>NC_134831.1:103184882-103233765 GCF_004210375.1 Tachypleus tridentatus
TAAATAACTGCTAAGTGGAATTATATTGTGAACATGGACTAATACTGCGATCATGCACAAACGAAAGTAGTGAAAATAAAAGAATTATTGCCCATGAGACTGCACATGGCACAAAAGGGGTATGTTAATTAAAAAAAACAGCAGACCACGGGCAAAATTAAACATATTGTGAACATTGTAACAAGGGTTATGTAGAATTCAGTAACATTAAGAACAAAAATATTTGAGTGGGAGGAAGAGGTCAACACTGAAATAACCCTGTGGTCGTCCGAAACATGGACCGAATCTTGATGGCAAAGAGAATGAGGAACTGGCTCATTTTGTCACGTGTTTCGGTCCGTCCAGTTATCTTTAACTGTTCATCTTCTTCACACTACTTCGGTCTGGAACATATCTTTCAACAATCAACAACTTATCATTACTTCTCCATAGCTTTACGATCCATACCACTAATTAACCCTCCGCTGGCGGGAATGAAGAGACGATAAACGTTTTCTAAGTGTTCCCACTTGCTTCTCTTTATCTGATTGTAGAACTCTACAAACCGAAATTCCTGTCAAGATTCGATTCGAAGATGTTTGGATTTCATACAGGCAGCCAAGTAAGAAGCAACCTGAAAGACGTTATACACCAACATGGAAGCAATACTGTGGAAGTATTGTAATTTGTAAGTGTTAGGCCTACTGACAAGAATGTTTTACATCATAATGTCCATCGTACTGTGAAGACCACAGCTTGTGAATTTCAAGTCATTTGACACTCTGAGTTCCATCCCTCTAAAATGTCCAGCTCCTTAAAACAAACAATTCTATGCTAAAAGAGTAAAATAACTTGTAAACTGACAAGGCTTAAACATCACCACGCTTACATTGATTCAATACTTGTAACGCCTCTAAACTTAAGTAAAACACTACAAGTTCAATACCTATCATATATTTCAGTAACTTCAACATATAATTTATCTCAAAATTTTTAAATTATAACAAAACTTCTTTATAAACAACATTTAATTTGACTTTAGTCTACCAACAAATAAAGATATTGAAGTGATTCCACCCTCGGAAACCTCTCATTGACCATGAGAAAAACATGGTTGTTTGAGAAATAATCCAGCAACTTTCATACTTTCAATTACTCCCAACCTATTGACCAACAGGTTTTACAAAGTAGAAATAGATTTGAGATCAAATTTTGATCACCTCAACGTATTCCTCATATTTCATAGTGTTTGCACAGAAAGTTTGCTTTGAGACTGGCCCAACAGGCTATGAAGTGTTATGGTGCACATACAAAACTATTGTCACGTACGATATAGTTTTACATTGAAAACCACTTTGCAAATTTGCTATATTCGTAAGCACAACACCTTTGATAAACATTCAATAATAAACAATGTTGCTTAGTTACCACATATAACACATGCGAGATTTATTCATTTAAATGGTTCTCACAAAAACTATTTTCTACAGTTAATCACACATTAATGTTATAAAAACAAGATACTGTTTGACACACAACGCTGTTTTATTTACGTGAAAATCGATAATGGAAGACAGTTATATTAAGATAAAATATAAATCTAATACGGACCAAAATATTTTGTTGAGCAACAAAACCTATCTTAGCAAATATTAGTTTGTTTAGATATACGCAACTTAAAGGCGAAAGTTTATTATGAAACAACATATAGCTAAACAACTAATTTAACGTGGCATTGACACTTAAAACTTGGCATGTTCAGGAAACACGGTTAAACACTTTTGATAACCTTAAAGTTGAGCGCAACTATGATGTTGTTAATAACTTTCAAGTTGAGCACAACTATGATGTTGCAATCTCTGAATATGCATTATTAATACCAGGGATAAAGAAATGGTTAGCATAAACTGTTTCATCACCACAGATTTACTTAAGAATGACAAAAAATTGAAAATTGATACATCTGCTCTTGGAAAACATCCTCATAGCTTAAATTAAAAAACTGCAAATTTTCTTCAACGTTAATGAGCTATAGCCAATTAATTTTAATTAATACCTTCGTTAGTTGTAATTAAACTTATAACAAGATAATTTTTCAAGCTAAAGGGAAGAATGTAATATCAACACGTGCTAAATTTCATGCTGCTATTGATTTTAATAGCGAAGTGGAAACGAAATGAAAGCAAAGTAATATTTATTACAGGATAATAAGTAAAGAGTTTAAGACAAAAATAAGTTATCCGCGTAGAAGTTAAATTATCAATTAAGGTTAAATTTGAAAAATGCGAATTTTGAAATATTGGGGGCGCTAGCTTAAACACAATATATAATTTAATGAGAAAAAATCAGCTTGTCTGAATAGGGAACAAAAATAAATATTAACACGTTTAACAGAAAATAAAATCAACTGCATTATTTAATGCATAAATTAAATTATCCATTCAGCCAATGAAAAGAAAGGAAGAGATGTAACACCACAACTGTCCGAAACTGAAATATTCGGTGTAAACGGTGGCGTGTTATTTGACACCATAACTGATTCAAAATGAAATATCAATTGTATACGGTGTGATATGCAATATCTTCATTGTCCAATACTGAAATATTCGGTATAAATGGTTGTGTATTGCGACTGTGCAAATGGTCAGATGATATACTGTACCATAACAGAAATATCGCTGTGTTTTGTTCTGACTTGCAGACTGTCCAACTCAGGTTCTTGAAAAATGTCATCACACCCACATAGGTTTACTGTGTGATATGGATTTGTCAGAACAAATGTTCCAGTCGACAGTAAGGTATGGTATGACACCTGGAGTGAGGACTGGTTTCTGAATATCTACTCAGCCATTTGTATCCGTGTTATGATAGGTTTACTGTGTGATATGGATTTGTCAGAACAAATGTTCCAGTCGACAGGAAGGTATGGTATGACACCTGGAGTGAGGACTGGTTTCTGAATATCTACTCAGCCATTTGTATCCGTGTTATGATAGGTTTACTGTGTGATATGGATTTGTCAGAACAAATGTTCCAGTCGACAGGAAGGTATGGTATGACACCTGGAGTGAGGACTGGTTTCTGAATATCTACTCAGCCATTTGTATCCGTGTTATGATGATGATTTTCTGATGTGGTGGGTCACATCCAGCTGTCTGATGTTGGTTATTCTTCAAACTTCTCTTATCACTTAGTGTTAGGTCGGTTTTAGACGCTTGGATTTTGAAGGAACTGTAATTTCCCGGACGTGTCTGAAACTGAATTATCAACATATCACCCTATTCACAGTGGATAGCTGTACCGCGAACATCCTGGTGACTTCTCTTTGAATTTGACCTCCATCCTATCGTTCAATTATACGAACATTTGAAAACGTGGTTGATCGTATTTCGCGAACTAAGTGTGTATTTATGTTACGTGCGATGTCACAGAGATGATCTATATTCCTGGGGTTTCTCTTTGATTTGTAAAAAAAATTCTAAAACCTTGGACTAAATTTATCGTGGCCGTAACTAAGATTTGTTTTTATTTATCTGATCTGACCTTTGTTAAAGCTACTATGACTATAAGTCGCCGTCCTTATTGTTGAGCTGCTGACCAGAGGAAAAAGTACCCATCGTCAACTCTTGACCTTCTCTTTCACCAACTAATATCAGAATTGACCGTCGCATAATAACATATCTGCGACTGAAAGGACGACGACATTTCGATTACATGACCTAGAGATTGAGTCGAGCGCCTTTACCACCAGACCAAGAAGTTATAAAATAGGACAAGTGAAATTGTTTAACATTGCATGTACAAGTTACATTAATTCCAATTTTGTACGAAATATTAATTTTAATAAAATTATTTCACACTTATTTAATAAGCTGGGGACTTCAACCTCCCCATATCCAACTACGCTTTAGTAGTAAGTTAAGGCTGAAACTTGAACAACGATATAACAGCTACATGGTACAACTATACTGCGAGTTAATTCATGTAACATAAAGATTGACCAGAAAGATGTGCATAAGAGATCGCTTCCCGTTCCATAGGTCCTAGATATAAATTGTAAAATTCCGTGTTCGCTGAGGGAATCCAGAGATTCAATTAATGCGAACAGTTTGAAGAACACCTAACAAGCACCCACCCACCTATCTAGCTGAGATATCTAATCATGACCAGACCATTAACAGTGAATATTTCGATACCACCTACGTCCACGATATCAACTATGACGTCGATAAATCAAGTTAGCAACAAGAAGAACACGAATATTTCCTTACACTTTAGACAGCCGGATTGGGTATTTCACAACATTAATCTTTTTTTATTGGCGCTGGACATAATAACAACTTGATAAATGTCCAAGTTTCAGTGAATGTATCTAAAAAGGAAGTGGCCATCGACAAGATAACCACCGGTAAAAGAAAACACACTAAAACTCGGCAGGTAATACGTGGATAGAATCAAGTTCAAAAAGAGCATCCATATAAAATCACGATAATAAAATACAAACAGTAACAAGTGATACAGAATGGGGGAGCTGTATATATTATTTGTGAAGCATTTTGATAGATGTAATAATTATATTCAAAGCAAAAAAAAACAAAAAACACACGAGGCAATACAAAAAAGTTTAAAGCCAATGGAAAGGTATGGTGAATATACGTAATACTGTTCACAAGAACGCCTTGTCATTTGTTTATTTTTCTGAATAGTTTCCACGTAACCCTACCATATTTATTGTACTGAATTTTCACTAACGTGCAAAACTAAAATAGGCATGGAAAAGAAATAACTTGTGTAGAGTTGTTTTTCTCAGGAATAAAATAAAAGGAAAACTTAACTAACTTTAGTCGGTCCATCGTATATCATGAGAAAGTTTTATAGATGTTTGAAATGAATGCCCGCCTAATAAATCAAATCCCAACAGTGTACGCTCCTCACTTTCGGCTGTGGAAAGCATTCTCCTCAGCAGGTACACCACCCAGCAAATTCGATAATCATATTATCAGAACAAAGAAGATAATAAATCAAATTAATCTGATAAAATTACAAACATAATACAATAGACCTAACAAATCAATTGATGAAAGCCTAGATAAATATCTTTTTCAATTATATACAGTTAAAAACACAAGGACAAGGGAGTCCTAGTAATGATACAGAGTTCTAAATATAACTGGGCGAATCACAAATTGAACATACACGAAATAAACAAGTTATCATATCGGGCAAATAATTTTCTCTTTACACTTTGTGACACTAAATTAGGTAAGATTCTTTCCACTACGATGACTTTTAAAAACAAACGCACAAATAGTCTCACCATACATTAAGTAACACACACAAGATACATTTCTAAATAATATTTTTTTACACAACCCACACACATATTGCAGGTGTAAGGATAAATACATTGTAGTTAGTGCATGCTTATGATCACATCAAACATCTCACTTCTGTACTGTTGTTTCATATTCTGTACCATAGGAAAAATTATTTCACAGATATTCCCTAACCTATTTTAATTTTCCTGGCTTCCCAGGCTTGTGAGAGCCCTGCAGACAATTTTTATATTTGTGTATCTCAGTGATTTCTTCACACGCTTGAAACGACTTCCTTATTTGATTTCAAATACGGTAAGAAAACAAAACAGGCAACGTGATAATAATTATGACATTCTTAGAAGACGACGCGTTATCAGCTCAGAATCTCCACGGGAGCAAGTTAATCAGTCACACAATATTAGACTGATATCGACAGAAATTGTTCTGATTACAAACAGATGATTAAAGGAGTCTTTCGGTCATTTATCTCAAAACACGACAACAGAGGGAGTATTTCAGACATTTACCTCAAAACACGACAACAGAGGGAGTATTTCAGACATTTACCTCAAACAATGTACAAGAAACAAAATGTTTAGACTGGACAAATTTTGAAAACAAAACCGAAAAAAAGCTTTCCGATAAGGTAAGTATCCAAGATTAGAGGAACCAGACGGATTTGAAAAATGTACCAGTGAAGTAATGAAGTTTACCAAAACAGTACAAAAGAACAGAATACATTTAATAAAACATTAATGGATAATAACTAAATAGAGAGAAAACTATAAAACAAGACACACGCAAGAACAGAATTAAATATTTTAAACAAATATCACACTAACTTATATGAAGAAAAAAAAAAATTATTAAAATAAGATTAGACCAATCGAGTACCGGACAGGAGAATTATATGATAATATAAACAACAAAGAAGTTTAGATGGTCGTTTCTTAAGACTCTTAACGCGTGGATGTAAAATTACGCACACACTGTTCTCTACGTTAATATATATATATATATATATATATATATTTAATTTGTGAGCTTTCGGTTCTATGATCGGAGTCTTCACCAGGTACGTTTGGAGAAATATCAACAGTTACGACCGCAGTGCCATGCTTTACACTTCTCATTTTATATCTTTTGTAGTTTTACGAGATTATCAAAACAGGTCATGTTTAAAACTAAAACCCAGCCTGTATTCTACAGTTTTGCTAAATCTATAAGATTATCGATATACATATATAATACGTATACCTTAAAATTATTTTCGAATACCGGTTACTGCAGTTATCAGCATTCCTAAGATCCAATTCAAGTGCAATAAAACAATAACGAAAACAAAACATCCTACATCCCGCTATCTGCTTTCTCTACTGACTGCTTACAAAATGATCAAAGCGTATAGACCTCGTGAAACTTTGTGCGAAGTTAATAAACAAAGTCTTCGATAAACGTTGGTTGACCCCAACTAGATGAGCGAAAACAACTATCATCCACTTCATATTCCGGTGTATTTAAAATAAACGATATATTTTAAACGCCATCTAATGATTTAAAAATAGTATGTGTAGCCATAACGGTTGCTTTACTATGTACACCAAAATAAAGCGCAAATCATTTCGTGAAATCATACTTATTTCACTTTTGTTTTCACGTGTGTTTTTCCACATAAAGTAATACTGAAAACAAACTAAGTTTTCATATTTAATAATAAGTGTATTATAATATTAGCTGGAGTACCCGTCCCTGTACGGAAGTTGTGTAAAACACGCTGATAAATACTGCAAAACACAAAATGTGAAACCCCAAAACTGTATATAATTCTGCATGAGTACATCAAACCTTCATGCCAAATTTGGTGAAGATCCAAAGGGCAAAATATTGGTAAAAATCCGCAAAACTATATATGTACCTCCATGGAACCGAATGAACGTCTATACCAGTTTGGGTAACGAACAATCCATGTTCTCCGAAACAGTTATATGAATATACAACAGACAGTACTCGTACATAAATTAAAAATCACCTGATTTTTAGGGATAGTGTTGGCGTTGTTCTTAAACGCAGAAACAAACACGCATTTTGTTACAAGCAGTGACAACGGAATTTACAAATTCCAATCCTCCGAGAAACGCAAGCCTTAAACAAAAAGAAACTACACCGAGAAGGGGTGGGGAGTACAACAGCAATTCTAACATGGAAATGTACTTTCGTTGAGAATGCCAGTAACAGTTTATGTAAGTTCAAAACACACGTATAGCAGTATATAACGGCGAAAAATGCTTTCTGTGACGATTGTTGGTATGTTGCAAAGTCGTGAACTAGGAGAAAAGACAGCCCGCAAGAAAAGCACAAAGTTGAATACATCACCGTGAAAAACTCTCAGTAGTATGTTAAAAACATGTGAAACGTAAAGATAGAAAAACCAGAAACGTACAAAGCTGAAAATCTTTCTACAAACAAAACCTGGAGTCAACAGTTGAAACTGAGAAGCCTGTTCCACTCCATTGCACCTCAAGTCTTAGTATTCCAAATTCTCATCTTAAAAAGCTAACATCTATACATTTTATTGCGTATTGTATTGTGATACGTCAACCTACTACGGAATAAGACTAAAGTAGTGGTAATAATTTTAAGAAAAAACCAGCACGTGTCTTGAACAAACAAAAATAGATTAATATTGAAATACTGATGTTCAAATGGGCTTTAATTGACCGACCGACACACTGGGTCCTTTAGTGTTGATTTTAATATTTTCGTCTGAATTACTTTAGAGTTATTAAAATTACCTAATTACGTAGGGCCCGCTACTTTATCATCGTTAACTCAAAGTTATAGTTCATGCAAAAATCTCAACTTTTATAGAATATTTCACCAGTGTAGAATCACTGTCGGCCAAACGAGTATAGTAAAATCGTATAATCACTAGTAAATAATAATAATAAAAAAAAATTAAACGCTACATGAACGCAACATATTCTGTTATGTTTGAAGACTGTAATAACTATGAAATATTTAATATAATTTGCACACTAGATAAATAGTGTACTTGTGGATTGTTTGTAACGTTGCTTAATGCAAACTATGTGATATCACAGGACACTTACCTTTTTTTGGCTTATTAATGTTTACATAATAAATAAATAAATATTGTATTAAAAAACCAATAACTAAACGCCGATCCACGTACTTATTTAAAACAGGTTAGAATATTTCTACGCGGGCCGTTTACTTGTCACACTACCGTCAGTAGTTTAACACACCCCACCGCCATACATAACATCACTAAGTGTTTAGGCCAGAAATCAAAAGTGACGAAATAAGACAGCTTCTACCGTTGGGTCAACATATAAGTCATCGGTTATCCTACTTGCATGATGTGCTACCGACGATAACGCATTCATTGCAAGCGCAGGTGAAACAAGTCGACTGGAACACGGCCGTCATCGTAAGCTCGTGTCGACGAGCGCGCCACCTAGCATTTACTGCCACACTTTATGCTCCTTACTCGAATAAATATGTCGTATTTCAATACAACAGATTGTTTTTCTTCTGTGCCCTAAAAGGTTTTTAGTCTGTTGTTTGTTTTTATTAGTTTCCTATAAGTAACCTTACGACACTTTAAGGAAAACAAAGTGAAAATAAATCACATTCGTTTTTGTTCTGCACATTTTCCAGACTTCAGCAAAATTTGACTGATGCACATTTTCCCATGCACTTCGTTTTTTTCATGAACACCAATTCGAGTGAATACAAATTGAATACAAAAAAGGGGGTAACATAACAAATTATCTTACCATAAAAATGATTCAATTCATTTTAAACATTTCTACACACGGAAACACGTTTATCCATCCATCCAACACAAAGGTTTTTTCTTAATTAATTAATTATAACCTCATATTATCGGGGATCGAAGTACTTAAAAAAACTAAACTCTTTTAACTACAAAAGAATTATTTTTTTTACCCAATTTTTCATATTAGTTACCTTACAAGGTTTATTTTCTGCTGTTGCTATAGAAATGTTATTTTATTTCCTTTTTAATTACAACTAAAAGTACTGTAAACTGTAATTACAACTGAATTTCAAGAAGATCACATACAATCTCATAATTATTAGTTACCTAAAATATTGTAACATATTTTATCCGTGAAATTTCATATAACAACAACTGTTAATGTGGGATTTTCTATTTAAAAGGATAGTATCGCCTATTTAAGTTTACAGAACCTGAATAAAGTTTTCCCAAACCAAAAATTTTAATCTTAATTGTATTATAATTAACACGCAAGCACAACAAAATATACACTGTTAACAAAGGAGAAAGCAGGAGGTTACATCAATAGGGGGGCGTGTCAATCGGTTTTGCTTTCAGATATTCATACAAGGCTATTGAACAGTTTAGCAATAAAAAGGATAATGATCCTTAAGATGAACAACTGTTTATTTATAACAAAAAGGTTTGTTTGTTTGTTTGTTTGTTTTGAATTTTGCGCAAAGCTACTCGAGGGCTATCTGCGCTAGCCGTCCCTAATTTAGTAGTGTAAGACTAGAGGGAAGGCAGCTAGTCATCACCACCCACCGCTAACTCTTGGGCTACTCTTTTACCAACGAATTATTACGAATAGTGGGATTGACCATCACATAACGCTCCCACGGATGAAAGGGCGAGCATGTTTGGTGTGACCGGGATTCGAACCCGCGTAACGCAAAGGAACACAGGTAAACGTTTCGGAACTCTATAGGTACTGTTGTCATAAGCATTGCAATCCTTTTTATTGTAAAAGTTATCTTTCTAACACAACGACTGGTAATGTACTAAATAGCTACTATCCATCCCTAATTCTGAAGTGGCAGACCAGAAAGAAGATAAGTAATCAACACCGCTTTCCCTCTAGTGGATCAGTTCGAAATTGGGGTTTTTAAAGTAGTCACTTATGTTTACATGAATTGTGCATGTACACAAACGAATTTTCAACCGTGTAGAAGTAAACTAGTTCTAGGTAATAGGGGAAAACGTGTTCTACTAATAATCAGTTAGGTACACAAAATATCCATTTATATACCATTGTTATTTAAGAGAAAAGTTCTTTCAAGGCAATTTCAATTATCGGTAACTTAAGTATATTTAAACAGAATATAATTCATAATACTTTTAAATCAATCTCATAAAACATCTAATGTGTAATAAATAGCACGCAACACTACATTTATGTCAGCTGTTTCATAAAATGTTTTACTTCAAATTTTCGCGTAAAGCCACCACACGAGGGCTATCAATGGCAGTCGTCCTCAACACTGTGCTACTCTTGTCAAACTTAATGGTGGGATTTCACTGTCACCCTCATACAAAACGCACCCACAGTCTCGTTTACGTTTATCCATGAAAGACATTTGGGTTATAAAGAAACGGGGGCGCTCAGATACAGAAAATTTCTGTTCACCCTGCTTTTGGCTTACAAGATGTAACTGGGCAACTTTGTTAAAAAAAACCAAAAAACTCATTGACCTTCGCCTCATTCCGACGAAAGCAAAGAAACCCGAAAGGCTCAAACATTCGCCCCTTCTTGTGGCGAAGATTCGTTATGGGGATTAACAGTAATAACCATATCGTATTTACTGTTAACTATCCAAGATACACAAGAGTAACAAACCGTAGTTTTTGAGATTTAATGTGACAACGGTGACAGAAAAAGGTTTATAACAAATGGTACTTTCCAGTTTACCCTTATTTTTACTCACTAAAACATCCAAAAAAGGTAAACACCCATTTGTCAATTTCATAATTAAATCTTATAGAATTATCAATGCTATACAGGTAAGTAGCTGGTCTGTCTGTATCATGCTGCTGAATTAAAAATGTGTCATCATCAAACCTTAATCATACATCAGGTTTTTCATCGCTTTTTATAGCGCTTAACTTTCAAAACTGTCCACAAATAAATCACATAATAATGGAGATAAGAAGAACCCATAGCTAAACCTTTGTTCTATTTTTAACTTTGTTATTAATTTGAAAACAGAATTTAACACATACTTCTATCAAATTAATCATATCCATTATTTCTAAAGCTGAATAGTTATTTTCGTTTAGGTTTTCTCAAAACATGTAATAGCTTTTTTTTTTTCCACAGGTACTTTAGTGAAGGTTCACAACATTAAATGACACTACAATGTATTTTTGACATAAAATTATGTTAAAATCTTACCACAAATTCAAACAAAGTATTGTTTATTTATTTTTACACTTTGAAAATGGGAATTTTTAAATATAAATTTTACTATACTTTAAGTTGAACTTTTACTATTGGATACAATACGTCTGAAATTGTTACTAATTTTATGATCTTTAGAGAAGGCAAGTAATCCAGGTAAAATAAAATTGTTTGGAGTTAAACTATGCTTTTCATAAGGTGTTACAGTTGCACAACTCCTATATTTTCCTTTAACAATTGTATGTGTTTATTTATAAGATCAAATTTAATACTTTCATATGGACCTTCTTTCAAATTTCATTCAACTTAAGAATCACAAGTTTTATGAATTACTATTTGTCCCCTTTATCAACGTGGTGACAACATCTTGTTCCTTCAAACTTTGTAAAATTTCAAAGTTTTTTGTTATTATTTATTATTTTCAAGTTTAAAATTATTTAATAAAGCACAATATTCAATTCAACAAGGACAAAACGTCAAGATCACTTGCTGAAAAAAGTAAATACAAATGTTTACTTATCCTGTCAAATAACGAAAAATTAAAAAAAGCAAATATTTTCTGATATACAAACTGATAAACAAAGCCAAATCGTCAATATGATTAAAGATAAAATTGATTCAATGAAAAAGATCTGGTATATATAAAATACTGTGAATGTAAAATAAGACAAACTACAAGAAATTTAAAATTCAGAATGAAACACGAAAGAAATGTTAGAAACAATAATATTACTGTTTCACCTTTAGCAGAACATATCAGTGAAACTAAACATACGACCCAATGTGGAAAAAAACACTGCTGAACACAACATGAGAATTTAATTAGTATGAACATATGAGAATCTATTGTGCTAATTAGTAAATTTAAATTATTAAATAAGGATTGTGGACCTCATAAAAATAGGTCTTACGGTAAGTGTATAAATAATGGTTATTTTTGTAAAACATACACACTTGAAGATAATTCAATGATACGTTAAAACATGTAGACTGTATAAGACTTTTCCAGTCTCAGGCTTTTTACTGATTTTAATCCTGTAGAGTAAGGTATTGGTATTTTATTGTAATTTTAAGACTTGAAACTATAAACTGAGTTATTTTTTAGAGTTGTATATAAAATAGCTGTTTTAACATGAAACATTAACACAAGTGCCAAGGAATTTTTAAGTAAGAACAAAGTGCATTAAATATACTTTCACCACTTTTTGCATTACAAGAAAATTTAACTTAAAAGCAAATTGAACGTTATACACCAGCATATATGGACGACTATAAGAACGTCAGTTCATGTTGCGTTACATGAAATGACTGTATAGATTTTTGTTATATGGTTCACGCAATCTTCGAGAGAAATGTCACAGATTTGAACAGACCCCCACCCCAGAGTTCAAATGCTTAACGAAAGAGAATTTCGTTAAAAAAGAAACGTATATTTGAAAGTGTTAAAGTCAAGGTGTATGTTATCTAAATATTAACTCTTAAGAGCCAGCACGACCATGCCGTCAAAATAGCGCTACTTTGTGAAGCGAATGTATACTACCAATGGTGAAACCATGGTGATTATCCCTATAAACGGTATTATTACACTGCTAGCCCAGGTCGTTCTCATGGCCTTCGCTGGAATTTTCCTTATTTTATCATTTTCACGCACGCCATTTAAACTACGTTTTCTTGCTGGTCTTATGTATTGGATCCATAAATCCTGGTCTACCTGGAACAAAAATTATACTGTCAGATAAACATACACAGGTAGGTGTTACTTTATTCTTTACTAAGTTGTAGTTTTATTAAATAGTGTACAGAGTATGAAACAGTTATGAGTGTTCAGTGTATAATATGGTTTTCGCGTTGAAAGAAAGAAACGCCAAAAACGAAGAATAAAACCCGCAGTAAAGAAAAAGTTAATAAAAAGTGTTTATAACAATCTGTGAAATGAACAGAAGCTAAATTATTGCAAAATAAGGTAAACATAAAGTTGTAAAGAAAGCAAACTTAGCTGAATATGCAGAAACGTCTCTATGAGTGTTCATAAAGTAGCATGTTTTGAATGAACTGTGCATGCGTATTTAGATCTAAATAAGTCAAAAAGTCCCAAATAAATTGTATTATGTAATATTAAATTTTTACGAAAGTACAAAGAAATTAAGAACTGTTTGTGTGAAATACCTTGCAAAAAAAAACAACAAAAAAACCAACTGGAGTTGAAATCGAAGTCAGTCGTTACAACATAGCAATGTTGTGCAATTGTAAACCACATTTGTTGCACTGAAAAGTTTGACTAAGTATACATGGTGGCCCGCAAGTCCCTACCCATCCATATGTTATTATGTTATATTCAATTACTCATGAAGTATAAATGTTTCTTTTTTTTTCAGAGAAATATGGCCGATGTAAGCCCATTTACACTTGAAGAGCGTTTTGTGACAAGTACGTCGCATAATATCATGCAACGAGAGTGAGGGGCAGCACATAGATACACTGAATACATAAGATATATGGATGGGTAGGAACTTACGGGTCACCCTGAATATAGATAAGGTAGTTCAGAATTGAAAAGCAAATATGCAATGTGGACTCCTCGACAGGAGCCCTTTCTATTATACAAACGATACGAGATTTTTAGCATTTCATCAAGAAATGTTCGAGAAAGTTTCGGATACATAAAGTAAGTTTTTTATTCATATAGATATCAGTCGTCCTTGAAAATGTGCAATTTATATGCGTTGAGTAAATAATACAATAATTACATATGAGTGTGATAAAAATGTGTAATTGTATACCTGCAAATAACAAGTTCATCACCACCTACTGACAGATTTATAAATTATTTCAAGCACAAATCACCCTTGTAAAATGTAATATTTCGTCTGTATAAAGCAACTGAAGTGTATTACGCAATTCATACATCATAAAATATCTACAGTGTTTAAATAATATAACGAATTACATAAAAACCTGCTACACTATAATTCTTCAGATGACAGTATTAATCACGGTTTGACTCTGTGCACAAGTAAAAAGACAAATCCGACAAAGGTTCTCCTAGGTTCTAAAGTCTTTACTAGATTGAACCATGAACGTTTTGTCACCTGCACAAAATAGATGAACGATTGAATACATAAATCCTAAAATTGTAAAACGTAACCTTTAAGCTCTGAAGAGAAAAAAAAAATCGCACACTGTCACGAAATATGATTAACGACAAATATTTTAAATTAGATTGTGCGTGCTGGAATAAACGTCATCAAATTGCTTGCCTGATATTATATATTTTTTTAAAAATTCTAAGAAAAACACCCATAAATACACACAAAGAATCCACGAAACAATCAATAATAAAGTACCAGTACCAAAGATGATTTTCAACATACCGGTATCGCAGGTGACTTTCTAACATATTATTAGTATTCGACGTCACGTTTAAAATTCGTCATCACGTGATGTTGCCCGCCAATCTCTGTTAGTGTTCTCATCGCTGAACTGAGACGCTGTTCACGTCACCAGAATGAACGCACGCGTTAAGCCTCAGAGATTAAAATCCTATTACAATGAAAGCTCCACAGACGTGCATTACCGAGCCTGTTCCCGGTGGACAAAGAGTGAATAACGAAGATTTACACTGAAAGTTACACCATAAACAGTGCAACCCGATTTCATCACACGTACACTCGCGATGACACAGCTGAACTAATGTATCAGCGATACGTTTAAGAGATGTAAAGCAGGTGAAAAACTACACCGAGAACAAACTTTCACACCAAACTGAAACGTGACTGAATAAATATGTAGGTTTTTCCCCACCAATGGAAAGCCGTAATCCCATTATTTTTCTGATATTGTGTTACGTCAAACAATATCAAGTATTTAAGAGCCAAGTATCTTCACAGACAGATATTAATACGACGACCTCTTGTCAACAACAGTATCAATATATCTATTGCACAGTCATTTCAGTTACTACTTACACTACCGAATGTTAATATTTCTATCCTTTTATCGCACCATAATGTCAGTAACGGAATTACTAAAAACAGTAAAGAAGTAAAAATACAGTGAGAAGAGGGACTGCCAATAAATATTTTCATTCATCAAACTGTAATGTTAGTAATGGACTTTTACGAAGAGGAAAATGTTTAACGATAGTAAGACTGGGGCGTGTTCATAAATATACTCATTTTTCTCAATCTACTACCACCTCAACTGTTACGGTATCACAAGATGAACTTTCGTGTGCTTTGGTTGCGTAACGTTAGTAAAAAAACCTCAATGTTGTATGAACGTCCAATAAGGAATAATAATTATAGGAGAGACCTAATATGAAGAAATCATGTGTAGAAACGCAAAGAAACAAGATGTTTAATGTTTTGGGGCAACAGCATCCAGGTGTTACAGCCATGCCTCAAACATCTACAACTTACTAGTGCAAACGACTGGTAATATGGGCTCTCCTATTTCACTAAAACTATACTTTATATACAAATCCAAATGCATCTCGCTCTTTCAAAAACTTATTTTTTTAAATATTAGTAGATCATGGGGTATGTCAGACCCATTAAACATATATTTTTATTGGAGGAACTAGGTTCTAACTGTGCCCCCCTGTTTTTAATTCTATATACGAGTGGATCTTACAAATCTTAGAGAAGCACCAACAATTTCGACCCACTTAATCTTACATCATTGAATAACCGTGTGTGTGTGTGTGTGTGTGTGTGTGTGTGTGTGTGTGTAACAAATGCTAATATTTCACATGTTGTACTTCATTTAGGATTAGTGTATTTTACGCATTCTTACAAACTAATTTTAAGTTTTAAGCGTTTCGCCCGTATGTCAGTCCACTTCTAATTTCATCTCATCTAATTAATCGACTTATCATAAAGTTTAATAAAACAGAAAAAGAAAACTCAATGCTGTATGAACGTCCAATTAGGAATAATAATTACAGGAGAGACCTAATGAAATATTCGATCCATAACACAAGACGTAAGTTGGGTAACATTGGACGTGAAAATATTCGGTGCCTCGAAGATATAAATGTTACATATGTTGTTTGTTTTGAATTTCGCGTGAAGCTAGAACAAGGCTACTTGCGCTGGCCGACCCTAATTTACCAGTGTAAGGCTATAGGCAAGACAGCTAGTCACCATCACCCACCACCAACTCTTAGGATATCCTTTTACCAAAAAATACTGGGATTGATTGTCACATTATAACGCCCTCACGGCTGAAATGGCGAAAATGTTTGGTGTGACGGAGATTCGAAACGGTGACTCTCCGATTGCGTGTCATGTGCCCTAATTACCAGGCCATGCTGGGCTGTCTTGATGATGAACTGTGTGTGTGTGTTGCATAAACTTACATGAATAATTTACGTGACATTCTATACAGGCTTGATACAGTTTTCCAGTAAGAATAACACAGCATAATTTAAATTTTACAAAGTACATAGTATGTCACTCATTAGGCGCAACAAAGAAAGTTATGTAATATCACACACGTACTATTATATATTATATAAAGTAGCTAAAGGTTCTATATCCTAAAGCTTAGTGTATTTTAGGTGTCAGACACTGTTCGATATTGTGAGTAAAGAGAGCTCATTCTAGCTTTTACATTTAAATTGAGCACAACAAAATATCTCCTCCGAGACGCTATTTTGATATACTCTGCAAATATAAGGTAAACATCTGTTCCTTCCTATTTGCATGACGAGTTTGCATAAAATGATAATAAATATTCAACTTGAAGTTACAGCTACAACCAAAAGGTGAAAATTTGATGACGAGAAACCACTCTTCGGAACTATAAAATTTGAAGAGAGCTTGAATGGGTAGTGCAGGAGGCTATAGCACGTTTCACATAGTAGCAGGAGGCTATAGCACGTTTCACATAATAGCAGGAGGCTATAGCACGTTTCACATAGCAACAAATCGTAAATGCTTTGAAGAAATTTTTCTTCAAAAGGTACAAGTGGTTTACGCAAGCACAGAAGTCCATGACTGGAGATTGCTTAACGGTTTAGTAAAGATATCTTGAGTGAGGATGTTTGCCGAATTAAAACTGCTTCCGAGATTTGCCGGTTGTTTTTTGGTTTTTTTTTTAATCAATGATTTTCAATACACACACACACACACACAATGTTTTTCTGAGTTGCAATGGTGGTAAACGTGGAAGGGATTTTAATTATGTTCTACGAATCTGGCTTTCAATTTACTTCTGGTTTCTCTTATGTAAAATTCTAGGTGTTTATTACAAGTTGTTGAGAAAAAGAAAACGTTCTAATTGTATGCTTGTAGATAATGTTTGTTAAATAAACGACTTTAATCCAGGGTCGAGTTTTTGAAAAAATTTGAGCTTGACTAGATTTTTATGTTTAATGGTAAGTTTGATCCAAGTGTGAATTACTTTTGAATTGATTGAAGGATAAACTGCAGTAACGTTGTGTATTTTAGGTTACTTGTATCAACTTTGTTCACAAGATTCATTTTGATGTCTTTTTGTGTGAGGATGTTTTTTTTTCAACACGGAAATGCACTGGTATGAATAAAGGAAATATTTCATAAGGTTAACATCTTGATCTAAATCGCCATTTGAACGTAACTGCTTACAAGGGTTATTTAATGTTTTGATCTTCCGTTTGGTTTCATGAGTGGAATTTTAGTTTTGTAATGAGTTCCCGATCTAATCATGTTGAGGTTAAGAAAATATGACTGCTTGTTCGTGTTCCAAAGTCAAGTTAATGTTGGAGTGAAGGTAGTTTTAAGTGTTTGAAGAAAGTTAAGTGTTCAGTAGAAGTGAAACCACTAAGAGTTCCATAAGCATACCTGTACCAGGAAAGAGGACATGGCGTGGAATGTCAATTCCTGTCATAAATATGTTGACTACAACAGATGAAACGGGACTACCCATGTTCAAACCATTTATACGAAGAAAACTGTTGCTGTTGAAAAATAAATTGAGTTTAGTTGTGACAAGCTCTTAAAGGGGGACAAAAACCACGTAAGGAATGTAGTTAATACAAAGGCGGATTGCATATTACAAACCTCACTGATGAAAACCGACATCAAAATTAGCTATAAATGCTTTAGAATTTAGTTGGTCTTGGGTATTTCTGAAAGTGAAGACATCTTTAAACAAAACAAACCCTGTAGACTTTAAGTATGCTGTGAGAGTCCAGGCTACCTATCTGCCAAGTTGTGTAGTGCATGAGACAGACGTATATAACATAAAGATCGTGAATAATTATATTACCCTTTTTATTATTCGTAACAAAATTCTGTTCAGCTGTTTTATCGTTAGTACGGTTGTTTGGGATGGCTTTGAAATTCCTTTTATCGGAAAGAATTTCTGCTCATATTAACTTTAGAATTTAAACTAATGTCAGTGTTTTTCTTCAGGTTATAAATATGTGTGATTTCATTGTTTGCGAAATTACTTTTCCGTTTACAGGTTTGGTTCACTATGTTTATGATTTTGTAACAGAGTTGTTGTTTTTCCTTTTTAAACTGTTTAAAATGTGAGTTTGGAAAACTCCGGGAACCGCATTATGTTATTGTTATCTATCACAAAATTATGGTGGTTAAGGTTTTGGATTTTGTCTTTGAACTGCAGGTCGTTTAAAGTAGAGATGACATTTTGTTATTTTATGTAGTGGGTCAGTAGTCTAACATTTTTAGGAAGTTTTCAACTGTAGGTAAGGAATATTTTTGTGGTTGACGGTAAAGTTGAGGCCTTTTTTTTGTTTAGAAGTTGCAGTTCTCTGGTAACGAGGTCAGATGGCGTTTTCTTGTTGTGTCGTCTTTCAAGTTTGTTTAGTTTCCTTAGTTGATTTGGTCCAGTTCTTTGTCGTGTAAAGATTTATCTTGATTTAATACAAACTTATCTTGGACTAGCTGGTGGTCTAATTTCTATTTGAAGTTTTCTAAACAGTCCAGTTATTTACATTTAGAATCCGGGATTGCTTTCAAAAGTTTTCTCTGCATGTTTCATACATATTTAAAATAAACAAAAACGATTTAACTTTTGGATAACTTCAACAAATTTTGATGGTTGTTAAGAGAGGACAAAAAGGACATAGCATTTCTCTTTTGAACGATTTTTATATTTAAGTCACGACCGAGATGTGCAAAAATATAACTTCTGAACCTTTAAACGGCGGCCATTATTATGTGACGCTGCTACCTACAACATTCCCACTGTTTAAGGGTTAGAACTGTTACACAATCTAAGGTCATGTGACCTCTTTGCTCCGTACAGTATACACACATTACTGTACCTATGTGTACTCACTGAACCCGATGATGACAAAACCTTGAAGACACTTTGTAGGTTTATCACGATGTTAAACTTGTAGAAAAAGTGAAGATATACTCTTAAAAAGTCACTTGCTCAGCTTCTTTCATGGAACATATAAATAGGTAATGAAGGAACAACTTGAAGTTAAAGCTGTGCTTCAAGGTATACCTCCTCAACTCGAGAAACGATGGAACATACAAGCTATATCTGTACGTAAAATAACATAGATTTATACACCGGAATTGTAATATTCCCGCTTTAAGCGTCTTATTATCCGTTCAGCCGGAAACTACGGAAAATTTTAACTAAAGAAATAAAATAAAAGAAATCGATCTCATTTTTAATTTTTTAAAGCAGAATAGTTTAATATCTTCAGAGAAGGATGTTGAAATCGAACAAAGGTCACTAAACACTCAAGCTAACATACACTACGTGTTTTAGAAAGACTATCATGTAACTAACACGCAGTAACAAGCATAAAACCTCTGACTTTTAAAAATTATAAAACGGAATTAACAAGAGGGGAGTTTGAATTATCACAGGCTTTTTATTTTCAACTATAGTAATACAGAAGTTTAACATTCACATTACGTGTGCAGTACCAGAAGAATAGATATAAACGATTCGGTGACTTCCGCATGTAAAAGAAAATAATAACGTATTATTTTAAATGCAGCCGCCTTCTTGGTACGTTGAAAACACTACATTAAAAACAACATTAGTTTAAAACACACTAAATACATTTAAATTACTGCAGAAACTATCTGGTACTTGATCAGTAAAGTCTAGTAGTATAGTCAAAACAAATTTTATCCAGGATTATCTTGAGGAAAGAGAAGTACAGCTGCTAGTCAGCTGCATGACCGCATGACTTTCTAATGATAGTTACACACAAAAAATAAATTAGACGTTGTTTTTACTGATAAAATAAGAGCAAATAATCAATAAATTTACTCGATATATGAATGTTACACAGAGAGCGAATCAACACTGCAGGCTGAGATTTTCAAAATACTGAATAAAATGTTTTTGAATTTCGCACAAAACCACACGAGGGCTATCTGCGCTAGCCGTCCCTAATTTAGCAGCGTAAAACCAGAGGGGAGGCAGCTAGTCATCACCACCCACCGCCAACTCTTGGGCTACTCTTTACTAACGAATAGTGGGATTTATCGTAACATTATAACGCCCACACGGCTGAAAGGGCGAGCATGTTTGGTGTGACGGGGATTCGAACCCGCGATCCTGAAATTAAGGCGTCGAACGCTTTAACCACCTGGCCATGCAGGGCCATCTGAAGAAAATGAACAATGTACGAACAGATGATGTAAGCGTTACTTAAATTCTGTACCACTATTGTTGGTTTTTACTGTCTCGCACTGTGTACGTGGTGGTATTTTACATAAAGTCTGCAGCTCTGATGTGAAGCCCGACGAAGGGCGTTTGCCTGAAAAGTCGCAAGAAATAACATTTATCACGTGAAGTTTTAATATTTCTATTTTTATACCGTACGGAAGAAATATAGTCTTCGCTGTGATGCATCGTATGATAATCAGACCTGTTTTTAATATTAATGGTTATAATATACATATAGCTCATACCAGACATTTTATATCGCCTTGATATAAAACTTCAGCGCCCTCTTACTGAACTCTGATGTTTGGAAAAAATTAGATTGGCTGCACAAGAGTAATACGAACGTGCTTCAAACTGCATAATAAATCACGTGATCATCCAATTTGTGAAATACTCTTATCAGTAATGTAGATAGACACATGCTCAAATTACAATACAGGAGCTAATTAATAAACTGGAAATGAAACCTTAATTAAACAATGGATTCCATGAGGTATCACGTGCAGCAACTTTCTTACGAGTAAACTTCTTGTTTTGTTTTAGTACAATGTGCTACCTTCGCTCTGACAACCACAGGAAGTCAAATCCTGGATTTTATGACAGTAGAAGGCCTTTAGAAGAGAGCATATATATATACAATACCCCAAATTTTGCTGTTTTGTCGGAAAAATAATCTCTAAAGTGCTATCAGTGTGGACCATAAACAGTGCAACTTACATGCAAATACCGTTAATGTATATTTAGTTACTTTGTAAAAGAAACAGATCACAACAAGCGAAACTTGTTCAGATTTCAATGTTACATGACTAAACCAGCTCAAAGATAAACTTGAACTGAGTTCAAGCTTAATCAGATACGATTGTAGAGCGACATAGACATGCTATTCATAGTTTCTTGTTGTTTTTTTTACAGAAATGCAGAAGAACAGACAATAACAGAATGAACAGAAACTGTGATCTGATATCCAGTAGAACAAATACGAGGGTACTGCGACATATAGATGCTACTCATAGTTGTTTTCACAAGTGCACAAATGAACAAACAATAACAATAATCACAAACTGTGGTCTCATATCCAATAAAGTAAAACGATCTAATGAGATGACTCGCACGTTTTTTTCCTTCTCACCAAACGCTGACCTAGGAAGTAACAATATATAAAAGAAATTCAACGAATTAATGTAATTTAACAGATTTTACCTGAATGTTTTCAGTAGTTTAAGGGAAAAAATAAGTATTTTTAACGATGATTTTGTTTGTGGATACATACCAATGAAGTGGAGACACAATATTTACGAGTGAGACACATTGCACCGATATATTTCCTTGATTTTTTCTTCTGTTGTTGACACACAAAATTATTTCAGACTTGTATGTCTGGCTAGTTCACTATATATATTATTAATTTATTTTGCTACAAAATGTTACCTCACACAACAGAACGTCCAGTAATGGCCCAGCACTCCTTACGATCAACTGCACGTACAATGTAGGATAACACTGAGAAGAGGTTGTTATCCCAAGGTTCTCCATACACTAATTGTGCTCCATAAGTCCTTGGTTTTTTCTCGCAGTAGCGAGATTTAACGAATAAATTTTTATTAAGTGTTATCACGTTTAAATCAATCCGTATAATTTGACATTTTATTTCATCATGTGTTATGTTGTGTATTTTCCAAAGTTTATTGTGAGAGTCTACACACTAGACAACAGTTGATTCCTTCAAGTGCAGATAGACTTAAAACGTAATTCCACGAATTTTAGAGCTTTTTAACATTCTTTATTTCACGCAAAATATTTTCTGTAATTTTTGCCGATGTACCCACTTTTAAACAGATTATTAACCAAGACCATTTCTTGATTAACGTTCCTGGAAAACTAACAAAAACCGGACTGTACTCGACTTCAATTACTCTCGGGTACTGAACGACCTATCTTGTTGAATGATGGTGGTACAAACTTATGTACAAAGAGTATTTGATTCAATGGTTCATTAGATAACGGATTTAATAACAAATTTATTTGTGTAAATGTTTACAATTTCATCAGTATCGCATTTTCGCTATATATTGTAATAATTCAAGTTAAATAAAGAATGCAACTAGTTCAACCACTTTTGATTAAGATTTAGAACCCTATTATTTGAGTCACTAAAATCACGAACTCTCAGGATTCAGACAAAAGCTTCTGACTACAACTCCTAAGCCTGAGCATAACTTATAGAAACAGTGCGTCAATGATGATTTTACTTTTGTTTTACGCCTTAAGAATAAACGGAGCCTCAATCAAAA
This sequence comes from Tachypleus tridentatus, assembly GCF_004210375.1. Classification (NCBI taxonomy): domain Eukaryota; kingdom Metazoa; phylum Arthropoda; class Merostomata; order Xiphosura; family Limulidae; genus Tachypleus; species Tachypleus tridentatus. Next base: position 103,208,343 of record NC_134831.1, read on the forward strand.
CAACTATATAAACAGAAGTTTTTTCTCTTGTGTAGAAATTGAAAATATCGGTTATAATGTTTACTAATTCCATAACTGTTATTTTGTGCACGCTTGTAAATGTTTGTTTCAAATCCTTTCAAAGTTTTAACCAGAAACAAGTATGCAAGTAGCACGAATTTGAGTCACACGATGTCATGTACTGGTGTTAAAAAAGTAGAAACATTTTATACAAGACGAAGGAAAAGTGCCGAGACGAAGGAAAATGTTTTATACCACTTTCCACGAACTAATGGACGAACTTGAGTTTGTGCAAAATCAATTTCTTTGTCACGCCCTCTCAATTCTAAGAAACCTTTTCTACTAGATGCTAATATTGAAGAACGAAAGAAATTTGACATTTAATATAGCCAGATAAACAAGGAAAAACGACTGACTTATATCAAAGTACCATGAGTTAAATAACACTATGAATACCGGAATACTATACATCGAACTGCTACCGTCAGTTCCTCCAGTGTCTGCAGTATTGATTGTGATCTCGCTCACGCGAGAAAGAGAGAAAACACGTTATACAACTAGTCCATTTAAGTCTCTTGAATAATGAGGGAACGAAAAGCAGACAACAACGACAAAAGGACAACGGGCGTTGTCACGAAACAGTCTTGACGTCTCGGTTACCGCAGAAATGTGTTAAAAATGTTACTTCCTAAAGCCATTCGCGTGAAATATCTTAATTGAGGATTGAAGAGGCGAGTGGATAAAAATAAAACTGCCACTAGGAGTCGGTTCAAATGTTCCTGTAGAAAGAAACGAGTCGCAAGAAAAACTGCCAAACAAGGTAAATACATGGTTGAGAAGATGAAACACATCAGTAAACTTATCTTAAAGTGTGGAAAGCATGGAAACAAACGAAATAAACTCGCAAAAGACCTATAAAAAGATAGTTTAAAATAAAATCATAGAATCCGAAATAAAAAGTTCGCAAAGCAAGAGAAGACACACGAAAGAATCAGTCGCTGATGAGTTGAACTAAACACACTAAATCATGGGAACAATAAAAAAAAAACTTGGAAAATTAAACTAAAAACACGAAATCACGTGAATACAACACTGCACACTTTTATGGAAACTGGGATAACAATCTGAAATAACAGCATAGAAACTGGACTGAGAAACTCAGCCAGACCAGAAATAAATAACCAGAACAAAATATGAAATCGTGTAAAATAATATCTTAAACAATAATACTGTAAAGAAATTCATTGTTCACCATCAACAAATCGGGTGTAGCAGTATACATTATTTACCTTCCAATAAACTACAACTCAACAAATCGGGTGTAGCAGTATACATTATTTACCTTCCAATAAACTACAACTCAACAAATCGGGTGTAGCAGTATACATTATTTACCTTCCAATAAACTACAACTCAACAAATCGGGTGTAGCAGTATACATTATTTACCTTTCCAATAAACTACAACTCAACAAATCGGGTGTAGCAGTATACATTATTTACCTTTCCAATAAACTACAACTCAACAAATCGGTGTAGCAATATACATTATTTACCTTCCAATAAACTACAACTCAACAAATCGGGTGTAGCAGTATACATTATTTACCTTTCCAATAAACTACAACTCAACAAATCGGGTGTAGCAGTATACATTATTTACCTTTCCAACAAACTACAACTCAACAAATCGGGTGTAGCAGTATACATTATTTACCTTTCCAACAAACTACAACTCAACAAATCGGGTGTAGCAGTATACATTATTTACCTTCCAATAAACTACAACTCAACAAATCGGGTGTAGCAGTATACATTATTTACCTTCCAACAAACTACAACTCAACAATCGGGTGTAGCAGTATACATTATTTACCTTCCAATAAACTACAACTCAACAAATCGGGTGTAGCAGTATACATTATTTACCTTTCCAATAAACTACAACTCAACAAATCGGGTGTAGCAGTATACATTATTTACCTTTACAATAAACTACAACTCAACAAATCGGGTGTAGCAGTATACATTATTTACCTTTCCAACAAACTACAACTCAACAAATCGGGTGTAGCAGTATACATTATTTACCTTTCCAACAAACTACAACTCAACAAATCGGGTGTAGCAGTATACATTATTTACCTTTCCAACAAACTACAACTCAACAAATCGGGTGTAGCAGTATACATTATTTACCTTTCCAACAAACTACAACTCAACAAATCGGGTGTAGTAGTATACATTATTTACCTTTCCAACAAATTACAACTCAACAAATCGGTGTAGCAGTATACATTATTTACCTTCCAATAAACTACAACTCAACAAATCGGGTGTAGCAGTATACATTATTTACCTTCCAATAAACTACAACTCAACAAATCGGTGTAGCAGTATACATTATTTACCTTCCAACAAACTACAACTCAACAAATCGGTGTAGCAGTATACATTATTTACCTTTCCAATAAACTACAACTCAACAAATCGGGTGTAGCAGTATACATTATTTACCTTCCAATAAACTACAACTCAACAAATCGGGTGTAGCAGTATACATTATTTACCTTCCAATAAACTACAACTCAACAAATCGGGTGTAGCAGTATACATTATTTACCTTCCAATAAACTACAACTCAACAAATCGGGTGTAGCAGTATACATTATTTACCTTCCAATAAACTACAACTCTTCTGTGTTTCGAATTTAACAGCAGCTCACTAATCACGTTTAAAGCTGTTGAAGCATACAGTACCTTAATCGTCACCAACACATAGAAAGATGAGAGTATTCAACTCATTATCTTTATACAAGCGGTCATTTATTTACATACGGAAAAAGCAATCCAATTTCGACGTCCATGAGGAGTTTGAGATAAAACGTTATCAACATGGTAGACCGTTCAGGATGCTACAGTTACAATACAGTAACAGTACATGTCCTTACAAACTAGATGCGAGTTGTATAACTAAACAGTATCTAACGCTTTTAACACATTACTCGCCACCAACGAACAAGTTTTACATGATACTACAAACATATGCATGTGCAGTATTCACCGTTTTAATACATTATTCGAGCCACAAACTGTTTATTTTGCATTGCATTTAGTATTTGAAAAACCTGCTCACCACATATTAATAGCAAGCTTACAATGGTGAAAGTTCTGTTTGGTTGTTGTTACACAGCTAAACAATGGGCAATTTGTGTTGTACAACAATAATTTACTAGCAGTATACGACTTGGTCTGTTAACCAGTTTGTCATTCAAACTAAGCTTAACATATTAACTAAAACAAGCTAAAATACTAGAAAAACATTCAGAGTAAAATAAAATCTAAACACAATAACCAATAAAATTTCAGATTATAATCTGACAAATAAAAATTTAAGTTACATATACACAATCACTTTTTAGGTTTGTTGTTTGTTTTGAATTTTGCAGTGGAAGGCTAAAGGGAAGGTAGCCATCCACGGCCAACTCTTGAGCTATTCTTTTTACCAACGAGTAACCTCATAACGTTCTTACGGCTGAAAGGGCGAGCAAGTTTGGTGACGTAGAGATTCGAACCCGTGACACTCAAGATTGCGAGACAGGTCGTCAGTTTGAAGACAAAAATAGTTTTATAACAATGTTAATGTTACAAAATATATTTTTACAAGTTTAATGTAACTTGTGATATCGATTAGACAGAAAAATAGAGACTGCATAATGCTTTTAAAAAATACTTAAATTACTTCGAACGTTATACAATTTAATGTAAAATTGTAAATAAGTTATTTTATAACAATAGAGAATGGAGTTTAGAAAGATCGTGGCAAAACTTTACAAATTATGGAAATTTTGAAACTTACATGATTTTAAAATTAGTAATAGCCAGCTGATGTTTGACCATTATTTCTTTTCAGAAAAGTTTTTTTGTTTTGAATTTCGTGCAAAGCTACTCGAGGGCTATCTGTTCTAGCCGTCCCTAATTTAGCAGTGTAAGACTAGAAGGAAGGCAGCCAGTCATCAACACCCACCGCCAATCTTGAGCTACTCTTTTAAAAACGAACAGTGGAATTGACCGTCACATTATAACGCTCCCCCGATTGAAAGGGAGAACATTTTTGGTGCAACAGGGATTCGAACCCGAGACCCTCATACTACGAGTAAAGCGCCTTAACCCGCTGGCCATGCCGGGCCTTTTCAGAGAAGATTCGTAACATGTGAGAATAATAAACGTTAATAATACGTGTTTCAGATAAATACTGTTTTCAACACTTTTCGATACAGAGATTAAGCATGTCTTTTCCTTGTGCCAATAACAAGGATTTTATTAGACAAAACGTTTACAAAGTAAAAACAATTATTTTGTAAGATTCTGAACAAATACGCATATTGAAACTTAAATAAATTCAATTTATTAAATATTTACATGTAAAAGACTATATTTAGTTCGTTATATTTCTGATATATATTATAATTATATTACGTGTAATTCATTCAACATTTTTGTATTAAATTAGATATTATATGCTTACAAGATACATAACCATTCAGAAACCCTGTGATAAATTTATTAATATTTATATTTTTAAAACTTCAATTCATTAGGTATTTTCTCTTTAGGTTATAATTTGTTAATGAGATATCCTACTTTCAATTATTTAACACATTAGATACCCTGTACTTAATGGGTGGGGAACATATTTTCGTAATTACACTCATATGTACTAGTTAACCTGGATTTTATGAGCCATAATGTGAAATTTAATGGCAACATTCTTATCTTTAACTTACAATCCAACTACCTGGGCAAAAGAGTAGCAATTCCTATGTTTCTTCTTCGCACCAAATATTCCAGTTGACAAATACTAAACTTACCTATAAAAAAAGAGAAAATATACATTAACATGTATCCTCGTGGAAACATGTTACTAAAATGTAAATGTACATTAATGATACCTATTAATTATAAATTCACATATCAGACAAAAAGAATAAATACGAATTTAAAATACATTTCGAAAGCACCGCAGAGTTGCTATTGCATTAGAAATGAGGTTCTTCATCGTACAGTTTGTTCTTTAAAATGTATTTGTGATGATGCTTTGCGTGATAAAGATATAACATTTGGGAAGGTTTGCAGCAGTAAGCAAACCTGGCCTCGTTCTTTTATTCTACCAATATTTTTTTCATATAAGAAAGTTCGTGTACGCATCTCAGTAAATGTTTGATAGATCATTATCACAGCGAACTAAACTCCAGTTAATGAATTCTTCATAACGCTTTCATTCTCAGAGCTTCGTTCTCAATTGTAATGTAAACAGCAAACATAAAATAATATAAACTACGATGGTTGAATATTGGAAAACAAGAGCAGTTGAGAACAAATCGCTCATTTACTTAATTATGTGTTTTTTATCGTTTTAATCTTTCAGTTGTTCAAAAAAAATTATTAGATCATGTATATACACAACAAATTGTAATGACAGTGGAAGTTCGGATCATATCCAGAACACTTGAAAGAACAGACTCGAAAAAATCGTTTCCAATAAAGAAAACTAAATAATTTTAACTTTTAAAAGCATCACAAATCAGACGAATGCGATAAAGTAAAATACTAAAGTCAATTATTCCAATCTTCACAAATTTTATTTAATATTCCTTGTTCACGGCTAAAAGCTGATGCTAATATTAAAGTTTCATTTTAAAAAAATCGGATATAGAATATCTATATTACAAATGGATAAAAATATAGGAAAGCGGAAAAACTATTCTATATCTATGAGTGAAAATGTTTTCAAAACATAATGGTAATAACTTCCATTATGTGATGAGGGTAGGATTATCACTAATTAGAAATATGATAATAAGAATACCCAAATTTAAAATACTCATAAAAATTTACAAAATTTGATAATAAAGTTCCCAAATGTAATAAACAAAAAAATAATAAAAATAGCTTGAACGAAGTTATGGTATCTAATTTAAATATTTGAAACAATAAAACTCGCATCCTCCTAAGAAATTCAGATAACGCCATCTTGAAACTTCATTAAAGGTACTTTAGGAAAAAGGCATCGATTACCCAAAGACTAGCTTTGTTTGAACCAGCAACTGATACTATAGATCGTAAGTTACTACTCGTGTAGACGTTGTAAAATGTGTTGCAATCACTTTTTATACGTATGTTAATATTGAATGCCTAAAGTGTGTGTATACAGATTTGAATACATTATTGTTAGTTTTAAAATTAAAAAAGTGGTTTGAAATACTTAATTTAGAAAGTCCATAAGAAAGGAGTTTTAGAATGAACAATCAAGAGTTATTCGTGTCTCTTAACTGAAACTTTCTCCATCAAACTGAATAAAATTTTAAAATCTTCAGTTCGATTTAAAGGTTTTAATTTGGAAAGAAATAATTACAGATCTTTGGAAGTATAAATAACATGCAAAGGCATTTGTAGGGTACGCTCTTTGTTTGTTTCTGCCCAATTACTGGTAACGCTCGATATAGAAATGTTATAATTCGCTTCAATGCCACGACGAACTAATTACACGAGAATTTCCTTGAAGTTAAATTAATTACTGTCGTCTCTGCTTGATGGGTAATTAGCTATTCTCCTGCATCATTTACTTTGCTTGTTATTGCCACTGATAGTGTGTGTATGTATATGACGTAACATTTAGCGTTGGGGGTAAAAATGTAACCAGTAAATATGCCCTCCCCCTGCGATAATACTACACTAAAATTATATTCTCCTACCAAAGTTAATTACAATCACCTTAAATCAAGGGCAGTTTGCACTTTGAACGTAATAAACTGTAAAATGTTAGTGAGGATTTTATTACAAGAGAATTAATATTATAAAGTCATAAGAAGCAAACAAACAAAAACTCTCACAACAAGTTATAAAAATCTGTCATCGCCTACAGTGAAATTCTCCAAGAGGATTCTAAGGTGGACGTGAAGTCCGATCCACAGAGAAATCTTGACAGGTTTATCCTTCCATCAGTGGATGGAGGCGCCGTTGCTGTTGAACATATTGTTGTTTTGTGCGCTTCGTTGACCTGATACACTTCTTCAGGGTCCTGGTTGTCACACAGCTCTGTTATGCCTGAAGTAATTGTTCTCTTCACTGAAATGTAAGTAAATCCAATAATCTTTGTGAATCCCAAGTCCCATCCTTCGCAAACATTGTAATGTATGTGAAAACAAAGTTCGCTAGTTACTTGGAATCTTGGAAAAGCGTACACTAATGAGACAAAACAGCAACTTCTCCGATTCCGGTCAGCTGTCGTAGAACAGGAACCGACTTGAGTCTTCATCTCCGTTGTGACCACGGTCCATCACCTCTACGACTTGTAGTCTAAGCGCGAAATTCTCTACAGTTCTTTAATTCCGCGTTGTTATTTTGCTTACAATATTTTGTGGTATGAGAGTCTCTCGTGAAATCACTAAGTTGCTGAAGTGCATCAGAAAATATAAAAAAAAAAATAAAAGCTGGATTGTGGCTGGTATCAGGAGCTGATGTTTTCATGTGAGACAGGCTTTAGTGGTCGGTTTGAGTTTCGGCTGTAGTTATTCCAACAGACTGGGTCTTGTACACTTACGGTTGCCCACGGCCTTCCTTTACATCCAGAGGTCCACTTGGCCAATTTCCACATTAGTAAGCCAAAAGTTCTCTTCTTTATGGTGTACACAATACTTAAGACAAGGCACCCTTATACTTTTCTTTGACATGTAACTTCCACCACCAGCTTTTAATGATTACTTGGTTCCAAATTTATAAAATGTCTTGAGTAAAACTACCAGTCTTTAATACCCACAGTATAATTATAGAAAGTAGCTGTAACAAATGATACTCCTGAATATATTTCATGACAATTTGGAATAGATTTGTGAAGACTATGCATCTCAGTCATTTAAAGCCAAATACGAGGTCTGTTCAAAATACGCGGACTGACGTCATAAAACAAAATGTACTTTATTTAGAAGTTACAGGTCTGGGACCCCTTCAAGGTACTCTCCTCCCCAACGCACACACTTATCCCAACGGTGTTTCCACTTGCTGAAACAGTCCTGGTACGCTTCTTTTGTAATGTCCTCCAGCTCCTTCGTCGCATTTGCCTTAATCTTGGGAATCGTCTCAAATCTTCTTCCTTTCAAGGGTCTTTGAGTTTGGGGAACAAGAAAATATCTCAAGGAGCAAAGTCAGGTGAGTAGGGGGGTGGGGAAGAACAATGATCGAGTGTTTGGTCAAAACTCACGAGTTCTGAGGCACAAATTTCGCAGCAACGCGGTGCATCTTCAATTTTCGGTCAAAATCTCGTAACAAGATCCAACTGATATCCCACACTTTTCAGCAAGCTCCTGACGGTCAGACGTCGATTTGCCCGCACCAGGGTGTTGATTTTGTCGACGTGTGGGTCGCCAGTTGACGTGGAAGGACGTCCAGGACGCTCATCATCTTCAATGGACTGTCGACCATCCTTAAAACGTTCATGCCACTTGAAACATGCCGTACGATTCATAGCAACATCACCGTAAGCCGTGTTAAGCATAGCAAAAGTTTAAGTCACAGATTTTCCAATTTTAACACAAATTTTCACAGCAAGTCGTTGCTCCTTCAGGTCATTCATTCTGAAATCCGCCAAACGAAAAAACCACACTTCACTTAAAACCGCGTAGCTGATACACAAATGAAGATATCTGCAATCGGGAAATGGCGTCGTAATCAGCTGATCTGTGCAAACCTAGCGATACCAAGCGGATTCCCCTGGAACCAACTGGAGCCGCGCAATTCAAACAGTCCGCGTAGTTTTTGAAAAGCCCTCGTAACATATTTAACTAAATTACGTCAAAAGAAACTAACATCAGCCAATAATCTTATTAAACTAACGAATGAAATCTGAGCCTCACTTATAACAGAAACATCTTTTGCATGTTGACGGTTTTAACACGCTTATTGAATACCAACAACCAGAAGGGAAAGGAGAGGTGTCACAAGATGATATTTTCATCTACTTTATACAAAGGAACATTTTTATACAAATTCGACATCAATATGCCAATAATAAATTTCATAAAAATATTTTTGTTACTATTAAGAAAAACGTGGTCTAGGTTCTAAGTTATATTATATTCGCCCACATTTTAATGTGCGACCTCAGTTTTAAAGATGTTGGTTGGCCACGTTACGTTATCACCGGAAAACATTCGTCTTAACAGTATGATAATCAAAATGCCACGTACGAAAATCATTTCACCAAGTATACTTTTTTTATATTCATAACAAGCCACTCGAGTAGATGTAGATCTGACATAAATTTGGTGCGCGAGCATTCACTGCTGGTTTAGCACAGGTATGATGACTATATTTAGTGACCACATAACACAGATTCAGTATGAGGTCCACATAATGTAAAGACAGAATCACTGCTGGTTTAGTACAGGTAAGATGACTATATTTAGTGACCACATAACACAGATTCAGTATGAGGTCCACATAATGTAAAGACAGAATCACTGCTGGTTTAGCACAGGTATGATGACTATATTTAGTGACCACATAACACAGATTCAGTATGAGGTCCACATAATGTAAAGACAGAATCACTGCTGGTTTAGCACAGGTATGATGACTATATTTAGTGACCACATAACACAGATTCAGTATGAGGTCCACATAATGTAAAGACAGAATCACTGCTGGTTTAGCACAGGTATGATGACTATATTTAGTGACCACATAACACAGATTGGGTATGAGGTCCACATAATGTAAAGACAGAATCACTGCTGGTTTAGCACAGGTACAATGACTATATTTAGTGACCACATAACACAGATTCAGTATAAGGTCCACATAATGTAAAGACAGAATCACTGCTGGTTTAGCACAGGTATGATGACTATATTTAGTGACCACATAACACAGATTCAGTATGAGGTCCACATAATGTAAAGACAGAATCACTGTTGGTTTAGCACAGGTATGATGACTATATTTAGTGACCACATAACACAGATTCAGTATGAGGTCCACATAATGTAAAGACAGAATCACTGCTGGTTTAGCACAGGTATGATGACTATATTTAGTGACCACATAACAGAGATTCAGTATGAGGTCCACATAATGTAAAGACAGAATCACTGTTGGTTTAGCACAGGTATGATGACTATATTTAGTGACCACATAACACAGATTCAGTATGAGGTCCACATAATGTAAAGACAGAATCACTGCTGGTTTAGCACAGGTATAATGACTATATTTAGTGACCACATAACACAGATTCAGTATGAGGTCCACATAATGTAAAGACAGAATCACTGCTGGTTTAGCACAGGTATGATGACTATATTCAGTGACCACATAACACAGATTCAGTATGAGGTCCACATAATGTAAAGACAGAATCACTGCTGGTTTAGCACAGGTATGATGACTATATTTAGTGACCACATAACACAGATTGGGTATGAGGTCCACATAATGTAAAGACAGAATCACTGCTGGTTTAGCACAGGTATGATGACTATATTTAGTGACCACATAACACAGATTCAGTATGAGGTCCACATAATGTAAAGACAGAATCACTGTTGGTTTAGCACAGGTATGATGACTATATTTAGTGACCACATAACACAGATTCAGTATGAGGTCCACATAATGTAAAGACAGAATCACTGCTGGTTTAGCACAGGTATGATGACTATATTTAGTGACCACATAACACAGATTCAGTATGAGGTCCACATAATGTAAAGACAGAATCACTGCTGGTTTAGCACAGGTATGATGACTATATTTAGTGACCACATAACACAGATTCAGTATGAGGTCCACATAATGTAAAGACAGAATCACTGCTGGTTTAGCACAGGTATAATGACTATATTTAGTGACCACATAACACAGATTCAGTATGAGGTCCACATAATGTAAAGACAGAATCACTGCTGGTTTAGCACAGGTATGATGACTATATTCAGTGACCACATAACACAGATTCAGTATGAGGTCCACATAATGTAAAGACAGAATCACTGTTGGTTTAGCACAGGTATGATGACTATATTTAGTGACCACATAACACAGATTCAGTATGAGGTCCACATAATGTAAAGACAGAATCACTGCTGGTTTAGCACAGGTATAATGACTATATTTAGTGACCACATAACACAGATTCAGTATGAGGTCCACATAATGTAAAGACAGAATCACTGCTGGTTTAGCACAGGTATGATGACTATATTCAGTGACCACATAACACAGATTCAGTATGAGGTCCACATAATGTAAAAGACAGAATCACTGCTGGTTTAGCACAGGTATGATGACTATATTTAGTGACCACATAACACAGATTCAGTATGAGGTCCACATAATGTAAAGACAGAATCACTGCTGGTTTAGCACAGGTATAATGACTATATTTAGTGACCACATAACACAGATTCAGTATGAGGTCCACATAATGTAAAGACAGAATCACTGCTGGTTTAGCACAGGTATGATGACTATATTCAGTGACCACATAACACAGATTCAGTATGAGGTCCACATAACGTAAAAGACAGAATCACTGCTGGTTTAGCACAGGTATGATGACTATATTTAGTGACCACATAACACAGATTCAGTATGAGGTCCACATAATGTAAAGACAGAATCACTGCTGGTTTAGCACAGGTATGATGACTATATTTAGTGACCACATAACACAGATTCAGTATGAGGTCCACATAATGTAAAGACAGAATCACTGTTGGTTTAGCACAGGTATGATGACTATATTTAGTGACCACAACACAGATTCAGTATGAGGTCCACATAATGTAAAGACAGAATCACTGCTGGTTTAGCACAGGTATAATGACTATATTTAGTGACCACATAACACAGATTCAGTATGAGGTCCACATAATGTAAAAGACAGAATCACTGCTGGTTTAGCACAGGTATGATGACTATATTCAGTGACCACATAACACAGATTCAGTATGAGGTCCACATAATGTAAAGACAGAATCACTGCTGGTTTAGCACAGGTATAATGACTATATTTAGTGACCACATAACACAGATTCAGTATGAGGTCCACATAATGTAAAGACAGAATCACTGCTGGTTTAGCACAGGTATGATGACTATATTCAGTGACCACATAACACAGATTCAGTATGAGGTCCACATAATGTAAAAGACAGAATCACTGCTGGTTTAGCACAGGTATGATGACTATATTTAGTGACCACATAACACAGATTCAGTATGAGGTCCACATAATGTAAAGACAGAATCACTGCTGGTTTAGTACAGGTATGATGACTATATTTAGTGACCACATAACACAGATTCAGTATGAGGTCCACATAATGTAAAGACAGAATCACTGTTGGTTTAGCACAGGTATGATGACTATATTTAGTGACCACATAACACAGATTCAGTATGAGGTCCACATAATGTAAAGACAGAATCACTGCTGGTTTAGCACAGGTATAATGACTATATTTAGTGACCACATAACACAGATTCAGTATGAGGTCCACATAATGTAAAGACAGAATCACTGCTGGTTTAGCACAGGTATGATGACTATATTCAGTGACCACATAACACAGATTCAGTATGAGGTCCACATAATGTAAAGACAGAATCACTGCTGGTTTAGCACAGGTATGATGACTATATTTAGTGACCACATAACACAGATTGGGTATGAGGTCCACATAATGTAAAGACAGAATCACTGCTGGTTTAGCACAGGTACAATGACTATATTTAGTGACCACATAACACAGATTCAGTATGAGGTCCACATAATGTAAAGACAGAATCACTGTTGGTTTAGCACAGGTATGATGATTATATTTAGTGACCACATAACACAGATTCAGTATGAGGTCCACATAACGTAAAAGACAGAATCACTGCTGGTTTAGCACAGGTATGATGACTATATTTAGTGACCACATAACACAGATTCAGTATGAGGTCCACATAATGTAAAGACAGAATCACTGTTGGTTTAGCACAGGTAAGATGACTACATTTAGTGACCACATAACACAGATTCAGTATGAGGTCCACATAATGTAAAGACAGAATCACTGCTGGTTTAGCACAGGTATAATGACTATATTTAGTGACCACATAACACAGATTCAGTATGAGGTCCACATAATGTAAAGACAGAATCACTGCTGGTTTAGCACAGGTATGATGACTATATTTAGTGACCACATAACACAGATTCAGTATGAGGTCCACATAATGTAAAGACAGAATCACTGCTGGTTTAGTACAGGTATGATGACTATATTTAGTGACCACATAACACAGATTCAGTATGAGGTCCACATAATGTAAAGACAGAATCACTGCTGGTTTAGCACAGGTATGATGACTATATTTAGTGACCACATAACACAGATTGGGTATGAGGTCCACATAATGTAAAGACAGAATCACTGCTGGTTTAGCACAGGTACAATGACTATATTTAGTGACCACATAACACAGATTCAGTATGAGGTCCACATAATGTAAAGACAGAATCACTGCTGGTTTAGCACAGGTATGATGACTATATTTAGTGACCACATAACACAGATTCAGTATGAGGTCCACATAATGTAAAGACAGAATCACTGCTGGTTTAGCACAGGTATGATGACTATATTTAGTGACCACATAACACAGATTCAGTATGAGGTCCACATAATGTAAAGACAGAATCACTGCTGGTTTAGCACAGGTATGATGACTATATTTAGTGACCACATAACACAGATTCGGTATGAGGTCCACACAATGTAAAGACAGAATCACTGCTGGTTTAGCACAGGTATGATGACTATATTTAGTGACCACATAACACAGATTCAGTATGAGATCCACATAATGTAAAGACAGAATTCGTTACATTACAGAATTATGGGTACGTTATACAAGAGAATTATAAATGAACTGATGCCTAAAATTGATTGAGTCACATATACAACATCAAAAATAAAACCATGGCGAAAAATACCCTCTAACAAGAAACCAACCAGTACTTTTCAGTCATTGGTTACAAAAACAAAAGTACACTTCACAACTTTCAAGGAAACAACCGACCAAGGACGAAGATAAACCAGGATCGATGACCTTACAGTAATGTGTGGCAGTCATATTCAGTAAGAGTTATATGTGTCAACAAATATACTTGTGAAATATGTCTTTACGTGTACCTACATTTATGTTATGAGTAACTTTATACAAGACACTAAAAGGTTTGGAGTCCTGCTACAAGGATTTGTTTTTAAACAGGGCAGTGACACCGACTGTGTGTTTCTGATGCTTTATCTGTAACAATGACAACCAAGTCATATGATTTATATTCTTCATAATCCAAGGATTTGTTTCTGTGTGTGAAAAGTTCTCCTTAGTCAAGGTAAATTTCAAAATCATCATTATGCGAGAGGGAAAACGAAAACGTACTAAACTTACTTTGATGAAGAGCAAATGTAAAGAAAAAAATAAGGTTAATGCAAAACCAGAACCAAAATTAATAAGAGATCAATGGAAGAAGTAACATTGAGCCAGAATTTTCTAAACTTAACGTAGAGAATTTCCAATATAAAATGTAACCTTCAATTCTGATTGCAGAATTTGTTCACTAGATATGAAAGATTTCCAACTGTTATATAAAGCTCTACAAAGAAACATTCCAACAATAAAATATTCATGGAAATCATGGAAAAAAATGTGTTTTCTATACATTAGAGGACAGAGGTTAAGATGAAAGTCACACACACATACATACATACATAAAAAACACAAGAAAAAATATTTAAGGAATGGATGATATTACAGATTCATCGCCAACTGAATTTTCGAATGGTTCTTATAGTTTGGTTTGAATTTCACGCAAAACTACATGAGGCCAATTTGCGTTAGCCGTCCCTAATTTTGCAGTGTAAGACTAGAGGAAAGGCAGCTAGTCATCACCACACACCGTCAACTCTTGGGATACTCTTTTACAAACGAATAGTGGGATTGACCGTGACATAATAACGCCCCTACGGCTGAAAGGGGAAGGAAGCACGTTTGGTACGACGGGGGATTCGAACCCGCGTCCTTCGAATTAAGTCAAGTGCCTTAACCACCTGGCCATGCCGGATCCTATTGTTATAGAGGTCAACGTTTTATGTTACTTACCTAACTCCCGACTTCATTCTATTCTGGCCGACATCTATAACCTTAAACCGAGTCATAATATAACATTACAAATATAATCAGCGAGGCTACATATTTCATTCTATAAGCATCCACAAACAACTAGCATTTTAAATCAAAGTCACAATATGTTTTTCTTGCACTACTAACAATATTCCTTATTTTGTTTCCGTTACCCGCATCAAACAAATTCCATAGAGTAAATAATAAATTTCCTGGTCACGTTTCGCGACTATGACATGGATGACTGCGTTGAAGACCCCAGAAAACATTTTTTTAACAGAAATGTTTATGCAATGAGGCTAAAAGATAGTGTAAACGTGTAAAGATGGCGAACTTTATATGCCATTCTGTAAATGCATGAATTTCGATTCTGAGTCCTTATTTTAAATGTTTTTTACCTGGATTTTCAGCTTTTGTATAGAATCCTACAGACAATCTGTACATTGAACCAGAATTTCAGAATCGTCACGAATGCAGGAACAAGAGCAGCTCATAAAAAGCTAGCAACCGAAAAGTATTTAAAAAAATCATGCTACACTAGTGCCATCGTTTGACAGGAATTTAAACTAACCTTAAATATTCTATTTTATCGATTGCTTTTCGAGCAATACTTACTTCATTCATGGTACAATACAGCAAGCAGCAAATGCTTTCGCTTTTATTGTAAGAACTTCCTAAGCTTTGCAAGTAACGTAGTAGAAAAGCATACATATTTATCTTTTCTAAAGTGATGATTTTTATTTCACAAAAGTCTATGTATCAGTATATTATAATGAAAGTCAAGTAGCTATTGAAGCATCATTTTGCGATACATTAGTAATACAGTTTAGTTTCTGTTAATCACAAAGTTACACAATGGGCTATCTGTGCTTTGCCCATCAAGAGTATCGAAACCGAATAGCGTCATAAGCATGCAGCAGACTTACTTCGAGACACCGCGAGGCTAGTGTTACGAACACAACTGAACAAAACCTTCGTGTTAAAGAGCAGAACACGTTTACAGCATGAAACGACACAGATTCTTTTGCACTCACGTCCTACAACTGAAGTAGAAACTAGATGAAGTGAATGACAAAGGTCAAATCACTAAAGTAATGTGGCCCCGTATGACAAAATCCTCATTCCCGGCATTCTCAGTCACAAAACAAGAATTTTCCTGTTTTGTAATAGCATCAAATGACTACAAGGTCACTAAAGATTAAGAAAACATCGCCTTCGAAAGCACCGTTAAATAATCTTCATCCGAAACTCAAACATGTTACAAAACAAACCTCAACAAACACGTTTAGTGGAAATCACCGAATGAAGTGCGTAAACCACCTACACGACAATTTCGACCCTTCACAAATGAAGTAACGTGATGTATTTGCCATCTTTAAAGTTTTCAAAAATGCTTTATAATTTCCCGTCGCCTTTGGGCCTACTTTCTGTATTACCACAATAATTACAAATTCTTGGTAACACCGGCATGTTCTACCGGATGTTCTCCGAATCCTTTATCACAAAATTCCCACAAAACTGCTTTAAACTCGCAGGCAATCTTAAACTCAGAACCTCTGAAGGAGGGGTTTAAAATAAAACAAGTCGAGGAGTTAAGAAAACAAATAGGGGTCACGCCAGATCATAAACATATCAAATAACGCATAAAATGTATCTTAAACGAACAAAGTTTGAAGAGTAGAGGAAGGGGTAGATGGTCACATATATGAGAAACACGGTATTTTAACTCGATTGATCATCTTACACTTCTCTACCTCTCTTCTGGTGCATAATGAAATGGTTATAACAGCACAAATTTTATTATTCGGTATTATACTCTCAGTAAACGTGATCTGGATTCAGTAAAACTCGTTATTCTTAGATCACCATTTAGTTTCACGGAAATTAGATTTCACGAATGGCCAGGTTTAACTAAAAGCTCCACGAAGCTGCAGAACGGGTGAAACGTACACATTGATAAAACGTGTCCATTCTAATACAGGAGGCTACAGTTAAGGTATCATTAGATACGCAAATGATTGCGAGAACAACATTAAGATGTTGATATATGAAACTATTAAGGAGTCTGGTGAGCAAGACAGTTTCTCACCACCATCCCTGTTACGCCATAAAAGTCAACCGTAGTTTATTTGTCACGACTCTTCATTAGCACGACTGAGCTAAAGAAAGAACGATTAGCTCAGGGCGAGAAACCAGACATCAGATCATTACTGTGGAGCAGAATGGAGCATAGATGTCTACATCTTTCTGACCACGAAAATAAAACATTAATTTTCAAACTGTATTTAATCATCACGACTTTGAAACGGTTTCAAAATGTGGGACTGTCAGCGACAGTTCGTTTCTGAGCAACGCAACTTGGACATTGAAAACAGTGAACCATCTCATTTGTATAGGTAACTGACGTCAGTATGGTCATTTTCACATGCACTGGTTAGTCACCTCATCAGGATCCCCTTCACAAATGCGATGAGTACTCAAATTACTTCTACAAAAGTTTAGGAAAAATCTGACTGGCAGGCATCAACTTGCCTGTATAGTAATAAATATTAATATAGTTTCATACGTCGTTATAAATTGATTTTAAATTACGAAACAGCGCTAGTAATTAAATTTAAAACAATCATTTTTCACCTTTTGTTTCTTGTTTCCATCGATAATCGCAATAGTAAAACACACTATCACGTCAAAGCGATGAAAGTTTGAACTTGTCTTTTACTAAACAATCAATTAGTTATACGAAACAGATAATCATTATTGAAAGCATTTTAACAGTTGTTTTGTAACACTTCAACACGAGTATAAAGTTTGGTAAAAAACAAACAATAAAAGTTGAATTTTTATTGGCAAAAGTATTTGAACAGAAAATCACTAACTACGCACTACTTTCTGGTGTTTTCAGATGAGCAATTACGTACCGCGGAGAAATACTCAATATGGAGCAGTGGAAAGGCCGTGCATGACGAATGTTTCTACCGTAGTTTTTCGATTAACTTATTAACGTAAAAAAAACAAACTGTACGTAAATATTCAGTATTAAGCTGGATTAATTTCTCAACTACTAGAAAACTAGAAGCCAACAACATCAAGACTAGAGAATGTTAACAAAATTTTCATCGCGCTGAAAACAAATGAAGTAAGGATACCTAAATTAAATAGCTTTGTTTTATCGGTACTGATTCATACAGGATAACAGTCACACTTCCACTGAAAAGGCAATATAACTACGACTGATACAGAATTGCAACAGGACCAACCATGTTACAACACAATAAGAACAGGATTTAAGACGGGTAGTAATTACGTTCAAATTTACACAAAAACATTTGGGAGCTGGATTTTTCACTTCTAGGGAAAACATTAGAATATTAAAACGATTTGCTTCGTGCTTTAATAGTCACTTATTGGTTTCCTGTACCACAAAGTGAAACAAACTCTGAACATGGGAGAAAAAAAAACACACCTTAGAAAAACTTGCAAAGTTTGTAATGTTTTAATGATAATACTAAGATGGAAACTCAAATTGAGTAACCTAACTGTTCCACACGAGTCGTGACTGCAGTGACCATTTAAGATAGTTCATGTTTTTTGTGTTTGGTTTGTAGTGAATTTCGCACAAAGCTACAAGAGGATGGTTGTCTGCTCCTTAGTTCAACCCCCAGTTTAACAAACGGAGTTCGAGAGAGAAGACAACTAATCATCACTACCCCACCACCAAATTTTGGGCTACCATTTTACCAACAAACAGTGAGACTGACCTGTCACGTTATAACGACTTCACCGTTGAATCTACCTGGAATGTTCTGGAAAATGGGTAAATTTGAAAATTTTATTACCCAGATCACAGGCAAAGTTTGAAGAGAAATTTTTTTTTCCATTTACTTTAGGCATAAGCAATTGGGAAATAACACTTTATGCCCAGGAACAAGAAAAGTAAAAATTTTGTTACAGAGTGTAATAATCAAACACTTCTTACAGATTTAAATAACGCTAGAATACTTAATATCCTTCCTTAATTAATAAAAAATGTTCACTCTGTTAATGTTTATGTTGGTGAGAACAGTATTTATACAACACTAACCGAGTTATTATTTTTACCAAATAATTTCCATTTCTGTTCTGTTTAGCATTTTATTACTAACATGTTAATTCAAGGTAGTCTGTTACTGATCGGCCGTATCACTGATAATGATAAAATTATGTCAGCAAGCAACAACATCTGTCATGTACGACTAAACAGGTTGTCCTCGAAAATAAATTTAATTTGATTAGTTCTTGGCATGGTTCTTTTTCCATCTAATTATCGTAAATATTTTCACTTTTAAAGCCGGTCTTCAGCTTTGTTCTCAATCCTTTCAAGTTCATCCTTGTTCAATTCTTCTGTGAAAACGGAAATCTCATCAGAAGACTGGTTCTTGACAAGATGCAATCTTACTGCCAGGTTGGAGACATCAGAAAACTGGTTCTTGACAAGATGCAGTCTTACCTGCCAGGTTGGAGACATCAGAAGACTGGTTCTTGACAAGATGCAGTCTTACTGCCAGGTTGGAGACATCAGAAGACTGGTTCTTGACAAGATGCAGTCTTACTGCCAGGTTGGAGACATCAGAAGACTGGTTCTTGACAAGATGCAGTCTTACTGCCAGGTTGGAGACATCAGAAGACTGGTTCTTGACAAGATGCAGTCTTACTGCCAGGTTGGAGACATCAGAAGACTGGTTCTTGACAAGATGCAGTCTTACTGCCAGGTTGAAGACTCGGAGTTGTACATTCCTCTATCAGTTCTTCTCTACAAAACCTTTAGAATTTGCGTTATATGCAGTACACAGCATGGTGGCTCTTATTGCTCAAGACGAGTCAAACAGTACTCTTCTCGTTAACATCACGCGCAACTACAGCGACCTTTCATAAGTAATGTGCTCTAATAGTATCCTCCCGTAGAACCCATGATGTTAGCAGCTCCGTGAATTAGATGACAGATAAGATCCCATGTTCCTTACAGAAAACAAGGATTGACTTGCTTTCTAAGTTTGTGACTAGTGGCGTAAGTAACTCAGTTACCAAATGCTTCTGGGGATCGTTGAAAATGTGGACAACAAATACGATCCTTGGGGTGTCTAACTGTTGGATAATAACCCATTTAGCGCAAAATTTTAAAAAGAATCGAATATCGCAAGCCTTACTCACACACTGCCAATGTGCATGGTTCGAGCCTTGATCATTTTATCTGGGAAAGACATGCTTTCTTCAAGATACTGCATAAGTCTAGAGGACAAACTTTAAAGTCGATTGGTAAACCGACACACGTTTGCAAACAGTTTAAAAGAGACGCTCGGACCTTTTTTTCTTTTATGAATGTCATTATGCAGTGAAAAATAGAGGGGAGGGAAGAGAGAGACATGAACATATTTTACAATATACAGTAACTTGCAAATGTATTCACCCTTTAAAGATTTACGTTTGTTGTTGTCTGAGCTTGCAATCATGAAATCTTTTGAATCGGACTTTATATTTAGAATCTATACAATTTACTCCAAACTGAGAAAGCTAAAAATAAACTGATATTATGTAAATAAATTAGCTTTTCAAAGAAGAAAAATAGAATATTCTCAGCTGCATAAGTATTCAACCCCTTTGCTACGACATTGGTAGAATTAGTTCGGGTGCAAACGATTAATGTAATGGTCTCTGTATGTGTATAGTCAAGTGGTTTAACTTGTCTTCTCAGTAAACTGATCTGTTCAAGCCAGAATTCCCATAGTGATACGATAAACCAATATTCAAGAGTTAAGCGAAACAACTGTAGAATGTCCAGTGGTAGTCAGGATATTCGTCTTGAAACAATCACCATTTGGCAATGTTATGATACTATTGTCTGTCTCAACCCAAAATTAACTGTTTATAATTTCGCATTTAACAAGTCTAAGTTGCAGAGCTAGAGTTAGTTCAATAGTATTTGTCTTGTATGACATCATAAAGCTGAAAGCATATTTCACTACTGAGACAGCACAAAGACTGGCTTGCAAAAGTATTCACCCCCAACCAATGTCACATTCGGATGAAATACAAATGATGTAAGTTTTAAAAATAAATTTGTTTTTATTCAAAACTAATGATCGAACTTAACACTGGTACGTATGAAAGAGTTTTACTGTCAGCAAAACCTGCAAAATGAAAAAAAATATATACACATATATATATTAACTTGAAATTTGCTGATTGCGTAAGTATTGAACCCCTTAAGTCGGTACCTGATGGAAGGTAAGTATTGAACCCCTTAAGTCGGTACCTGATGGAAGGTAAGTATTGAACCCTTAAGTCGGTACCTGATGGAAGGTAAGTATTGAACCCTTAAGTCGGTACCTGATGGAAGGTAAGTATTGAACCCTTAAGTCGGTACCTGATGGAAGGTAAGTATTGAACCCTTAAGTCGGTACCTGATGGAAGGTAGTATTGAACCCCTTAAGTTGGCACCTGATGGAAGGTAAGTATTGAACCCCTTTGGTACCTGATGGAAGCACCTTTGGCAGTAATTACTTTCATGAGTCTCTCTCTTGTCAGCAACTTCCAAGCATGACCGTGTTGCTTCGCTGTCCTGAAATATACAAACATATTCACGCTGTCCTTTGAATAATTTGGAAAGACATAGTAAGGATTACTTGGTGATACCGAGTCTGTGTGTTACCCAGAGAAGTTATCTTCAAAAAGCTATTTAACACACAGCCTGGTTATTTCATTTTCCATTAACACGCTTTTATTGTGGTATAAAAAGAAAACTTACTCCGTGATTTTTTATTTATTATTATTATTTGTTCATGTGGTTACTCATCCTAGTTTCTTTAATAGTTGGAAGTATGTCCTAATATTACTTTTATCCTGATATAAAAGTAAGCTTACTTCTCGGTTTTTGGTTAAGTAATACTTGTTCATGTTGTTATTCACCCTGGTATCTTTACTGTATCTTCACGTATACACTTTCATCACTGAACCACATAAACTGAAATAACAACTGTATACAAAAACACAACAACAAATTCTGAAAGGTACCTGATCATTCCTATTAGCCTAGAATGTTCTCAGCTGTTCATGATTGGTAAAGCGAATGCTGAAACCATTTAGTAAGTTCAATGAAACCTACTTACAACAAACAGTTGATTTTACCCTTACAGTTTGCAGCCCTATGTGTAAAACAAGTGTTATACGTCAATGCTAGTTTATTTACTTCAGGCCTAACATGTGGCATATTTATATAAAGGCCTATTTGAGAGACAAATTTAAGCAAACCCAAATAAGCAAGAACTTTGGTATTTGTGCCTAACTGCGCTTATAAAACGAATATAATAATAATAACGAAAGTGGTAAAATTACCATAAAATTATCTTTACGGGATATAATAAGGATTTATATCATTACGCTAATCTATATACCAAGTTGTCTGATTATCTACCGAAGTCGTTGATGAAAAGGTACTCAGATAAAATGGAATTCCATGAATAAATTCTTGAACCGAAAGATGTTTACACGGCAAAGAAGCCTAGAATCAAACAAAAAGCCAAACCAGTTTTATATCTGTAATATTATTAGAAAAATATGCTTGCGTTATATCATCCATAAGAAATAAAACGGTTTATACAAAAAATAACGATTGAAGTTAAACTTACAAAAAAAATCTAGACTTCATGTATAAAACGATCTATAAGCATAGAGGATATTAACACATTTACCTTACAACGTTACTTAGTTGATACCCGACAACCAGTTTTACAACATTACGTAGTTAATACCGGACAACCAGTTTCACAACGTTACGTAGTTGATACCCGACAACCAGTCTTACAACATTACGTAGTTAATACCCGATAACTAGTTTTACAATACCACTTAGTTAACACCCGGCACCTAGTTTTACAACATTACTTAGTTAATACCCGACAACCAGTCTTACAACATTACGTAGTTAATACCCGATAACTAGTTTTATAATACTACTCAGTTAATACCCGGCAACTAGTTTTACAACATTACTCAGTTAATACCCTACAACCAGTATTTATACTTATTTCAAATCAAGGAATGGTAGTACCTCATCAGATGAATGTTTATACAGAAAACGTTAAACACCTTGAGATACATTATGAATACACATGTGTGATTTTTCATCACAGACAGGGGTTCTGTCATGCCCACTGATCCCCACATGTACACGCGTCATTATTTTAGTTTATAGCTATAAACGCATGTAACTTCAAGCATGTATTCCAGAAAACACGCTTTCAATTATTATGCTGCGTTTTATGGAGCCTTCAAAGTTTGTTTCTTAAATTATGAACATATAAGCATGAATTATCGTAGAGGAATCACATGCAGCATCATCCTTACTGCTATACCCCCTCCCCCTAAACAAGGCTTAACGCACTCAGATCAATAATCGAGATCAGAATAACTGGATAACTTCCCCTACATTCCCACAACGTGAAGTGTTTCTCTAACCTCATTTCCATAAACTGAAACTGTTATGTACAAGACAAACGGCTTACTCTGCTCGGGCGTGCTTGAAGTTGGTGCCTGTTTATATGGTGATGTGTAAATTGTCACAATTTTCCCGGCTTCTGGCTTTACTCATAATACACAATCCAATAAAACAGCACGTGGTTATAAAAAGTAGGATCTATAGGCCTAGAGGCCCCCCATAGAGTAGCAATGATACCACTTCAACAGCATCTCTAACCTCATATATTTTGTTTTGTCTCATAGCCGATATGAGCTGTTTGTACTCCTCTATCATGGTAGAATTGGTTAAAAGCAAATAGTTAAGACTTAAAAATGTAAAAGTCAAACTTATAGAAGAATTTCAAGTATATAATAAATAGTATACTATATTTATTATATTCTTAATATACTTAATCAGTACCAATCTCTCTTTTCTAACTGCCTAGTTTCTATCTATATGCGATTCCGATTGATCGCTTATTTTTCTTCTACCTATCTGTAGGGTATCTATTTTTAGAGTTTGCTTATAAAGCTACTCATTCATCTTTTTACCTTAACAATGTTATGAAAACCGCCACTTCTAACTTTAAATATTGTAACATGCTAAGTTTAGCAGTCCTTCTTGCCTAAAGTTTTATATCCCATGAGCAAAACTACATCAGACTTTCTGCTGTCTCCACCAAGACTGACTTCCCGGTCTTAGAGTTCTAAATCCGAAGACATACCGCTGAAAGAAAAAAAAAAAAAGAGAATGCAAAGGAGAACGTATTTTGATACGTCAACCACGCTACATCTGTTCTATCCAGTGCTGACGAGGTCTTTCATACAGTACCAAAGCTAATCACAGGTGGACTGCGATACGACAGACATTATTGTGGTCTACACGTTAAACATTTAAATGAATAACAAATGTTATGGTGTGAACTAGACTAAGAAATCATTAACAGTTTTACCTCATCTACAAATCAAACCTTTTAGGATAAGAATTAATAACACAACACTATTTGCTTTATTTATAATTCATAGCTTATTAATTCAACTAAATTCAGCTTCGTTAAAATAGTTTCATATTAGTCTCGAGGTACATAATTCTTACGAAATTAAGAATTTTTTTTTGATAGTTTGGAATTAAACACAAAGCTACACACAAGTATCGAAATCCGGTTTTTTTAGCTGTAAGTCCTCAGACATATCAATGTGCCAATGGAGGCACCAAACGCTAAACCTGAATAATCATAAGAGAGTCGCAAAAGATTAAAGAATCAGGTATGTTTATGTTTTGTCACACGTGGATATCAATAGAAGTCTTAAACAATATAGACTCTACAACAAATACATCGGTTCATCTTCACCACATTCGAAAATGACTAGTATTAGTAAACAAAGGTACACAGTTATGTGAACATTTTCATAGTCCTGAAAACTTCAACTTGTCAGTCATATCTCTTTATTAGTAAGTTTCATAAACTTTCATTCAGTTGTAAGAAGAACAGCCAATTAATTACAATGGTGCACACACGTAATACCGCTATGTTCTTGAACAAGCACCATTCCAGAGGGTTTCTGAGAGACTGTGGTGGGTTAGAAATTTAGAAATTAGAAAGCGAGATGTATGTACTCAAACCCACAATGTCCCACATCTGTATCACCCCTCAGTGCCTTAGTTAAAGCCGGTCATTTATGAACTTAACACTACTTTT
>NC_134831.1:103234265-103271072 GCF_004210375.1 Tachypleus tridentatus
GGTATTATACACCGCTAGCCCAGGTCGTTCTCATGGCCTTCGCTGAATTTTCATTTTATCATTTTCACGCACGCCATTTAAATTACGTTTTCTTGCTGGTCTATGTATTGATCCATAAATCCTGGTCTACCTGGAACAAAAATTATGCTGTCAGACAAACATACACTTAGGTGTTACTTTATTCTTTACTGGTTGTAGTTTTATTAAATAGTGTACAGAGTATGAAACAGTTATGAGTGTTCAGTGATAATGGTTTTCGCTGAAAGAAAGAAACGCCAAAACGAAGAATAAAACCGCAGTAAAGAAAAAGTTAATAAAAAGTGTTTATAACAATCTGTGAAATGAACAGAAGCTAAATTATTGCAAAATAAGGTAAACATGTCAAGAAAGCAAACTTAGCTGATATGCAGAAACGTCTCTATGAGTGTACATAAAGTAGCATGTTTTGAATGAACTGTATGCGTATTTAGATCTAAATAAGTCAAAGTCCCAAATAAATTGTATTATGTAATATTAAATTTTACGAAAGTACAAAGAAATTAAGAACTGTTTGTGTGAAATACCTTGCAAAAAAAAAAAAAACCAACTGGAGTTGAAACGAAGTCAGTCGTTACAACATTGTTGTAACAGAACCATTGTCATAAAATTCTGAAAGTTTGACTAAGACAGGCCCGTAAGTCCCTACCCATCCATATATATTATGTTATATTCAATTACTCATGAAGTATAAATGTTTCTTTTTTTTTCAGAGAAATATGGCCGATGTAAGCCCATTTACACTTGAAGAGCGTTTTAGAAGCAACGTCGCATTATCACGCAACGAGAGAGTGAGGGGCAACACATATATACACTGAATACATAAGATATATGGATGGGTAGGAACTTACGGGTCACCCTGAATAAAGATAAGGTAGTTCAGAATTGAAAAGCAAATATAATGTGGACTCCTCGACAGGAGCCCTTTCTTTATACAAACGATACGAGATTTTAGCATTTCATCAAGAAATGTTCGAGAAAAGTTTCGGATACATAAAGTAAGTTTTTATTCATATAGATATCAGTCGTCCTTGAAAATGTGCAATTTATATGCGTTGAGCAATACAATAATTACATAAGAGTGTGATAAAAATGTATAATTGTATACCTGCAAATAACAAGTTCATCACCACCTACTGACAGATTTATAAATTATTTGCACAAATTAACCTTGTAAATGTAATATTTTCTGTATAAAGCAACTGAAGTGTATTACAATTCATACATCATAAAATATCTACAGTGTTTAAGTAATATAACGAATTACATAAAACCTGATACACTATAATTCTTCAGATGACAGTATTAATCACGGTTTGACTCTGTGCACAAGTAAAAAGACAAATCCGACAAAGGTTCTCCTAGGTTCTAAAGTCTTTACTAGATTGAACCATGAACGTTTTGTCACCTGCACAAAATAGATGAACGATTGAATACATAAATCCTAAAATTGTAAAACGTAACCTTTAAGCTCTGAAGAGAAAAAAAAATCGCACACTGTCACGAAATATGATTAACGACAAATATTTTAAATTAGATTGTGTGCTGGAATAAACGTCATCAAATTGCTTGCCTGATATTATATATTTTTAAAAATTCTAAGAAAAACACCCATAAATACACACAAAGAATCCACGAAACAATCAATAATAAAGTACCAGTACCAAAGATGATTTTCAACATACCGGTATCGCAGGTGACTTTCTAACATATTATTAGTATTCGACGTCACGTTTAAAATTCGTCATCACGTGATGTTGCCCGCCAATCTCTGTTAGTGTTCTCATCGCTGAACTGAGACGCTGTTCACGTCACCAGAATGAACGCACGCGTTAAGCCTCAGAGATTAAAATCCTATTACAATGAAAGCTCCACAGACGTGCATTACCGAGCCTGTTCCCGGTGGACAAAGAGTGAATAACGAAGATTTACACTGAAAGTTACACCATATAAACTTGCAATCACACGTACACTCGCGATGACACAGCTGAACTAATGTATCAGCGATACGTTTAAGAGATGTAAAGCAGGTGAAAAACTACACCGAGAACAAACTTTCACACCAAACTGAAACGTGACTGAATAAATATGTAGGTTTTTTCCCCACCAATGGAAAGCCGTAATCCCATTATTTTTCTGATATTGTGTTACGTCAAACAATATCAAGTATTTAAGAGCCAAGTATCTTCACAGACAGATATTAATACGACGACCTCTTGTCAACAACAGTATCAATATATCTATTGCACAGTCATTTCAGTTACTACTTACACTACCGAATGTTAATATTTCTATCCTTTATCGCACCATAATGTCAGTAACGGAATTACTGTAAAGAAGTAAAAAATACAGTGAGAAGAGGGACTGCCAATAAATATTTTCATTCATCAAACTGTAATGTTAGTAATGGACTTTTACGAAGAGGAAAATGTTTAACGATAGTAAGACTGGGGGGTGTTCATAAATATACTCATTTTTTTCAATCTACTACCACCTCAACTGTTACGGTATCACAAGATGAACTTTCGTGTGCTTTGGTTGCGTAACGTTAGTAAAAAACCCTCAATGTTGTATGAACGTCCAATAAGGAATAATAATTATAGGAGAGACCTAATATGAAGAAATCATGTGTAGAAACGCAAAGAAACAAGATGTTTAATGTTTTGGGGCAACAGCATCCAGGTGTTACAGCCATGCCTCAAACATCTACAACTTACTAGTGCAAACGACTGGTAATATGGCTCTCCTATTTCACTAAAACTATACTTTATATACAAATCCAAATGCATCTCGCTCTTCAAAAACTTATTTTTTTAAATATTAGTAGATCATGGGGTATGTCAGACCCATTAAACATATATTTTTATTGGAGGAACTAGGTTCTAACTGTGCCCCTGTTTTAATTCTATATATGAGTGGATCTTACAAATCTTAGAGAAGCACCAACAATTTCGACCCACTTAATCTTACATCATTGAATAACCGTGTGTGTGTGTGTGTGTGTGTGTAACAAATGCTAATATTTCACATGTTGTACTTCATTTAGATTAGTGTATTTTACGCATTCTTACAAACTAATTTTAAGTTTTAAGCGTTTTCGCCCGTATGTCAGTCCACTTCTAATTTCATCTCATCTAATTAATCGACTTATCATAAAGTTTAATAAAACAGAAAAAAGAAAACTCAATGCTGTATGAACGTCCAATTAGGAATAATAATTACAGGAGAGACCTAATGAAATATTCGATCCATAACACAAGACGTAAGTTGGGTAACATTGACGTGAAAATATTCGGTGCCTCGAAGATATAAATGTTACATATGTTGTTTGTTTTGAATTTCGCGTGAAGCTAGAACAAGGCTACTTGCGCTGGCCGACCCTAATTTACCAGTGTAAGGCTATAGGCAAGTCACCATCACCCACCACCAACTCTTAGGATATCCTTTTACCAAAAATACTGGGATTGATTGTCACATTATAACGCCCTCACGGCTGAAATGGCGAAAATGTTTGGTGTGACGGAGATTCGAAACGGTGACTCCGATTGCGTGTCATGTGCCCTAATTACCAGGCCATGCTGGGCTGTCTTGATGATGAACTGTGTGTGTGTTGCATAAACTTACATGAATAATTTACGTGACATTCTATACAGGCTTGATACAGTTTTCCAGTAAGAATAACACAGCATAATTTAAATTTTACAAAGTACATAGTATGTCACTCATTAGGCGCAACAAAGAAAGTCATGTAATATCACACACATACTATTATATATTATATAAAGTAGCTAAAGGTTCTATATATCCAAAGCTTAGTGTATTTTAGGTGTCAGACACTGTTCGATATTGTGAGTAAAGAGAGCTCATTCTAGCTTTTACATTTAAATTGAGCACAACAAAATATCTCATCTGGGACGCTATTTTGATATACTCTGCAAATATAAGGTAAACATCTGTTCCTTCCTATTCGCATGACGAGTTTGCATAAATGATAATAAATATTCAACTTGAAGTTACAGCTACAACCAAAAGGTGAAAATTTGATGACGATAAACCACTCTTCGGAACTATAAAATTTGAAGAGAGCTTGAATGGTAGTGCAGGAGGCTATAGCAGCTCACATAGCAGGAGGCTATAGCACGTTTCACATAATAGCAGGAGGCTATAGCACGTTTCACATAGCAACAAATCGTAAATGCTTTGAAGAAATTTCTTCAAAAGGTACAAGTGGTTTACGCAAGCACAGAAGTCCATGACTGGAGATTGCTTAACGGTTTAGTAAAGATATCTTGAGTGAGGATGTTTGCCGAATTAAAACTGCTTCCGAGATTTGCCGGTTGTTTTGTTTTTTTTTTAAATCAATGATTTTCAATACACACACACACACACAATGTTTTTCTGAGTTGCAATGGTGGTAAACGTGGAAGGGATTTTATTCATGTTCTACTAATCTGGCTTTCAATTTACTTCTGGTTTCTCTTATGTAAAATTCTAGGTGTTTATTACAAGTTGTTGAGAAAAAGAAAACGTTCTAATTGTATGCTTGTAGATAATGTTTGTTAAATAAACGACTTTAATCCAGGGTCGAGTTTTTGAAAAAATTTGAGCTTGACTAGATTTTTATGTTTAATGGTAAGTTTGATCCAAGTGTGAATTACTTTTGAATTGATTGAAGGATAAACTGCAGTAACGTTGTGTATTTTAGGTTACTTGTATCAACTTTGTTCACAAGATTCATTTTGATGTCTTTTTGTGTGAGGATGTTTTTTTTTCAACACGGAAATGCACTGGTATGAATAAAGGATATTTCATAAGGTTAACATCTTGATCTAAATCGCCATTTGAACGTAACTGCTTACAAGGGTTATTTAATGTTTTGATCTTCCGTTTGGTTTCATGAGTGGAATTTTAGTTTTGTAATGAGTTCCCGATCTAATCATGTTGAGGTTAAGAAAATATGACTGCTTGTTCGTGTTCCAAAGTCAAGTTAATGTTGGAGTGAAGGTAGTTTTAAGTGTTTGAAGAAAGTTAAGTGTTCAGTAGAAGTGAAACCACTAAGAGTTCCATAAGCATACCTGTACCAGGAAAGAGGACATGGCGTGGAATGTCAATTCCTGTCATAAATATGTTGACTACAACAGATAAAACGGGACTACCCATGTTCAAACCATTTATACGAAGAAAACTGTTGCTGTTGAAAAATAAATTGAGTTTAGTCGTGACAAGCTCTTAAAGGGGGACAGAAACCACGTAAGGAATGTAGTTGATACAAAGGCGGATTGCATATTACAAACCTCACTGATGAAAACCGACATCAAAATTAGCCATAAATGCTTTAGAATTTAGTTGGTCTTGGGTATTTCTGAAAGTGAAGACATCTTTAAACAAAACAAACCCTGTAGACTTTAAGTATGCTGTGAGAGTCCAGGCTACCTATCTGCCAAGTTGTGTAGTGCATGAGACAGACGTATATAACATAAAGATCGTGAATAATTATATTACCCTTTTTATTATTCGTAACAAAATTCTGTTCAGCTGTTTTTATCGTTAGTACGGTTGTTTGGGATGGCTTTGAAATTCCTTTTATCGGAAAGAATTTCTGCTCATATTAACTTTTAGAATTTAAACTAATGTCAGTGTTTTTCTTCAGGTTATAAATATGTGTGATTTCACTGCTTGCGAAATTACTTTTCCGTTTACAGGTTTGGTTCACTATGTTTATGATTTTGTAACAGAGTTGTTGTTTTTCCTTTTTAAACTGTTTAAAATGTGAGTTTGGAAAACTCCGGGAACCGCATTATGTTATTGTTATCTATCACAAAATTATGGTGGTTAAGGTTTTGGATTTTGTCTTTGAACTGCAGGTCGTTTAAAGTAGAGATGACATTTTGTTATTTTATGTAGTGGGTCAGTAGTCTAACATTTTTAAGGGAAGTTTTCAACTGTAGGTAAGGAATATTTTTGTGGTTGACGGTAAAGTTGAGGCCTTTTTTTTGTTTAGAAGTTGCAGTTCTCTGGTAACGAGGTCAGATGGCGTTTTCTTGTTGTGTCGTCTTTCAAGTTTGTTTAGTTTCCTTAGTTGATTTGGTCCAGTTCTTTGTCGTGTAAAGATTTATCTTGATTTAATACAAACTTATCTTGGACTAGCTGGTGGTCTAATTTCTATTTGAAGTTTTCTAAACAGTCCAGTTATTTACATTTAGAATCCGGGATTGCTTTCAAAAGTTTTCTCTGCATGTTTCATACATATTTAAAATAAAAAAAAACGATTTAACTTTGGATAACTTCAACAAATTTTGATGGTTGTTAAGAGAGGACAAAAGGACATAGCATTTCTCTTGAACGATTTTATATTTAAGTCACGACCGAGATGTGCAAAAATATAACTTCTGAACCTTTAAACGGCGGCCATTATTATGTGACGCTGCTACCTACAACATTCCCACTGTATAAGGGTTAGAACTGTTACACAATCTAAGGTCATGTGACTTCTTGCTCCGTACAGTATACACACATTACTGTACCCATGTGTACTCACTGAACCCGATGATGACAAAACCTTGAAGACACTTTGTAGGTTTATCACGATGTTAAACTTGTAGAAAAGTGAAGATCTACTTAAAAAGTCACTTGCTCAGCTTCTTTCATGGAACATATAAATAGGTAATGAAGGAACAACTTGAAGTTAAAGCTGTGCTTCAAGGTATACCTCCTCAACTCGAGAAACGATGGAACATACAAGCTATATCTGTACGTAAAATAACATAGATTTATACACCGGAATTGTAATATTCCCGCTTTAAGCGTCTTATTATCCGTTCAGCCGGAAACTACGGAAAATTTTAACTAAAGAAATAAAATAAAAGAAATCGATCTCATTTTTAATTTTTTAAAGCAGAATAGTTTAATATCTTCAGAGAAGGATGTTGAAATCGAACAAAGGTCACTAAACACTCAAGCTAACATACACTACGTGTTTTAGAAAGACTATCATGTAACTAACACGCAGTAACAAGCATAAAAACCTCTGACTTTTTAAAAATTATAAAACGGAATTAACAAGAGGGGAGTTTGAATTATCACAGGCTTTTTATTTTCAACTATAGTAATACAGAAGTTTAACATTCACATTACGTGTGCAGTACCAGAAGAATAGATATAAACGATTCGGTGACTTCCGCATGTAAAAGAAAATAATAACGTATTATTTTAAATGCAGCCGCCTTCTTGGTACGTTGAAAACACTACATTAAAAACAACATTAGTTTAAAACACACTAAATACATTTAAATTACTGCAGAAACTATCTGGTACTTGATCAGTAAAGTCTAGTAGTATAGTCAAAACAAATTTTATCCAGGATTATCTTGAGGAAAGAGAAGTACAGCTGCTAGTCAGCTGCATGACCGCATGACTTTCTAATGATAGTTACACACAAAAAATAAATTAGACGTTGTTTTTACTGATAAAATAAGAGCAAATAATCAATAAATTCACTCGATATATGAATGTTACACAGAGAGCGAATCAACACTGCAGGCTGAGATTTTCAAAATACTGAATAAAATGTTTTTGAATTTCGCACAAAACCACACGAGGGCTATCTGCGCTAGCCGTCCCTAATTTAGCAGCGTAAAACCAGAGGGGAGGCAGCTAGTCATCACCACCCACCGCCAACTCTTGGGCTACTCTTTTACTAACGAATAGTGGGATTTATCGTAACATTATAACGCCCACACGGCTGAAAGGGCGAGCATGTTTGGTGTGACGGGGATTCGAACCCGCGATCCTGAAATTAAGGCGTCGAACGCTTTAACCACCTGGCCATGCAGGGCCATCTGAAGAAAATGAACAATGTACGAACAGATGATGTAAGCGTTACTTAAATTCTGTACCACTATTGTTGGTTTTTACTGTCTCGCACTGTGTACGTGGTGGTATTTTACATAAAGTCTGCAGCTCTGATGTGAAGCCCGACGAAGGGCGTTTGCCTGAAAAGTCGCAAGAAATAACATTTATCACGTGAAGTTTTAATATTTCTATTTTTATACCGTACGGAAGAAATATAGTCTTCGCTGTGATGCATCGTATGATAATCAGACCTGTTTTTTAATATTAATGGTTATAATATACATATAGCTCATACCAGACATTTTATATCGCCTTGATATAAAACTTCAGCGCCCTCTTACTGAACTCTGATGTTTGGAAAAAAAATTAGATTGGCTGCACAAGAGTAATACGAACGTGCTTCAAACTGCATAATAAATCACGTGATCATCCAATTTGTGAAATACTCTTATCAGTAATGTAGATAGACACATGCTCAAATTACAATACAGGAGCTAATTAATAAACTGGAAATGAAACCTTAATTAAACAATGGATTCCATGAGGTATCACGTGCAGCAACTTTCTTACGAGTAAACTTCTTGTTTTGTTTTAGTACAATGTGCTACCTTCGCTCTGACAACCACAGGAAGTCAAATTCTGGATTTTATGACAGTAGAAGGCCTTTAGAAGAGAGCATATATATATACAATACCCCAAATTTTGCTGTTTTGTCGGAAAAAATAATCTCTAAAGTGCTATCAGTGTGGACCATAAACAGTGCAACTTACATGCAAATACCGTTAATGTATATTTAGTTACTTTGTAAAAGAAACAGATCACAACAAGCGAAACTTGTTCAGATTTCAATGTTACATGACTAAACCAGCTCAAAGATAAACTTGAACTGAGTTCAAGCTTAATCAGATACGATTGTAGAGCGACATAGACATGCTATTCATAGTTTCTTGTTGTTTTTTTACAGAAATGCAGAAGAACAGACAATAACAGAATGAACAGAAACTGTGATCTGATATCCAGTAGAACAAATACGAGGGTACTGCGACATATAGATGCTACTCATAGTTGTTTTCACAAGTGCACAAATGAACAAACAATAACAATAATCACAAACTGTGGTCTCATATCCAATAAAGTAAAACGATCTAATGAGATGACTCGCACGTTTTTTTCCTTCTCACCAAACGCTGACCTAGGAAGTAACAATATATAAAAGAAATTCAACGAATTAATGTAATTTAACAGATTTTACCTGAATGTTTTCAGTAGTTTAAGGGAAAAAATAAGTATTTTTAACGATGATTTTGTTTGTGGATACATACCAATGAAGTGGAGACACAATATTTGCGAGTGAGACACATTGCACCGATATATTTCCTTGGATTTTTTCTTCTGTTTGTTGACACACAAAATTATTTCAGACTTGTATGTCTGGCTAGTTCACTATATATATTATTAATTTATTTTGCTACAAAATGTTACCTCACACAACAGAACGTCCAGTAATGGCCCAGCACTCCTTACGATCAACTGCACGTACAATGTAGGATAACACTGAGAAGAGGTTGTTATCCCAAGGTTCTCCATACACTAATTGTGCTCCATAAGTCCTTGGTTTTTTCTCGCAGTAGCGAGATTTAACGAATAAATTTTTATTAAGTGTTATCACGTTTAAATCAATCCGTATAATTTGACATTTTATTTCATCATGTGTTATGTTGTGTATTTTCCAAAGTTTATTGTGAGAGTCTACACACTAGACAACAGTTGATTCCTTCAAGTGCAGATAGACTTAAAACGTAATTCCACGAATTTTAGAGCTTTTTAACATTCTTTATTTCACGCAAAATATTTTCTGTAATTTTTGCCGATGTACCCACTTTTAAACAGATTATTAACCAAGACCATTTCTTGATTAACGTTCCTGGAAAACTAACAAAAACCGGACTGTACTCGACTTCAATTACTCTCGGGGTACTGAACGACCTATCTTGTTGAATGATGGTGGTACAAACTTATGTACAAAGAGTATTTGATTCAATGGTTCATTAGATAACGGATTTAATAACAAATTTATTTGTGTAAATGTTTACAATTTCATCAGTATCGCATTTTCGCTATATATTGTAATAATTCAAGTTAAATAAAGAATGCAACTAGTTCAACCACTTTTGATTAAGATTTAGAACCCTATTATTTGAGTCACTAAAATCACGAACTCTCAGGATTCAGACAAAAGCTTCTGGACTACAACTCCTAAGCCTGAGCATAACTTATAGAAACAGTGCGTCAATGATGATTTTTTACTTTTGTTTTACGCCTTAAGAATAAACGGGAGCCTCAATCAAAACAACTATATAAACAGAAGTTTTTCTCTCTTGTGTAGAAATTGAAAATATCGGTTATAATGTTTACTAATTCCATAACTGTTATTTTGTGCACGCTTGTAAATGTTTGTTTCAAATCCTTTCAAAGTTTTAACCAGAAACAAGTATGCAAGTAGCACGAATTTGAGTCACACGATGTCATGTACTGGTGTTAAAAAAGTAGAAACATTTTATACAAGACGAAGGAAAAGTGCCGAGACGAAGGAAAATGTTTTATACCACTTTCCACGAACTAATGGACGAACTTGAGTTTGTGCAAAATCAATTTCTTTGTCACGCCCTCTCAATTCTAAGAAACCTTTTTCTACTAGATGCTAATATTGAAGAACGAAAGAAATTTGACATTTAATATAGCCAGATAAACAAGGAAAAACGACTGACTTATATCAAAGTACCATGAGTTAAATAACACTATGAATACCGGAATACTATACATCGAACTGCTACCGTCAGTTCCTCCAGTGTCTGCAGTATTGACTTGTGATCTCGCTCACGCGAGAAAGAGAGAAAACACGTTATACAACTAGTCCATTTAAGTCTCTTGAATAATGAGGGAACGAAAAGCAGACAACAACGACAAAAAGGACAACGGGCGTTGTCACGAAACAGTCTTGACGTCTCGGTTACCGCAGAAATGTGTTAAAAATGTTACTTCCTAAAGCCATTCGCGTGAAATATCTTAATTGGAGGATTGAAGAGGCGAGTGGATAAAAATAAAACTGCCACTAGGAGTCGGTTCAAATGTTCCTGTAGAAAGAAACGAGTCGCAAGAAAAACTGCCAAACAAGGTAAATACATGGTTGAGAAGATGAAACACATCAGTAAACTTATCTTAAAGTGTGGAAAGCATGGAAACAAACGAAATAAACTCGCAAAAGACCTATAAAAAGATAGTTTAAAATAAAATCATAGAATCCGAAATAAAAAGTTCGCAAAGCAAGAGAAGACACACGAAAGAATCAGTCGCTGATGAGTTGAACTAAACACACTAAATCATGGGAACAATAAAAAAAAAACTTGGAAAATTAAACTAAAAACACGAAATCACGTGAATACAACACTGCACACTTTTATGGAAACTGGGATAACAATCTGAAATAACAGCATAGAAACTGGACTGAGAAACTCAGCCAGACCAGAAATAAATAACCAGAACAAAATATGAAATCGTGTAAAATAATATCTTAAACAATAATACTGTAAAGAAATTCATTGTTCACCATCAACAAATCGGGTGTAGCAGTATACATTATTTACCTTTCCAATAAACTACAACTCAACAAATCGGGTGTAGCAGTATACATTATTTACCTTTCCAATAAACTACAACTCAACAAATCGGGTGTAGCAGTATACATTATTTACCTTTCCAATAAACTACAACTCAACAAATCGGGTGTAGCAGTATACATTATTTACCTTTCCAATAAACTACAACTCAACAAATCGGGTGTAGCAGTATACATTATTTACCTTTCCAATAAACTACAACTCAACAAATCGGGTGTAGCAATATACATTATTTACCTTTCCAATAAACTACAACTCAACAAATCGGGTGTAGCAGTATACATTATTTACCTTTCCAATAAACTACAACTCAACAAATCGGGTGTAGCAGTATACATTATTTACCTTTCCAACAAACTACAACTCAACAAATCGGGTGTAGCAGTATACATTATTTACCTTTCCAACAAACTACAACTCAACAAATCGGGTGTAGCAGTATACATTATTTACCTTTCCAATAAACTACAACTCAACAAATCGGGTGTAGCAGTATACATTATTTACCTTTCCAACAAACTACAACTCAACAATCGGGTGTAGCAGTATACATTATTTACCTTTCCAATAAACTACAACTCAACAAATCGGGTGTAGCAGTATACATTATTTACCTTTCCAATAAACTACAACTCAACAAATCGGGTGTAGCAGTATACATTATTTACCTTTACAATAAACTACAACTCAACAAATCGGGTGTAGCAGTATACATTATTTACCTTTCCAACAAACTACAACTCAACAAATCGGGTGTAGCAGTATACATTATTTACCTTTCCAACAAACTACAACTCAACAAATCGGTGTAGCAGTATACATTATTTACCTTTCCAACAAACTACAACTCAACAAATCGGGTGTAGCAGTATACATTATTTACCTTTCCAACAAACTACAACTCAACAAATCGGGTGTAGCAGTATACATTATTTACCTTTCCAACAAATTACAACTCAACAAATCGGGTGTAGCAGTATACATTATTTACCTTTCCAATAAACTACAACTCAACAAATCGGGTGTAGCAGTATACATTATTTACCTTTCCAATAAACTACAACTCAACAAATCGGGTGTAGCAGTATACATTATTTACCTTTCCAACAAACTACAACTCAACAAATCGGTGTAGCAGTATACATTATTTACCTTTCCAATAAACTACAACTCAACAAATCGGGTGTAGCAGTATACATTATTTACCTTTCCAATAAACTACAACTCAACAAATCGGGTGTAGCAGTATACATTATTTACCTTTCCAATAAACTACAACTCAACAAATCGGGTGTAGCAGTATACATTATTTACCTTTCCAATAAACTACAACTCAACAAATCGGGTGTAGCAGTATACATTATTTACCTTTCCAATAAACTACAACTCTTCTGTGTTTCGAATTTAACAGCAGCTCACTAATCACGTTTAAAGCTGTTGAAGCATACAGTACCTTAATCGTCACCAACACATAGAAAGATGAGAGTATTCAACTCATTATCTTTATACAAGCGGTCATTTATTTACATACGGAAAAAGCAATCCAATTTCGACGTCCATGAGGAGTTTGAGATAAAACGTTATCAACATGGTAGACCGTTCAGGATGCTACAGTTACAATACAGTAACAGTACATGTCCTTACAAACTAGATGCGAGTTGTATAACTAAACAGTATCTAACGCTTTTAACACATTACTCGCCACCAACGAACAAGTTTTACATGATACTACAAACATATGCATGTGCAGTATTCACCGTTTTAATACATTATTCGAGCCACAAACTGTTTATTTTGCATTGCATTTAGTATTTGAAAAACCTGCTCACCACATATTAATAGCAAGCTTACAATGGTGAAAGTTCTGTTTGGTTGTTGTTACACAGCTAAACAATGGGCAATTTGTGTTGTACAACAATAATTTACTAGCAGTATACGACTTGGTCTGTTAACCAGTTTGTCATTCAAACTAAGCTTAACATATTAACTAAAACAAGCTAAAATACTAGAAAAACATTCAGAGTAAAATAAAATCTAAACACAATAACCAATAAAATTTCAGATTATAATCTGACAAATAAAAATTTAAGTTACATATACACAATCACTTTTTAGGTTTGTTGTTTGTTTTGAATTTTGCAGTGGAAGGCTAAAGGGAAGGTAGCCATCCACGGCCAACTCTTGAGCTATTCTTTTTACCAACGAGTAACCTCATAACGTTCTTACGGCTGAAAGGGCGAGCAAGTTTGGTGACGTAGAGATTCGAACCCGTGACACTCAAGATTGCGAGACAGGTCGTCAGTTTGAAGACAAAAATAGTTTTATAACAATGTTAATGTTACAAAAATATATTTTTACAAGTTTAATGTAACTTGTGATATCGATTAGACAGAAAAATAGAGACTGCATAATGCTTTTTAAAAAATACTTAAATTACTTCGAACGTTATACAATTTAATGTAAAAATTGTAAATAAGTTATTTTTATAACAATAGAGAATGGAGTTTAGAAAGATCGTGGCAAAACTTTACAAATTATGGAAATTTTTGAAACTTACATGATTTTAAAATTAGTAATAGCCAGCTGATGTTTGACCATTATTTCTTTTTCAGAAAAGTTTTTTTTTGTTTTTGAATTTCGTGCAAAGCTACTCGAGGGCTATCTGTTCTAGCCGTCCCTAATTTAGCAGTGTAAGACTAGAAGGAAGGCAGCCAGTCATCAACACCCACCGCCAATCTTGAGCTACTCTTTTAAAAACGAACAGTGGAATTGACCGTCACATTATAACGCTCCCCCGATTGAAAGGGAGAACATTTTTGGTGCAACAGGGATTCGAACCCGAGACCCTCATACTACGAGTAAAGCGCCTTAACCCGCTGGCCATGCCGGGCCTTTTCAGAGAAGATTCGTAACATGTGAGAATAATAAACGTTAATAATACGTGTTTCAGATAAATACTGTTTTCAACACTTTTCGATACAGAGATTAAGCATGTCTTTTCCTTGTGCCAATAACAAGGATTTTATTAGACAAAACGTTTACAAAGTAAAAACAATTATTTCGTAAGATTCTGAACAAATACGCATATTGAAACTTAAATAAATTCAATTTATTAAATATTTACATGTAAAAGACTATATTTAGTTCGTTATATTTCTGATATATATTATAATTATATTACGTGTAATTCATTCAACATTTTTGTATTAAATTAGATATTATATGCTTACAAGATACATAACCATTCAGAAACCCTGTGATAAATTTATTAATATTTATATTTTAAAACTTCAATTCATTAGGTATTTTCTCTTTAGGTTATAATTTGTTAATGAGATATCCTACTTTCAATTATTTAACACATTAGATACCCTGTACTTAATGGGTGGGGAACATATTTTCGTAATTACACTCATATATACTAGTTAACCTGGATTTTATGAGCCATAATGTGAAATTTAATGGCAACATTCTTATCTTTAACTTACAATCCAACTACCTGGGCAAAAGAGTAGCAATTCCTATGTTTCTTCTTCGCACCAAATATTCCAGTTGACAAATACTAAACTTACCTATAAAAAAAGAGAAAATATACATTAACATGTATCCTCGTGGAAACATGTTACTAAAATGTAAATGTACATTAATGATACCTATTAATTATAAATTCACATATCAGGCAAAAAGAATAAATACGAATTTAAAATACATTTCGAAAGCACCGCAGAGTTGCTATTGCATTAGAAATGAGGTTCTTCATCGTACAGTTTGTTCTTTAAAATGTATTTGTGATGATGCTTTGCGTGATAAAGATATAACATTTGGGAAGGTTTGCAGCAGTAAGCAAACCTGGCCTCGTTCTTTATTCTACCAATATTTTTCATATAAGAAAGTTCGTGTACGCATCTCAGTAAATGTTTGATAGATCATTATCACAGCGAACTAAACTCCAGTTAATGAATTCTTCATAACGCTTTCATTCTCAGAGCTTCGTTCTCAATTGTAATGTAAACAGCAAACATAAAATAATATAAACTACGATGGTTGAATATTGGAAAACAAGAGCAGTTGAGAACAAATCGCTCATTTACTTAATTATGTGTTTTTATCGTTTTAATCTTTCAGTTGTTCAAAAAAAATTATTAGATCATGTATATACACAACAAATTGTAATGACAGTGGAAGTTCGGATCATATCCAGAACACTTGAAAGAACAGACTCGAAAAAATCGTTTCCAATAAAGAAAACTAAATAATTTTAACTTTTAAAAGCATCACAAATCAGACGAATGCGATAAAGTAAAATACTAAAGTCAATTATTCCAATCTTCACAAATTTTATTTAATATTCCTTGTTCACGGCTAAAAGCTGATGCTAATATTAAAGTTTCATTTTAAAAAAATCGGATATAGAATATCTATATTACAAATGGATAAAATATAGGAAAGCGGAAAAACTATTCTATATCTATGAGTGAAAATGTTTTCAAAACATAATGGTAATAACTTCCATTATGTGATGAGGGTAGGATTATCACTAATTAGAAATGTGATAATAACAATACTCCAAATTTAAAAATACTCATAAAAATTTACAAAATTTGATAATAAAGTTCCCAAATGTAATAAACAAAAAAATAATAAAAATAGCTTGAACGAAGTTATGGTATCTAATTTAAATATTTGAAACAATAAAACTCGCATCCTCCTAAGAAATTCAGATAACGCCATCTTGAAACTTCATTAAAGGTACTTTAGGAAAAAGGCATCGATTACCCAAAGACTAGCTTTGTTTGAACCAGCAACTGATACTATAGATCGTAAGTTACTACTCGTGTAGACGTTGTAAAATGTGTTGCAATCACTTTTTATACGTATGTTAATATTGAATGCCTAAAGTGTGTGTATACAGATTTGAATACATTATTGTTAGTTTTAAAATTAAAAAAGTGGTTTGAAATACTTAATTTAGAAAGTCCATAAGAAAGGAGTTTTAGAATGAACAATCAAGAGTTATTCGTGTCTCTTAACTGAAACTTTCTCCATCAAACTGAATAAAATTTTAAAATCTTCAGTTCGATTTAAAGGTTTTAATTTGGAAAGAAATAATTACAGATCTTTGGAAGTATAAATAACATGCAAAGGCATTTGTAGGGTACGCTCTTTGTTTGTTTCTGCCCAATTACTGGTAACGCTCGATATAGAAATGTTATAATTCGCTTCAATGCCACGACGAACTAATTACACGAGAATTTCCTTGAAGTTAAATTAATTACTGTCGTCTCTGCTTGATGGGTAATTAGCTATTCTCCTGCATCATTTACTTTGCTTGTTATTGCCACTGATAGTGTGTGTATGTATATGACGTAACATTTAGCGTTGGGGTAAAATGTAACCAGTAAATATGCCCTCCCCTGCGATAATACTACACTAAAATTATATTCTCCTACCAAAGTTAATTACAATCACCTTAAATCAAGGGCAGTTTGCACTTTGAACGTAATAAACTGTAAAATGTTAGTGAGGATTTTATTACAAGAGAATTAATATTATAAAGTCATAAGAAGCAAACAAACAAAAACTCTCACAACAAGTTATAAAAATCTGTCATCGCCTACAGTGAAATTCTCCAAGAGGATTCTAAGGTGGACGTGAAGTCCGATCCACAGAGAAATCTTGACAGGTTTATCCTTCCATCAGTGGATGGAGGCGCCGTTGCTGTTGAACATATTGTTGTTTTGTGCGCTTCGTTGACCTGATACACTTCTTCAGGGTCCTGGTTGTCACACAGCTCTGTTATGCCTGAAGTAATTGTTCTCTTCACTGAAATGTAAGTAAATCCAATAATCTTTGTGAATCCCAAGTCCCATCCTTCGCAAACATTGTAATGTATGTGAAAACAAAGTTCGCTAGTTACTTGGAATCTTGGAAAAGCGTACACTAATGAGACAAAACAGCAACTTCTCCGATTCCGGTCAGCTGTCGTAGAACAGGAACCGACTTGAGTCTTCATCTCCGTTGTGACCACGGTCCATCACCTCTACGACTTGTAGTCTAAGCGCGAAATTCTCTACAGTTCTTTAATTCCGCGTTGTTATTTTGCTTACAATATTTTGTGGTATGAGAGTCTCTCGTGAAATCACTAAGTTGCTGAAGTGCATCAGAAAATATAAAAAAAAAAATAAAAGCTGGATTGTGGCTGGTATCAGGAGCTGATGTTTTCATGTGAGACAGGCTTTAGTGGTCGGTTTGAGTTTCGGCTGTAGTTATTCCAACAGACTGGGTCTTGTACACTTACGGTTGCCCACGGCCTTCCTTTACATCCAGAGGTCCACTTGGCCAATTTCCACATTAGTAAGCCAAAAGTTCTCTTTCTTTATGGTGTACACAATACTTAAGACAAGGCACCCTTATACTTTTCTTTGACATGTAACTTCCACCACCAGCTTTTAATGATTACTTGGTTCCAAATTTATAAAATGTCTTGAGTAAAACTACCAGTCTTTAATACCCACAGTATAATTATAGAAAGTAGCTGTAACAAATGATACTCCTGAATATATTTCATGACAATTTGGAATAGATTTGTGAAGACTATGCATCTCAGTCATTTAAAGCCAAATACGAGGTCTGTTCAAAAAATACGCGGACTGACGTCATAAAACAAAATGTACTTTATTTAGAAGTTACAGGTCTGGGACCCCTTCAAGGTACTCTCCTCCCCAACGCACACACTTATCCCAACGGTGTTTCCACTTGCTGAAACAGTCCTGGTACGCTTCTTTTGTAATGTCCTCCAGCTCCTTCGTCGCATTTGCCTTAATCTTGGGAATCGTCTCAAATCTTCTTCCTTTCAAGGGTCTTTGAGTTTGGGGAACAAGAAAATATCTCAAGGAGCAAAGTCAGGTGAGTAGGGGGGTGGGGAAGAACAATGATCGAGTGTTTGGCCAAAAACTCACGAGTTCTGAGGCACAAATTTCGCAGCAACGCGGTGCATCTTCAATTTTTCGGTCAAAATCTCGTAACAAGATCCAACTGATATCCCACACTCTTCAGCAAGCTCCCTGACGGTCAGACGTCGATTTGCCCGCACCAGGGTGTTGATTTTGTCGACGTGTGGGTCGCCAGTTGACGTGGAAGGACGTCCAGGACGCTCATCATCTTCAATGGACTGTCGACCATCCTTAAAACGTTCATGCCACTTGAAACATGCCGTACGATTCATAGCAACATCACCGTAAGCCGTGTTAAGCATAGCAAAAGTTTAAGTCACAGATTTTCCAATTTTAACACAAATTTTCACAGCAAGTCGTTGCTCCTTCAGGTCATTCATTCTGAAATCCGCCAAACGAAAAAACCACACTTCACTTAAAACCGCGTAGCTGATACACAAATGAAGATATCTGCAATCGGGAAATGGCGTCGTAATCAGCTGATCTGTGCAAACCTAGCGATACCAAGCGGATTCCCCTGGAACCAACTGGAGCCGCGCAATTCAAACAGTCCGCGTAGTTTTTGAAAAGCCCTCGTAACATATTTAACTAAATTACGTCAAAAGAAACTAACATCAGCCAATAATCTTATTAAACTAACGAATGAAATCTGAGCCTCACTTATAACAGAAACATCTTTTGCATGTTGACGGTTTTAACACGCTTATTGAATACCAACAACCAGAAGGGAAAGGAGAGGTGTCACAAGATGAT
Source organism: Tachypleus tridentatus (assembly GCF_004210375.1). Lineage (NCBI taxonomy): Eukaryota > Metazoa > Arthropoda > Merostomata > Xiphosura > Limulidae > Tachypleus > Tachypleus tridentatus. The sequence goes on from NC_134831.1 coordinate 103,253,536, forward strand.
ATTTTCATCTACTTTATACAAAGGAACATTTTTATACAAATTCGACATCAATATGCCAATAATAAATTTCATAAAAATATTTTTGTTACTATTAAGAAAAACGTGGTCTAGGTTCTAAGTTATATTATATTCGCCCACATTTTAATGTGCGACCTCAGTTTTAAAGATGTTGGTTGGCCACGTTACGTTATCACCGGAAAACATTCGTCTTAACAGTATGATAATCAAAATGCCACGTACGAAAATCATTTCACCAAGTATACTTTTTTTATATTCATAACAAGCCACTCGAGTAGATGTAGATCTGACATAAATTTGGTGCGCGAGCATTCACTGCTGGTTTAGCACAGGTATGATGACTATATTTAGTGACCACATAACACAGATTCAGTATGAGGTCCACATAATGTAAAGACAGAATCACTGTTGGTTTAGCACAGGTAAGATGACTATATTTAGTGACCACATAACACAGATTCAGTATGAGGTCCACATAATGTAAAGACAGAATCACTGCTGGTTTAGCACAGGTATGATGACTATATTTAGTGACCACATAACACAGATTCAGTATGAGGTCCACATAATGTAAAGACAGAATCACTGCTGGTTTAGCACAGGTATGATGACTATATTTAGTGACCACATAACACAGATTCAGTATGAGGTCCACATAATGTAAAGACAGAATCACTGCTGGTTTAGCACAGGTATGATGACTATATTTAGTGACCACATAACACAGATTGGGTATGAGGTCCACATAATGTAAAGACAGAATCACTGCTGGTTTAGCACAGGTACAATGACTATATTTAGTGACCACATAACACAGATTCAGTATAAGGTCCACATAATGTAAAGACAGAATCACTGCTGGTTTAGCACAGGTATGATGACTATATTTAGTGACCACATAACACAGATTCAGTATGAGGTCCACATAATGTAAAGACAGAATCACTGTTGGTTTAGCACAGGTATGATGACTATATTTAGTGACCACATAACACAGATTCAGTATGAGGTCCACATAATGTAAAGACAGAATCACTGCTGGTTTAGCACAGGTATGATGACTATATTTAGTGACCACATAACAGAGATTCAGTATGAGGTCCACATAATGTAAAGACAGAATCACTGTTGGTTTAGCACAGGTATGATGACTATATTTAGTGACCACATAACACAGATTCAGTATGAGGTCCACATAATGTAAAGACAGAATCACTGCTGGTTTAGCACAGGTATAATGACTATATTTAGTGACCACATAACACAGATTCAGTATGAGGTCCACATAATGTAAAGACAGAATCACTGCTGGTTTAGCACAGGTATGATGACTATATTCAGTGACCACATAACACAGATTCAGTATGAGGTCCACATAATGTAAAGACAGAATCACTGCTGGTTTAGCACAGGTATGATGACTATATTTAGTGACCACATAACACAGATTGGGTATGAGGTCCACATAATGTAAAGACAGAATCACTGCTGGTTTAGCACAGGTATGATGACTATATTTAGTGACCACATAACACAGATTCAGTATGAGGTCCACATAATGTAAAGACAGAATCACTGTTGGTTTAGCACAGGTATGATGACTATATTTAGTGACCACATAACACAGATTCAGTATGAGGTCCACATAACGTAAAGACAGAATCACTGCTGGTTTAGCACAGGTATGATGACTATATTTAGTGACCACATAACACAGATTCAGTATGAGGTCCACATAATGTAAAGACAGAATCACTGTTGGTTTAGCACAGGTATGATGACTATATTTAGTGACCACATAACACAGATTCAGTATGAGGTCCACATAATGTAAAGACAGAATCACTGCTGGTTTAGCACAGGTATAATGACTATATTTAGTGACCACATAACACAGATTCAGTATGAGGTCCACATAATGTAAAGACAGAATCACTGCTGGTTTAGCACAGGTATGATGACTATATTCAGTGACCACATAACACAGATTCAGTATGAGGTCCACATAATGTAAAGACAGAATCACTGTTGGTTTAGCACAGGTATGATGACTATATTTAGTGACCACATAACACAGATTCAGTATGAGGTCCACATAATGTAAAGACAGAATCACTGCTGGTTTAGCACAGGTATAATGACTATATTTAGTGACCACATAACACAGATTCAGTATGAGGTCCACATAATGTAAAGACAGAATCACTGCTGGTTTAGCACAGGTATGATGACTATATTCAGTGACCACATAACACAGATTCAGTATGAGGTCCACATAATGTAAAGACAGAATCACTGCTGGTTTAGCACAGGTATGATGACTATATTTAGTGACCACATAACACAGATTCAGTATGAGGTCCACATAATGTAAAGACAGAATCACTGCTGGTTTAGCACAGGTATAATGACTATATTTAGTGACCACATAACACAGATTCAGTATGAGGTCCACATAATGTAAAGACAGAATCACTGCTGGTTTAGCACAGGTATGATGACTATATTCAGTGACCACATAACACAGATTCAGTATGAGGTCCACATAACGTAAAGACAGAATCACTGCTGGTTTAGCACAGGTATGATGACTATATTTAGTGACCACATAACACAGATTCAGTATGAGGTCCACATAATGTAAAGACAGAATCACTGCTGGTTTAGCACAGGTATGATGACTATATTTAGTGACCACATAACACAGATTCAGTATGAGGTCCACATAATGTAAAGACAGAATCACTGTTGGTTTAGCACAGGTATGATGACTATATTTAGTGACCACATAACACAGATTCAGTATGAGGTCCACATAATGTAAAGACAGAATCACTGCTGGTTTAGCACAGGTATAATGACTATATTTAGTGACCACATAACACAGATTCAGTATGAGGTCCACATAATGTAAAGACAGAATCACTGCTGGTTTAGCACAGGTATGATGACTATATTCAGTGACCACATAACACAGATTCAGTATGAGGTCCACATAATGTAAAGACAGAATCACTGCTGGTTTAGCACAGGTATAATGACTATATTTAGTGACCACATAACACAGATTCAGTATGAGGTCCACATAATGTAAAGACAGAATCACTGCTGGTTTAGCACAGGTATGATGACTATATTCAGTGACCACATAACACAGATTCAGTATGAGGTCCACATAATGTAAAGACAGAATCACTGCTGGTTTAGCACAGGTATGATGACTATATTTAGTGACCACATAACACAGATTCAGTATGAGGTCCACATAATGTAAAGACAGAATCACTGCTGGTTTAGTACAGGTATGATGACTATATTTAGTGACCACATAACACAGATTCAGTATGAGGTCCACATAATGTAAAGACAGAATCACTGTTGGTTTAGCACAGGTATGATGACTATATTTAGTGACCACATAACACAGATTCAGTATGAGGTCCACATAATGTAAAGACAGAATCACTGCTGGTTTAGCACAGGTATAATGACTATATTTAGTGACCACATAACACAGATTCAGTACGAGGTCCACATAATGTAAAGACAGAATCACTGCTGGTTTAGCACAGGTATGATGACTATATTCAGTGACCACATAACACAGATTCAGTATGAGGTCCACATAATGTAAAGACAGAATCACTGCTGGTTTAGCACAGGTATGATGACTATATTTAGTGACCACATAACACAGATTGGGTATGAGGTCCACATAATGTAAAGACAGAATCACTGCTGGTTTAGCACAGGTACAATGACTATATTTAGTGACCACATAACACAGATTCAGTATGAGGTCCACATAATGTAAAGACAGAATCACTGTTGGTTTAGCACAGGTATGATGATTATATTTAGTGACCACATAACACAGATTCAGTATGAGGTCCACATAACGTAAAGACAGAATCACTGCTGGTTTAGCACAGGTATGATGACTATATTTAGTGACCACATAACACAGATTCAGTATGAGGTCCACATAATGTAAAGACAGAATCACTGCTGGTTTAGCACAGGTAAGATGACTACATTTAGTGACCACATAACACAGATTCAGTATGAGGTCCACATAATGTAAAGACAGAATCACTGCTGGTTTAGCACAGGTATAATGACTATATTTAGTGACCACATAACACAGATTCAGTATGAGGTCCACATAATGTAAAGACAGAATCACTGCTGGTTTAGCACAGGTATGATGACTATATTTAGTGACCACATAACACAGATTCAGTATGAGGTCCACATAATGTAAAGACAGAATCACTGCTGGTTTAGTACAGGTATGATGACTATATTTAGTGACCACATAACACAGATTCAGTATGAGGTCCACATAATGTAAAGACAGAATCACTGCTGGTTTAGCACAGGTATGATGACTATATTTAGTGACCACATAACACAGATTGGGTATGAGGTCCACATAATGTAAAGACAGAATCACTGCTGGTTTAGCACAGGTACAATGACTATATTTAGTGACCACATAACACAGATTCAGTATGAGGTCCACATAATGTAAAGACAGAATCACTGCTGGTTTAGCACAGGTATGATGACTATATTTAGTGACCACATAACACAGATTCAGTATGAGGTCCACATAATGTAAAGACAGAATCACTGCTGGTTTAGCACAGGTATGATGACTATATTTAGTGACCACATAACACAGATTCAGTATGAGGTCCACATAATGTAAAGACAGAATCACTGCTGGTTTAGCACAGGTATGATGACTATATTTAGTGACCACATAACACAGATTCGGTATGAGGTCCACACAATGTAAAGACAGAATCACTGCTGGTTTAGCACAGGTATGATGACTATATTTAGTGACCACATAACACAGATTCAGTATGAGATCCACATAATGTAAAGACAGAATTCGTTACATTACAGAATTATGGGTACGTTATACAAGAGAATTATAAATGAACTGATGCCTAAAATTGATTGAGTCACATATACAACATCAAAAATAAAACCATGGCGAAAAATACCCTCTAACAAGAAACCAACCAGTACTTTTCAGTCATTGGTTACAAAAACAAAAGTACACTTCACAACTTTCAAGGAAACAACCGACCAAGGACGAAGATAAACCAGGATCGATGACCTTACAGTAATGTGTGGCAGTCATATTCAGTAAGAGTTATATGTGTCAACAAATATACTTGTGAAATATGTCTTTTACGTGTACCTACATTTATGTTATGAGTAACTTTATACAAGACACTAAAAGGTTTGGAGTCCTGCTACAAGGATTTGTTTTTTAAACAGGGCAGTGACACCGACTGTGTGTTTCTGATGCTTTATCTGTAACAATGACAACCAAGTCATATGATTTATATTCTTCATAATCCAAGGATTTGTTTCTGTGTGTGAAAAGTTCTCCTTAGTCAAGGTAAATTTCAAAATCATCATTATGCGAGAGGGAAAACGAAAACGTACTAAACTTACTTTGATGAAGAGCAAATGTAAAGAAAAAAATAAGGTTAATGCAAAACCAGAACCAAAATTAATAAGAGATCAATGGAAGAAGTAACATTGAGCCAGAATTTTCTAAACTTAACGTAGAGAATTTCCAATATAAAATGTAACCTTCAATTCTGATTGCAGAATTTGTTCACTAGATATGAAAGATTTCCAACTGTTATATAAAGCTCTACAAAGAAACATTCCAACAATAAAATATTCATGGAAATCATGGAAAAAATGTGTTTTCTATACATTAGAGGACAGAGGTTAAGATGAAAGTCACACACACATACATACATAAAAAACACAAGAAAAAATATTTAAGGAATGGATGATATTACAGATTCATCGCCAACTGAATTTTCGAATGGTTCTTATAGTTTGGTTTGAATTTCACGCAAAACTACATGAGGCCAATTTGCGTTAGCCGTCCCTAATTTTGCAGTGTAAGACTAGAGGAAAGGCAGCTAGTCATCACCACACACCGTCAACTCTTGGGATACTCTTTACAAACGAATAGTGGGATTGACCGTGACATAATAACGCCCTACGGCTGAAGGGGAAGGAAGCACGTTTGGTACGACGGGGATTCGAACCCGCGTCCTTCGAATTAAGTCAAGTGCCTTAACCACCTGGCCATGCCGGATCCTATTGTTATAGAGGTCAACGTTTTATGTTACTTACCTAACTCCCGACTTCATTCTATTCTGGCCGACATCTATAACCTTAAACCGAGTCATAATATAACATTACAAATATAATCAGCGAGGCTACATATTTCATTCTATAAGCATCCACAAACAACTAGCATTTTAAATCAAAGTCACAATATGTTTTTCTTGCACTACTAACAATATTCCTTATTTTGTTTCCGTTACCCGCATCAAACAAATTCCATAGAGTAAATAATAAATTTCCCTGGTCACGTTTCGCGACTATGACATGGATGACTGCGTTGGAAGACCCCAGAAAACATTTTTTTAACAGAAATGTTTATGCAATGAGGCTAAAAGATAGTGTAAACGTGTAAAGATGGCGAACTTTATATGCCATTCTGTAAATGCATGAATTTCGATTCTGAGTCCTTATTTTAAATGTTTTTTACCTGGATTTTCAGCTTTTGTATAGAATCCTACAGACAATCTGTACATTGAACCAGAATTTCAGAATCGTCACGAATGCAGGAACAAGAGCAGCTCATAAAAAGCTAGCAACCGAAAAGTATTTAAAAAAATCATGCTACACTAGTGCCATCGTTTGACAGGAATTTAAACTAACCTTAAATATTCTATTTTATCGATTGCTTTTCGAGCAATACTTACTTCATTCATGGTACAATACAGCAAGCAGCAAATGCTTTCGCTTTTATTGTAAGAACTTCCTAAGCTTTTGCAAGTAACGTAGTAGAAAAGCATACATATTTATCTTTTCTAAAGTGATGATTTTTATTTCACAAAAGTCTATGTATCAGTATATTATAATGAAAGTCAAGTAGCTATTGAAGCATCATTTTGCGATACATTAGTAATACAGTTTAGTTTCTGTTAATCACAAAGTTACACAATGGGCTATCTGTGCTTTGCCCATCAAGAGTATCGAAACCGAATAGCGTCATAAGCATGCAGCAGACTTACTTCGAGACACCGCGAGGCTAGTGTTACGAACACAACTGAACAAAACCTTCGTGTTAAAGAGCAGAACACGTTTACAGCATGAAACGACACAGATTCTTTGCACTCACGTCCTACAACTGAAGTAGAAACTAGATGAAGTGAATGACAAAGGTCAAATCACTAAAGTAATGTGGCCCCGTATGACAAAATCCTCATTCCCGGCATTCTCAGTCACAAAACAAAATTTTCCTGTTTTGTAATAGCATCAAATGACTACAAGGTCACTAAAGATTAAGAAAACATCGCCTTCGAAAGCACCGTTAAATAATCTTCATCCGAAACTCAAACATGTTACAAAACAAACCTCAACAAACACGTTTAGTGGAAATCACCGAATGAAGTGCGTAAACCACCTACACGACAATTTCGACCCTTCACAAATGAAGTAACGTGATGTATTTGCCATCTTTAAAGTTTTCAAAAAAATGCTTTATAATTTCCCCGTCGCCTTTGGGCCTACTTTCTGTATTACCACAATAATTACAAATTCTTAAGTAACACCGGCATGTTCTACCGGATGTTCTCCGAATCCTTTATCACAAAATTCCCACAAAACTGCTTTAAACTCGCAGGCAATCTTAAACTCAGAACCTCTGAAGGAGGGGTTTAAAATAAAAACAAGTCGAGGAGTTAAGAAAAACAAATAGGGGGTCACGCCAGATCATAAACATATCAAATAACGCATAAAATGTATCTTAAACGAACAAAGTTTGAAGAGTAGAGGAAGGGGGGGGGGTAGATGGTCACATATATGAGAAACACGGTATTTTAACTCGATTGATCATCTTACACTTCTCTACCTCTCTTCTGGTGCATAATGAAATGGTTATAACAGCACAAATTTTATTATTCGGTATTATACTCTCAGTAAACGTGATCTGGATTCAGTAAAACTCGTTATTCTTAGATCACCATTTAGTTTCACGGAAATTAGATTTCACGAATGGCCAGGTTTAACTAAAAGCTCCACGAAGCTGCAGAACGGGTGAAACGTACACATTGATAAAACGTGTCCATTCTAATACAGGAGGCTACAGTTAAGGTATCATTAGATACGCAAATGATTGCGAGAACAACATTAAGATGTTGATATATGAAACTATTAAGGAGTCTGGTGAGCAAGACAGTTTCTCACCACCATCCCTGTTACGCCATAAAAAGTCAACCGTAGTTTATTTGTCACGACTCTTCATTAGCACGACTGAGCTAAAGAAAGAACGATTAGCTCAGGGCGAGAAACCAGACATCAGATCATTACTGTGGAGCAGAATGGAGCATAGATGTCTACATCTTTCTGACCACGAAAATAAAACATTAATTTTCAAACTGTATTTAATCATCACGACTTTGAAACGGTTTCAAAATGTGGGACTGTCAGCGACAGTTCGTTTCTGAGCAACGCAACTTGGACATTGAAAACAGTGAACCATCTCATTTGTATAGGTAACTGACGTCAGTATGGTCATTTTCACATGCACTGGTTAGTCACCTCATCAGGATCCCCTTCACAAATGCGATGAGTACTCAAATTACTTCTACAAAGTTTAGGAAAAATCTGACTGGCAGGCATCAACTTGCCTGTATAGTAATAAATATTAATATAGTTTCATACGTCGTTATAAATTGATTTTAAATTACGAAACAGCGCTAGTAATTAAATTTAAAAACAATCATTTTTCACCTTTTTGTTTCTTGTTTCCATCGATAATCGCAATAGTAAAAACACACTATCACGTCAAAGCGATGAAAGTTTGAACTTGTCTTTTACTAAACAATCAATTAGTTATACGAAACAGATAATCATTATTGAAAGCATTTTAACAGTTGTTTTGTAACACTTCAACACGAGTATAAAGTTTGGTAAAAAACAAACAATAAAAGTTGAATTTTTATTGGCAAAAGTATTTGAACAGAAAATCACTAACTACGCACTACTTTCTGGTGTTTTCAGATGAGCAATTACGTACCGCGGAGAAATACTCAATATGGAGCAGTGGAAAGGCCGTGCATGACGAATGTTTCTACCGTAGTTTTTCGATTAACTTATTAACGTAAAAAAAACAAACTGTACGTAAATATTCAGTATTAAGCTGGATTAATTTCTCAACTACTAGAAAACTAGAAGCCAACAACATCAAGACTAGAGAATGTTAACAAAATTTTCATCGCGCTGAAAACAAATGAAGTAAGGATACCTAAATTAAATAGCTTTGTTTTATCGGTACTGGATTCATACAGGATAACAGTCACACTTCCACTGAAAAAGGGGCAATATAACTACGACTGATACAGAATTGCAACAGGACCAACCATGTTACAACACAATAAGAACAGGATTTAAGACGGGTAGTAATTACGTTCAAATTTACACAAAAACATTTGGGAGCTGGATTTTTCACTTCTAGGGAAAACATTAGAATATTAAAACGATTTGCTTCGTGCTTTAATAGTCACTTATTGGTTTCCTGTACCACAAAGTGAAACAAACTCTGAACATGGGAGAAAAAAAAACACACCTTAGAAAAACTTGCAAAGTTTGTAATGTTTTAATGATAATACTAAGATGGAAACTCAAATTGAGTAACCTAACTGTTCCACACGAGTCGTGACTGCAGTGACCATTTAAGATAGTTCATGTTTTTGTGTTTGGTTTGTAGTGAATTTCGCACAAAGCTACAAGAGGATGTTTGTCTGCTCTAACCGTCCCTAGTTTAACAACGGAGTTCGAGAGAGAAGACAACTAATCATCACTACCCACCACCAAATTTTGGGCTACCATTTTACCAACAAACAGTGAGACTGACCGTCACGTTATAACGACTTCACCGTTGAATCTACCTGGAATGTTCTGGAAAATGGGTAAATTTGAAAATTTTATTACCCAGATCACAGGCAAAGTTTGAAGAGAAAATTTTTTTTTTCCATTTACTTTAGGCATAAGCAATTGGGAAATAACACTTTATGCCCAGGAACAAGAAAAGTAAAAATTTTGTTACAGAGTGTAATAATCAAACACTTCTTACAGATTTAAATAACGCTAGAATACTTAATATCCTTCCAATTAATAAAAATGTTCACTCTGTTAATGTTTATGTTGGTGAGAACAGTATTTATACAACACTAACCGAGTTATTATTTTTACCAAATAATTTCCATTTCTGTTCTGTTTAGCATTTTATTACTAACATGTTAATTCAAGGTAGTCTGTTACTGATCGGCCGTATCACTGATAATGATAAAATTATGTCAGAAAGCAACAACATCTGTCATACGACTAAACAGGTTGTCCTCGAAAATAAATTTAATTTGATTAGTTCTTGGCATGGTTCTTTTCCATCTAATTATCGTAAATATTTTCACTTTTAAAGCCGGTCTTCAGCTTTGTTCTCAATCCTTTCAAGTTCATCCTTGTTCAATTCTTCTGTGAAAACGGAAATCTCATCAGAAGACTGGTTCTTGACAAGATGCAATCTTACTGCCAGGTTGGAGACATCAGAAAACTGGTTCTTGACAAGATGCAGTCTTACTGCCAGGTTGGAGACATCAGAAGACTGGTTCTTGACAAGATGCAGTCTTACTGCCAGGTTGGAGACATCAGAAGACTGGTTCTTGACAAGATGCAGTCTTACTGCCAGGTTGGAGACATCAGAAGACTGGTTCTTGACAAGATGCAGTCTTACTGCCAGGTTGGAGACATCAGAAGACTGGTTCTTGACAAGATGCAGTCTTACTGCCAGGTTGGAGACATCAGAAGACTGGTTCTTGACAAGATGCAGTCTTACTGCCAGGTTGAAGACTCGGAGTTGTACATTCCTCTATCAGTTCTTCTCTACAAAACCTTTAGAATTTGCGTTATATGCAGTACACAGCATGGTGGCTCTTATTGCTCAAGACGAGTCAAACAGTACTCTTCTCTCGTTAACATCACGCGCAACTACAGCGACCTTTCATAAGTAATGTGCTCTAATAGTATCCTCTTCCGTAGAACCCATGATGTTAGCAGCTCCGTGAATTAGATGACAGATAAGATCCCCATGTTCCTTACAGAAAACAAGGATTGACTTGCTTTCTAAGTTTGTGACTAGTGGCGTAAGTAACTCAGTTACCAAATGCTTCTGGGGATCGTTGAAAATGTGGACAACAAATACGATCCTTGGGGTGTCTAACTGTTGGATAATAACCCATTTAGCGCAAAATTTTAAAAAGAATCGAATATCGCAAGCCTTACTCACACACTGCCAATGTGCATGGTTCGAGCCTTGATCATTTTATCTGGGAAAGACATGCTTTCTTCAAGATACTGCATAAGTCTAGAGGACAAACTTTAAAGTCGATTGGTAAACCGACACACGTTTGCAAACAGTTTAAAAGAGACGCTCGGACCTTTTTTTCTTTTATGAATGTCATTATGCAGTGAAAAATAGAGGGGGGAGGGAAGAGAGAGACATGAACATATTTTACAATATACAGTAACTTGCAAATGTATTCACCCCTTTAAAGATTTACGTTTTGTTGTTGTCTGAGCTTGCAATCATGAAATCTTTTGAATCGGACTTTATATTTAGAATCTATACAATTTACTCCAAACTGAGAAAGCTAAAAATAAACTGATATTATGTAAATAAATTAGCTTTTCAAAGAAGAAAAATAGAATATTCTCAGCTGCATAAGTATTCAACCCCTTTGCTACGACATTGGTAAATTAGTTCGGGTGCAAACGATTAATGTAATGGTCTCTGTATGTGTATAGTCAAAGTGGTTTAACTTGTCTTCTCAGTAAACTGATCTGTTCAAGCCAGAATTCCCATAGTGATACGATAAACCAATATTCAAGAGTTAAGCGAAACAACTGTAGAATGTCCAGTGGTAGTCAGGATATTCGTCTTGAAACAATCACCAATTTGGCAATGTTATGATACTATTGTCTGTCTCAACCCAAAATTAACTGTTTATAATTTCGCATTTAACAAGTCTAAGTTGCAGAGCTAGAGTTAGTTCAATAGTATTTGTCTTGTATGACATCATAAAGCTGAAAGCATATTTCACTACTGAGACAGCACAAAGACTGGCTTGCAAAAGTATTCACCCCCAACCAATGTCACATTCGGATGAAATACAAATGATGTAAGTTTTAAAAATAAATTTGTTTTTATTCAAAACTAATGATCGAACTTAACACTGGTACGTATGAGAGAGTTTTACTGTCAGCAAAACCTGCAAAATGAAGAAAAATATAAACATATATATATTAACTTGAAATTTGCTGATTGCGTAAGTATTGAACCCCTTAAGTCGGTACCTGATGGAAGGTAAGTATTGAACCCCTTAAGTCGGTACCTGATGGAAGGTAAGTATTGAACCCCTTAAGTCGGTACCTGATGGAAGGTAAGTATTGAACCCCTTAAGTCGGTACCTGATGGAAGGTAAGTATTGAACCCCTTAAGTCGGTACCTGATGGAAGGTAAGTATTGAACCCCTTAAGTCGGTACCTGATGGAAGGTAAGTATTGAACCCCTTAAGTCGGTACCTGATGGAAGGTAAGTATTGAACCCCTTAAGTTGGTACCTGATGGAAGCACCTTTGGCAGTAATTACTTTCATGAGTCTCTCTCTTGTCAGCAACTTCCAAGCATGACCGTGTTGCTTCGCTGTCCTGAAATATACAAACATATTCACGCTGTCCTTTGAATAATTTGGAAAGACATAGTAAGGATTACTTGGTGGTACCGAGTCTGTGTGTTACCCAGAGAAGTTATCTTCAAAAAGCTATTTAACACACAGCCTGGTTATTTCATTTTCCATTAACACGCTTTTATTGTGGTATAAAAAGAAAACTTACTCCGTGATTTTTGATTTATTATTATTATTTGTTCATGTGGTTACTCATCCTAGTTTCTTTAATAGTTGGAAGTATGTCCTAATATTACTTTTATCCTGATATAAAAGTAAGCTTACTTCTCGGTTTTTGGTTAAGTAATACTTGTTCATGTCGTTATTCACCCTGGTATCTCTTTACTGTATCTTCACGTATACACTTTCATCACTGAACCACATAAACTGAAATAACAACTGTATACAAAAACACAACAACAAATTCTGAAAGGTACCTGATCATTCCTATTAGCCTAGAATGTTCTCAGCTGTTCATGATTGGTAAAGCGAATGCTGAAACCATTTAGTAAGTTCAATGAAACCTACTTACAACAAACAGTTGATTTTACCCTTACAGTTTGCAGCCCTATGTGTAAAACAAGTGTTATACGTCAATGCTAGTTTATTTACTTCAGGCCTAACATGTGGCATATTTATATAAAGGCCTATTTGAGAGTCAAATTTAAGCAAACCCAAATAAGCAAGAACTTTGGTATTTGTGCCTAACTGCGCTTATAAAACGAATATAATAATAATAACGAAAGTGGTAAAATTACCATAAAATTATCTTTACGGGATATAATAAGGATTTATATCATTACGCTAATCTATATACCAAGTTGTCTGATTATCTACCGAAGTCGTTGATGAAAAGGTACTCAGATAAAATGGAATTCCATGAATAAATTCTTGAACCGAAAGATGTTTACACGGCAAAGAAGCCTAGAATCAAACAAAAAGCCAAACCAGTTTTATATCTGTAATATTATTAGAAAAATATGCTTGCGTTATATCATCCATAAGAAATAAAACGGTTTATACAAAAAATAACGATTGAAGTTAAACTTACAAAAAAATCTAGACTTCATGTATAAAAAACGATCTATAAGCATAGAGGATATTAACACATTTACCTTACAACGTTACTTAGTTGATACCCGACAACCAGTTTTACAACATTACGTAGTTAATACCGGACAACCAGTTTCACAACGTTACGTAGTTGATACCCGACAACCAGTCTTACAACATTACGTAGTTAATACCCGATAACTAGTTTTACAATACCACTTAGTTAACACCCGGCACCTAGTTTTACAACATTACTTAGTTAATACCCGACAACCAGTCTTACAACATTACGTAGTTAATACCCGATAACTAGTTTTATAATACTACTCAGTTAATACCCGGCAACTAGTTTTACAACATTACTCAGTTAATACCCTACAACCAGTATTTATACTTATTTCAAATCAAGGAATGGTAGTACCTCATCAGATGAATGTTTATACAGAAAACGTTAAACACCTTGAGATACATTATGAATACACATGTGTGATTTTTCATCACAGACACAGGGGTTCTGTCATGCCCACTCGATCCCCACATGTACACGCGTCATTATTTTTAGTTTATAGCTATAAACGCATGTAACTTCAAGCATGTATTCCAGAAAACACGCTTTCAATTATTATGCTGCGTTTTATGGAGCCTTCAAAGTTTGTTTCTTAAATTATGAACATATAAGCATGAATTATCGTAGAGGAATCACATGCAGCATCATCCTTACTGCTATACCCCTTCCCCCTAAACAAGGCTTAACGCACTCAGATCAATAATCGAGATCAGAATAACTGGATAACTTCCCCTACATTCCCACAACGTGAAGTGTTTCTCTAACCTCATTTCCATAAACTGAAACTGTTATGTACAAGACAAACGGCTTACTCTGCTCGGGCGTGCTTGAAGTTGGTGCCTGTTTATATATGGTGATGTGTAAATTGTCACAATTTTCCCGGCTTCTGGCTTTTACTCATAATACACAATCCAATAAAACAGCACGTGGTTATAAAAAGTAGGATCTATAGGCCTAGAGGCCCCCCATAGAGTAGCAATGATACCACTTCAACAGCATCTCTAACCTCATATATTTTGTTTTGTCTCATAGCCGATATGAGCTGTTTGTACTCCTCTATCATGGTAGAATTGGTTAAAAAGCAAATAGTTAAGACTTAAAAAATGTAAAAGTCAAACTTATAGAAGAATTTCAAGTATATAATAAATAGTATACTATATTTATTATATTCTTAATATACTTAATCAGTACCAATCTCTCTCTTTCTAACTGCCTAGTTTCTATCTATATGCGATTCCGATTGATCGCTTATTTTTCTTTCTACCTATCTGTAGGGTATCTATTTTTAGAGTTTGCTTATAAAGCTACTCATTCATCTTTTTACCTTAACAATGTTATGAAAACCGCCACTTCTAACTTTAAATATTGTAACATGCTAAGTTTAGCAGTCCTTCTTGCCTAAAGTTTTATATCCCATGAGCAAAACTACATCAGACTTTCTGCTGTCTCCACCAAGACTGACTTCCCGGTCTTAGAGTTCTAAATCCGAAGACATACCGCTGAAAGAAAAAAAAAAAAAGAGAATGCAAAGGAGAACGTATTTTGATATGTCAACCACGCTACATCTGTTCCATCCAGTGCTGACGAGGTCTTTCATACAGTACCAAAGCTAATCACAGGTGGACTGCGATACGACAGACATTATTGTGGTCTACACGTTAAACATTTAAATGAATAACAAATGTTATGGTGTGAACTAGACTAAGAAATCATTAACAGTTTTACCTCATCTACAAATCAAACCTTTTAGGATAAGAATTAATAACACAACACTATTTGCTTTATTTATAATTCATAGCTTATTAATTCAACTACATTCAGTTCGTTAAAATAGTTCAGTCTCGAGGTACATAATTCTTACGAAATTAAGAATTTTTTTTGATAGTTTGGAATTAAACACAAAGCTACACATAAGTATCGAAACCCGGTTTCTAGCTGTAAGTCCTCAGACATATCAATGTGCCAATGGAGGCACGAAATCATGAACCTGATGATCAATTAATTCCAAGAGATTAAAGAATCAGGTACGTTTATGTTTTGTCACACGTGGATATCAATAGAAGTCTTAAACAATATAGACTCTACAACAAATACATCAGTTCATCTTCACCACATTCGAAAATGACTAGTATTAGTAAACAAAGGTACACAGTTATTTGGACATTTTCATAGTCCTGAAAACTTCAACTTGTCAGTCATATCTCTCTGTTATTAGTAAGTTTCATAAACTTTCATTCAGTTGTAAGAAGAACAGCCAATTAATTACAATGGTGCACACACGTAATACCGCTATGTTCTTGAACAAGCACCATTCCAGAGGGTTTCTGAGAGACTGTGGTGGGTTAGAAATTTAGAAATTAGGAAAGCGAGATGTATGTACTCAAACCCACAATGTCCCACATCTGTATCACCCCTCAGTGCCTTAGTTAAAAATACGGTCATTTATGAACTTAACACTACTTTATGCAGATGTACACCTTGAGCCGCATATAAAAGCACGACAGTCACAGCAATCTATCACTTAACTGATGTCGTGTTAATTAGTGCCTCTACCATATTGGAGGGGGGGGGGATTGCTAACTTCAAGAAGTTAGTTTATCTTACTTACCCCTAAATGGCAGTACCTTATTTTCCTTTTTTAATTTATTTATTATTTATTTATTTTTCATCTTTATATTTATCTTATTTTAACTTAGTAGAGCAGTCACCTTCCCACAACTGTCGGCAGGCAGTGAAGGGAGATATTGGTGTGAAACGTTGTGGGCTTAAGCACTCACATATCCCTCTCCTAATTTCTAAATATCTAACCTTCTTATATGAGGCTAGCGAATTGGAGGTTAAGACTGAAAAATGGTGCATCCCCACAGCAATGTGGGTCCCACTTCCTCAGTCACCTCCAAAACCTAAAATACATTTTATAATCTCACGTTTATGGCTATAATATATATCTGCACTTGAATTTTCACAGCTCAATCCTTCTTTGAATAAACAGAGACTGAAGAAAAAGCTATCAAATCAAAATTAATAAAGTTACACAAGACATCCGCTGTGGATCAAAATAACAATAGTAAAAATTACTTAAGTAAAGAAACCTGTAGAAATAGATAATACTTCCACCAAGTTGTCAAGAAAATCGAATGAAAAATGTCGTCGCCTAAAACAAGGAAGCTGCAGTTTTCACATCATACCAACTGGATGAAATTCTTCGCGTCTGTAATCTTAAGCTGTTTTCATTTCAAGAAAAAGCTTCAAACTGAAAAAACAAATCTTTATTGTTATAATCCTTCGATGTGTAGCATTTCTTATGCAACTGCCATGAATGTCAACAACGAACCACGTGCGATCAATACAGCATGAATATTAACCCACTCGACAGATCACACATTTCAAAATCTGAGAGAAGGGTATGTATTAGGGCTAAAGTAGTGATTTTCCCTCACACAAAACTATATAATGGGCTATCTGTGCTCGGCTCACCACAGGTATCGATACTCAGTATTTTAGCATTATAAATCTTCAGAATTATCGTTGAGATAATAGGGCGAAAGCCACACAGCAACA
>NC_134831.1:103271572-103320337 GCF_004210375.1 Tachypleus tridentatus
AAAATGTACCTTGAAGACATTTCTGGTAAAATCAAGATATTCTTTGATTGCAAAACAAACTGAAAGAATAGATGTATGAGAAGAATAATTTAACTTCAAAATAATAATTCTACCACATACCCTACAAGACAAAAAGATTATAGCAAATGTATGCACTGTATTTAGGGAGTTTATTATGCTGATTTCATTACCTAATGAAATATTTTACTTTTACAACATCAAAGTTGAGAACTTAAGACCACATGAAAAAAAAAGACAAGTAACTAATCAAAAGTAACACATCTAAAGTTATAGATAGACAGATGAAACAATCACCAATAAACTTACTGTGGATGCTAGCATACTGCCTCCAAACCATACAGCATACCTTTGTATGTGGTGATATTACTTGACATCAATAGGTTGGCTTTATTTAAAATATAAAGCAACTGGAAATATTCATTGAAAGAATGCAAAACAAAATATATCTGAAAATATATGATGTTACCTAAAAGAGGAAGTAAATATCATAAAGATACTATATTCTGCAGAACTGAATATCTTTAAATAAGACATTATCAATAACACAGTTGTTAAGTTTAATTATCATTTGATCACTTGTAATAAATAACAATGGGTATATAAATACCAATTTGACAAAACCAATGAAATGCCTGAAAGATTTCATTTACTGATGAAAGTAATTACAGCATCCACTCATTTCTGCCAAGTCACAGAACAAGAAATTACACCAACTGTACAGACAGCAAAATACAATTTTTTGAAACATCACACACACACTTAAGACCTCCTAAGTGGGAATACAATTGTAACTTTAATTTTGAAGACCTGAGAAATTGAGGGTTTGTCACCCAAAGACATTTATAAAACATTGAAAGTAAACTAAGTTTTTAAATATCAGAACAATATAAAAGCATCTGTAAATTGATGTACACTTTTGTTAATACCACACAGCTACATCTTGAGTAAAATATGATTATGTTATTAATTATATTTCCAGTTATCTTACTTTTGTTCATGATTAAGCATATTCAACACTTCTTTATTCATAATACTAACTTTGATGGTATCCTCATTTAATTTTGTGATTAACTGGTTTGTCACATGATGTAAATTTTCCAAAGTACCAATAAAAACAAATAGTTACAAAAGTTTAATTTAGACAAAATTGAACCTAAAATAACAATATAAATTCCTTAAGACAGCAAACTTGAAGAAAATATAGTTAAATAGTGCTACTTGCTCTGGAGAACACAAATTTGACGTTAATATTTTAAACAAACTACCTATAGTACAGAGAATCTCTGTTTTGTAACTGTAAAATAATGTTTACACAACACCTAAGCAGTCAGTTTAGAAATGTATATAACTAGATAAGAGTGGGATTCCCAATTATACAATACCACTGCAAAGAGCAATATTTGTTGTTAACCATATTTAAATTAAAATGAAACCAATATTTACCACATCTATTTACTGTAAAAAAAAATTTACTGGTTTAGACACTTGTTTTGACAGCTTCATACCAGACTTGTTCATAAATAACCATGTTCTAAGTCTTTTAAACAAAATATATAACATCTGTTCTGACTACTACTGTCTTCACTCAGATATGAACAACATAATACAAAGTAATGATTATTTCCTAATTTCTTAAGTTTAATCATCACAAAAAATTTTAACATATGAAATAATACTCCACCAAAAGTCACACATTGTCTCAAAATATTGACCAATGCTTATCACTCTTTTCATTGCCAACACAGTTTAAATGTAAATATCTAATTCAAAAAATAATCAAAACGATACACAAACTGAAATAGGTTTAGTATTTACATCAACAAAGAATTAACAATATGTTTAAAACCAAAGATTCTCTATACATTCATATGTGCACATGGGTGATTTATAAATATATTTATAGTAGCTTTAGAACTTCCTATATTGGTAAAACTACATCACCTACAAATATGTGCACGAGATATAAGCTCACTAATCCACCAGTCGTGTATCCAATTGAATAGTGAGAACAATTACCCCATACTTCTAGGAAACTTTAAAATTCTCAACTCTGGAACCACACATTTCAAATACTTTGGTAAAGCTTCTCCATTTTGAATGATCATCAAACACAAGAAAACAACTTGTCATCATTAATGTAATCAAGATTCTCATGTTTTGTATTTGATATTTATTATTATTTAAGAGATACATTGTTTATACTTACATTTAAATCTTTCTTGACATCAATTTCTCTAAATGTTATTCATTAAATATGTATGAACACTCAAATAGTACTCCTCAACTTGATCACCCGACAGATGAAGACAACGTTGAACAAAAAAATTGCATAAACTCTGAGCTCATTAAAAACAAAACTGGGAAGTTTGAAGAATGGCCAGATAACCTTTCCCTGAGGGTTTTAAATGGGATCAAGGATAGGATATGTGAGCTACGTGACAATTTTTTTTTGCAAGTCCTTGAATAGTCGATGAGTACAAACACATCAGAAACTGGGTAATGTCACTTTAGCTTCAAGAGGTAGTAACCATTGTCCCAGTAATTATAGGAATACAAGTCTTGCATTGGTTGTAGGAAAATTTATGGAAACTGATAAACTTGCACATAAAGCTAAAGTTTTAAATTTCCACTCATATCTAAATAAAACTGAAATACAAACAACTCTCTAAATAACAGCTCACTCTGTCTATACAGTTCCACTGCCAACTTCATTTGTGATGTACACCTCTACTGCTTTAACTTGACATGCATGTCATCATCCACTTTGCCATCTATGAATTGACCATGTGCCAATAAACCACCATTTGATATGAAGCATCTTTGTAAGCTAATTGTAAGAGTTTTACCACGCCTCTTCACAAGTTGTTTGAAGGTTTTGTTTACTCTAACTTGCTTTTGAACTTCATTCTGGTGTATATTTAAATGTGTATACACTCTTTCTACAATGTGCCCAGAAACCTCTCCATCGACAATTTTTTACTTTTGAGATTTAGTTTTAGGTTCTCTTCCTCAAAGTTTCAGTCTTTTCTCTAATCTATCATTACAAGCATAATTAATTCTTCACATGTGTGATTATATCATCCACAGCAGGACCCTGTGAATCTATTTTACAAGTGTAACAGTTGATGTCAAAGGATTTGTATTCACAGTTATATTACTCCTTGCTGTTTCATGACTTCTGTTTCTTTGAGAAACTGACCTATTTTACTACTAAAAGTACCTGGCAAACTAATGTATTGGGCTGCATCTTGTATTAATCTTATGAGATACCTTCTTTGTATGGCTTAGCGATGTGGTTCCCTAGAGAAAATATAACTATTTTATGTGCAAGTCACAATCTATAACATCAATAAGTTGCAAGACCTCCATACATCCTTTTTTTTCTAAATTCCTTTTGATATCTGATCTTACTGTTCACTCTTTTGGTAGACAACAGAGCATAATGTTGTGTGTGTATATCATTTTGGGTCCAGGATAGGTTGGAAGTTTAAATAGTAGAAATATTAGGTTGGCTTCATTTCTTCTTCAAGGAACTTGAGGGTACCTGCATTCCAACAACTGGCTATAGACAGTGATAAGCAGTAGGAGCTGTGAGTGTGAACATTCAGCTTCATAATCTTATCATTATTTTTTTATAATTTTCCATAACAGCTGGCTTGCTTGACACTGGCATTTGGATATTCAGGTGCTATTACCACAGACGTTATCCATTATGACAATACACTGACAGCATGAACTGACATTGGCATTTTAATAACCTGTTAAAAGTTAATCAATAATTTGTACCTATTTATATATGATTTTTGCTTTTCTTTTATTAGGAACATTATGTAGCTTGGTGTTTTGCCACTGACATTCCTTAAGAGTTCTACAGCTGGTAAGGAATACCTGAAGTTTAACAGAAGGGTAGTTATTTACACCCAACTAATGCAACACATTTCCTTAAAAATTCCTCATTTCTCCCTACAGATAAAATGCAATGGATAACTGCAATAACTTTTATACCATAAACAGAAAGTTTGTGGTTTAATCAAAATTATGCAAGTAAAATAACATTTAAAAGACGTTTTTAATAACATATAAGATCATTCTTCCATTATTTTGGTATGTTTCTTGCAATTAATTACATTACAACTGGATTTAATTTCTGACAATACTTACTAGATTTAAAGCCAGTTTCTACAAATCATCACAAAGTACTTGAAACTGATCATAAAGTAATGAAAAAGTGCCATAAAGTCAATAAATCAGACAAAAATATATATATAATTTATGCAAGTATACTTAATTGTCTTGCAGTGAAGTTAACAAAACTTAAGATGAAAATAAAAGGTAACTATGATAATATACCTTCATGTGAAAAAGTTAGGACACCCTATGAAAGTCTGTATATTATTGTAACATTTTTGGATATATAAATATTTAATCTCAATTTTAACAATACTGAAAGATTATAGGAATATAACTAAACATTTAAAACTGAAGAAAAGACTTTTCAAGATCTTCTGTATATGTAATTCTACAAAAATGCATATTCTAACTGAGGAAAAAGTTAGGACACCCCCACATTTACTCCTACTTAAAATGGCTCAACTCACAGGTGTATCACACCAGGTGCACATAATTAGAATATCGTTACTCAGCATTTGGAATGAGACTTGCCCTATTTAAACCTCAGACATTGAGTTTGGCATGCTCCTGACAGCTGAAGTGAGCACCATGGTGAGAGCAAATGAGCTGTCTGAGGCCTTCAGAAAGAAAATTGTAGCAGCTTATGAGTCTGGTAAGGGATTTAAAAAGATCCCAAAAGATTTTGAAATCAACCATTCCACTGTCCAGAAAATAGTCAACAAGTGGAGGACTTTCAAAAACAATTGCCAACATGCTCAGGTCTGGTCATCCAAGCAAGTTCACCCCGAGTGCAGACTGCAAGATGCTAAAAGAGGTCTCCAAAAACCCCATCATGTCATCACGGGACCTACAACAGGCTCTGGCTACTGTTGATGTGAAAGTGCATGCCTCTACAATCAGAAAGAGATTGCACAAGTTTAACTTGCATGGGAGGTGTGCAAGGAGGAAACCTTTGCTCTCTAAGAGAAACATCAAGGCCAGACTGAAATTTGCCAGAGAGAATGTAGACAAAGACCAGGACTTCTGGAACAATGTTCTTTGGACAGATGAGTCAAAATTGAATTATTTGGACACTAAAACAGAAGACATGTTTGGCATAAACCAAATACAGCATTCCAGAAAAAGAACCTCATACCAACTGTGAAGCAGGAGGACCTGGACAGCTCACAATCACAGAATCCAACATGAATCCTACTGTGTATCAGAGGGTGCTTGATGATCATGTGATACCATCTGTACGAAAATTAAAGCTGAAGCAGAACTAGACCCTGCAACATGACAATGACCCAAAACATACCAGTAAATCTACCAAGGACTGGCTGATAACTAAGAAATGGAGAGTCCTGGAATGGCCGAGTCAAAGCCCAGATCTTAATCCCACAGAGATTTTGTGGGGTGACTTGAAATGGGCTGTATATGCAAGAAAACCCTCAAACATCTCACAGCTGAAAGAATTCTGCATTGAGAATGAGCAAACTTTCTTCAGACCAATGTTAGAGACTGGTAGATGGCTACAAGAAGCACCTCACTGCAGTTATTTCAGCCAAAGGGGGTAATGCTAGCTATCAGGGGGTAGGGTGTCCTAACTTTTTCATCAGAAGATGCAATTTTGTAGAATTACATTTACAGGAGATCTTGAAAAGTATTTTCTTCAGTTTTAATTGTTTAATTATATTCCCATAATCTCTCAGTATTGTTGAAATTGAGATTAAATATCTATATATCCAAAAATGTTACAAATACACAGGCTTTCATAGGGTGTCCTAACGTTTTCACATGACTATATATTGAAATGAAGAAATTAGAATTGTGTTTTCTTCTGATGCCACCATTTCTCCCTACAAATGATTTAAAGTGAATAGCCAATTACCTGTGTTATACATATAACATAAATAATGAAAGTAAACATAATACATACACTGAACTGATAAAATGCTCGAATATTTACTATAATGTAACAAAAGAATTACTTGGGTGAGGAATTTACAAAACGTAAAATAAGATGTGTTTCTCATGGCAAAGCCACGTTGGACTATCCTCTGTGTCCACCAAAGGGAATCGAACCTTTAACTTTAAGCACCGTAAATCTGTTGTCTCACTAGGGAACAAATATTGAACATAAAATATAACAATGGTGAAAGGTTCTCCAACCTAAAACAATTTTATGGGGGAACACAAAAACAACATTTTGGGCAATTGCCCTTCATTTTGTTTCCAGTGAGATTAAAACCATTATCAGAAGAGTGAGTAAAATGATTGAAAAAGAACAAGTAGCCTGTGGCTTAAAAGCTCAAGAACAGGTTCTTAAGCTTAAAATGAGATGAGAATACACACACACACAAACACACACAAAAATATGTTATTTTATTTCTGTATGTTACTTCCATCAACTCGTTTGTAGCTGAATAACTTGTTTCCAAGTCTTAGAACCATATTCTACTTGTTCTGTTTTCACCTTAACTCTTCTAATGGTTTCCAGTCTTACTAGAAACTCAATGAAGAACTGTTGCCTGAAACACTGTTTTGTGTGTTCACTAACAAATTATTTTTATTTGGTAAGACTCTCACCAGAATATTTTCTTTATTGTAATGATCCATTTTGACAATTAATACAAAAGAAATTACAATGTAGTTGTTGCTGAAGGTAACTAATCTTATTGTACATGTATTTGTGGTACTTTATGTGAATTTGTTGGACTAGCCAAGCTTTCTCACCATGTAAAATATTTGTTTATATAATCATAACGCAATTGTATGTATATGTAATAAGTATTTGATTGCATGTTATACTATCACTTGAAGCTCATTTTGTAAACTTATATAGAAAATGTAAAGACAGAAAAATCAATAACTTAAAATGAGAATGCTGTTAATCAGATGTTTTTTTTATGATGTTCATTTTTTTCAACTGCACACTTCACTTAAAATAGAATTATTTATCCACCTGGCTTCATAAACATGCTTATTATCCTACCGACATTTTTAGAATATTTTGCAACTTGTGTATTAGATGCTAAACAAGTCTTTTGTGAAAATTCAGCTATCTTCACTGACACTTAGATTTTATGGAAGAGGCAAATTTATATATATATATTTTATGAAAAACTACAAAAAACAAATAATGCTATTTCAATCAAAATGCTCATTTTAATTTTCTTTATCACCTTCTATAAGATCCTTGTCAGAATTTACACATTCTGCTTTCTTCTAAAGTTTTGAATTCAGTGACTGCCAATTTCCTGTAACTTTTAAACATTTTCAATTTGATTTTACTGATTTCTGCTGCCACCTTTGTGTGCTTCACAAACAATCATAACAAATAAAAAAATCTATTACCATATTACTCAATGCATTTTCCTAAATAACACACTTCCACCTTCAAGAGTATTTAAAATTATAATATGATGCTTGACCAAACATGGCTTTTCATGTGACAAACAGCATGTATATTTAGATTTTAAACTGCACATTTTAGTTATTACTATAAAGTAAAAAATTATACACAAGAAACAAGAAATTTAGTACTTATTTTTCTGGATTCTTGTGCTTTTGTTGTCAACAGACAAAGTCCTATAGGTCTGCTTTTATATAACAATATTAGTACTTAAAATATTTTTAAAATTTATTTCAACTACAAAAACTGAGAACCCCCAAAAAATTATCCTGCACAAAATATAGAATGTCCTAAAAACTACTATAACTGAAGCTGCTCCATAACTAAGCTGAAATAGATTAAAGTTCTTAGTCATTCAGAGCTCAATATAATGAGCACATGTATAATATGGGGTAAATTGTCTAGAAGTATGCACCATAATGAAATAATCATTAGTAGATGCTTTTAGGGATACAATTCCTTTCATAGTCACTATAAATACAACACTAAAATAACATAGTAGAGAGAAATTCATTCAAAGCTATGACAAAACAAACCTCAATGGTAAGTATCACTAATTCATTTATATTTCATCAAGTCAAGGAGTTGAAAAGTTTATATCTTAAATTATGATTTGTAAATGTTTATAACTTGAGTCTCTGATTGGATAACCTCTGACAGACTTAGAATGGAATGGAGAAAAAAGAATTGGATGTTAAAGGAATCACAATACACAGAAGTCAAGATTAAGAATGTATTCAATATTTGTGTTTGGAATTAAATTAAAACTTAGACAATATAGAATTATTTATAAAATGTCTTATGCCAAGTTTATTGACACATTAATAACAGAGCTATTTAACTAAATTTTGATTGTGACTGCAAACTGGTTGTGAAATATCTGTGCTAATACTTCTGGTGCTAGAAACAATGCTGTAAATTTAAGTCCCTCTGTACTCTTTAAAAAGTTAGTTACATAAATAAATTAAACATAATTCACAATAACAAGATTAGCACTAACAATTGTTTTAATGTCAAATGAGAACCAAATCTCTAATAATCCAGCATTATTCATTACAGTAAACAAATATTTCTACAAAAGATGCAATAATGTACTTTTGTTCATTTCTTGTCTTTTAATTAATTTTCACTTTAACTGGTGGGACCATAAAAAGTATCCATTTGATACCCCTTATGGCCCTTTAATATTGAAAGAGAGGAGAGCCAATGAAAATGACTTCTCATAAATTGATCTATGCATTTCTTAATCAAACAGAACATGACAAATCAAGAATAGATCTTCCAAAATTTATGAATGCTCATCACTATGAATAATCATCTAATCAAAGTAAATACACTTTCAATAATCAGGATTCAAACTTTCTGTATCAGTGTAATGGAACTCGTATATAAAATTTCAAATGCAGAGCAATTATTTGAGCTTTTATAAAGATGACTACTGTCTTCAGTCAGAATGCTACTTTAATGTTTTATATGTGACATGAAGCCTGTATTAAGGCTCGCACATTTAAAATATATAAACATCCAAGTTATTTTTTGTCATCACTTTCCAAAAACAAGTGAATAATGCAAATTTGTAAACTGTTTGAAAAATCTACCTTATTGCATGTACATTTCTTGTAAATCATGCATGTTAGGGGAAGCAATTTTAAATCTGACTATGCAGACTGTACTAGTAAAAAAAAAACACAATGCCCCTGTTTTACCAATCATGGCACAATCAGAAATTACCAATTGCCAATTGTTATAGCAAGCAATAAACCCAATTCCTATTATGCTCAATAAAGCTGATTAGTATTGTTGATAGTTTAGCCTTAAAAATTACAATGACTATAGAAAATGTAATTAGAAGCTCCACTAAATTTGAAATGATTGAAGTTACCAACTATCCCATTTCCATTTTTTATGTGAGTGGGTGTGAAATAAAAATGGGGATTGACCTCCTGAATGGTACATGAGAAATACACAGTTATGTAACAGTAGTGAATGACAAATTATTGAGGTTCATTACCTAAATTCATTATTTTCAACAAATGTTTTAAATCTCGGCACCTACAGTGTCATTTCTATCAGTTATCTAAAAAATCACAAATTAAGGTTATACTGTTGATAAAGACAGATACTCTCCTGTTAGTTAGAGTAAACAATCTCCAGCAGCAGAGCAAATGGGGATATTAAAATCCATGGATACAATAGTTGAGGAAAGTTTTTATCTTTTTAAAACTAAATAACTCTTAAGAATCCCCGTTTGTTAACAAGTGCAATAGGCAGTTCATAACAATTGCCCACCTTCATGATTCTTGTTTTTCAATTATTTGCTTTCAACTAAAAAAATAAAAATAATAATAAAAAAACACCATTTTCCCCCCCACATTCAAAAACAATCCAACCAATCAGCAAGTGGCTCAACTAACTTTAACTCTCTCAACATGCAATTGGTCAATTTGACTGAACACACAACCTCTGTTTGTTTCCTAATAGTAAAAGCCACGAGTCTTTCTTACGCATCTACAGAGGGGAATCAAACCTCTGAATTTAGCATTGTAAATCTAAAGGCTTATCATTGTCTCAGTGGGATGACCTCTTTGCACTCCTTTAAATTCTTCACTGATTTAATACTTCTAACTTTCAATATAATGTGTATATCTTAAAAATTAGACAGTCTTTGAAGTTAACATTACAACAAGTCTTTCACATAAAAAAGTCATTCTTTAGTGGCATACTTTTAATAAAATATAATAAAGATTTATTCATGAATATACTTAACATTCGTTTTAAATACACTATGTGCAAAATAAGTTCCATGTTAAAATTCAACTTTTCCAAATCCGAAAAATCTCTTAGTGCAAGTCCTATAATCTCCTAAATACAATTTAAATATTGTTTTTCCAGCAAAACTTTATATTTTAACTATTACTATTTTCTCCACCCTATTTCAAAACATGATCAGTCACTTTGACCAACACTGTAACAAAAATAGATAATTTAAATTACCCTTATTTTTTCTATAATGACTTGAAATTGTAAGGTAAAACTACATTTGTTTATCTCAAGTGGCATTATGCTCATAATGGTATACATTTATGTATAATTAAATTTAATTATTACATAAACCATGTCCAACTACTATCCATGCCATTGTAAGTTGTAAATCACTCAGGGCACAATCATGTGCATCTTGCATGTCAACATGACATGCAGCTCATGTTGGGTTATCAGAATAAATTACCCATAAGCTACAAGTTGCTCATGTGCACATGCAGCATGAAGCATTTTTATAACATTTATTATTTATTTTACCTAATCTAATTTTAACTTACCTAAAAAGATTCCTGTTTTTACATTTTAGTCACTTTTATAATTAGAGACTGAAAATAACCAATACAAAAACAAGAAATAAAGTACTTACCCAAAATTCCTTTTCTTGCTGTCAACTGTCAGTGAAACTTAGCCTTATTTTTATACTGATGGTAGTAATACATTAAATTTTTATTCAATTAAATAATGCACCACAGAACAAACTAATAACATGCAAAAAACACTTCTTTCTAGCAATCATAATTTATTTGGCTTTATAACTACATGACAAGAGCCATTACAAATTCATCAAAGCTCGTAGTTGTGATTCCTCTGAGAACTGAAGTTGAATTTGCAAGTTAAACTGACGCTTATTTATTAATAACAACACATAATACTTCTTTTGTTTGATGAAAATCTTGACTTTCTATTGGTTATAGATAATGTAAGAGAAAAACTATTAAAAAGTCCTGAAAGTAAGGATGTGACAGGTGGATGTGGCAGAAGGGGTCCAAGTTTACTTAATAAGTCTGTAACCAAACAAAACTGAATATCATAAAAATTATAGTTTGTATGAACAATGACAATTTTATAGTGAGTAAATTTTATTTAATTTTGTACTTTTAGATGATTGGTGTCACAACATGGGTAATTCAGGTTTTATTTCATATATTGCCTCATAAAAGTAAGAACTTAAACTTATATATCAGGTCATCCTTCAAGTAATCTCTGATTTTAGGTTCAGAAAAAAAGGGTTTCAAATACTTTTAATGTTATTTAATCAATAATGTATGTTCCATTATTATTACTTCCTGCCAACGATTCACAAGCTTCTTAGTACCACTTCTATAAAATTCTTGGTGTTTGGAAGAAAATAATGTAGAAAGGGTAGTTTTCACATCTTCATGTGTTCCAAGCTCTTTTCCATCAAGATAGTTCTGCAAACTTCAGAATAGATAATAATCTGTTGCAGATGACTATGAATTGTTGAATGGGTTGAATTTAGCTTCTGTGCTAGTGCTTCAACTGTTATAGCACAA
Organism: Tachypleus tridentatus; assembly: GCF_004210375.1. Classification (NCBI taxonomy): domain Eukaryota; kingdom Metazoa; phylum Arthropoda; class Merostomata; order Xiphosura; family Limulidae; genus Tachypleus; species Tachypleus tridentatus. The sequence continues at coordinate 103,283,456 of NC_134831.1, forward strand.
CCTTGATCAAGTGCAGCCAGCAGCAAGTCATCATTAAACTCAATAGGATGACCTGAACATGGCACATCACTTAAGCTGTAGTCACCTGATCTGAACTTCTGAAACCACCTTCGACATTTCCTTTTATTGAAAGAAACTGCACCATAAACACTTTGAATGTTTCATGTAATTTCTGCTCCACTATTGCCTTTTCAAACTCAAAGCATTATATGTTTAATGTGCTCCTCAGATATATCCATCTTCATTAGGGTTTATTTGATTAATGATTTGAAGAAGTGGAGTTCTGTTAGTTTCGTTTATTTGTCTGAATGTTTTTATACATGTCCTGCTGTATACGCTAGTCATTAAAGCCTTCTACAAAGACAGAAATGATTATGCACTTTCTGTATTAAATTTTTTTGGACATTACTTATGGGATGACCTGATACTATTAAAATATGGATTATTATTTAAGAGAAAAACTTAAACTTTGTGTCATGCATGGTAAAGAATAACTAAAACAAGAAGATTAAGGAAATTGCTTGGAACTATACACTTTCATAAATAACAAGACTATGGAATTCAGCATCACTTTGCAAGAGGAGATCAAATACTGGAAGAATCCATTGTGAGAAGCAAGCTCAGGAGACTGAGAAAGAAGGAATCCAGGAAATGGATCTTGGGACATCAAACACTGGCATTGATGCAAACTAAATTTCCTTTTATTATTTATTTTGATTGGGAAAGGACACTAATTTTAGTTTAACTCATTGTCACTTAAGCCATTTTAGAGCTGTTAGCACATTTTCCATATATTTCCAATTTGAGGATTTTGCTTTACACAAATTTGGATTCATAAACAACTATGAAAGAACTAATTGCTATAAAGTTAGTGGTGATGTAAATTGTAAGATTTTTCTTCCTATTCATAAAAATTATCAGACATTTTATTAACCAGTATATCAGCTACATGATAATGGGTTATATGGGAACAAGAACAGTTCACACCAAAAGTGAAGCAGAGATTTCCTATGATTTATTTTTTTATCAGGAAAGGACACTACTTTAAAAGGAAACAAAGAATTACTGTTATACCATGCTTTAGAGAGAACTTAAAAATCATATCAAATAATTATTTAAGTGGTCTGAAAAAATGAAATGGTTTGACTTTTTTTTTTCCTGTGAAATATGAATTTACAGCAAAATAATTCAATACATGCTGAAATATTTAGTTTTCTTTCAATTTAAGTAACATGCCCTATTCAATTCAGATTTTTCTGATAACCTTAAAAAAAACACAAAAGTGTGAGCCCTACTGATATTCACTGATAAGATTATAGAAAATATGCAAATGAAGCATAAAACTGTTAGATGAAAGCAACTTAATTCACAGAGTGAAAATCAGCTTTCACTCATCTCAATATGGGCTTTCAAAACTCATACAAATCCCAGTATAAGTACTCTGTAAATCATGTACTTTGTGTTTAAAACACTTAATATTTAGTAAAAAACTTGTCACATTTTGTGGTTATACATAATTTCATCATTGCAGTAACCATTACTCAATATAGTAGTAGTAATTGCCACAGTTTAAAAACTACCATAGCTAAAATTACATAAATAAGCAGATGACAGCTTAAATCTTGGACATTCAAATCCACATCACAATAACCATTACGTAAAGTTCATCCTATTCAATCTCATTTACCAAGATAAGAAGTAATTAATGTAATTTCTAACATCAAGTGGAAACCAATATTGTTCAATAAACTTACCTTAATTCTGCCCCCACTCAAGGTCTCACTCAATTTAAGGCGGGCATCCACAACTCTTTTTTAAATCTCTCTGTAGTCTTCTTCCAAAGTCACGGAACATAGTAGATCCACCGGACAATACAATATTCTGAAAAATAATTCAAACACTTGATTTGTAAGTCTCCAACACAATGTGTCAGGTATTACCTCTATAGTTTTAAATCATTACTCTAAATAATTTATCATGTATTAATCATACTATAATTATAACCAATATGTAATATCTATGTAGATTCCAACTATTATATAATAACAACCAATATTAAGCTGGTTATCATCCAAGATTAATAACACCAGTATTTTGTAAATGCAAACTGATGTTTATTTTATCAAACTACTTTAATAGTTTAATATTTGCATAAAATTGTACAAATACATACATAATTAATTAGCTTATTTTTAAGTAGAAATAAACTATTCTTAATCCTTCAAAATTATTTTAAATTAAAATGTGATAAATTTACATTTAACTCTCTTTCCATGGTTGTCTTTTGCTGTGCATGTCTTGAGGTCTTTGATGAATCACATTTAAAATTCAATTAAAATACTCGGCTTTTATATTATACCACAAGTATAGCATAAAATAGTAGCTAATAATCCATGTTTTAATAGTACAAGTTTTAAAAAGTATGAAACCTAATGTGAATTATTCATTACAATGTTGCTTTTACTCAGATAAAGCATAATTTTCATAGTCTTTAATCTTGTTTAGTTAGAGACACACAAAATCAGACCCCTCTTGCTAAACCTACCCATCACATCTTTTCATTCAGGATTTGTCAACAGTTTTCTTACATTTAATTGTAATTATTTATAACAATAAAAGTCCACGGTTTTCATCTGCCAAATGACATATAATATTACATTTTCTGTACAGAAAATTATAAATTTATCTTCTAGTACAAACTTCATTCCCAAGCAAGACATATCAAGCTTGGACGAATTTATAATAGCTTTTGTTGCATAGTTAGACACCCAGAAAAACTGTGATAATTATGGTACATTGTCTACTTTTTGAATGCTATTATTCTATGCTCTTTGATGCATTATTTAAATAAAAAATTATTTAGTGCAATACTACCAATAGTATAAGAAAGTAAGCTTAAGTGTCATTGGCAATTGGTAGGGAAAACAAGCTTCTGGTATGGATTTCTTGTTTATCTTGTATATTCTTAATAATTATAAAAGTAACTGAAATGTAAAAATAGGAAATTCTTTAGGTTAGGTAAAGTAAATAATAAATTTTTTTGATAGGCATGCACATGTGTAGTTCAGAGTAGCTCATGGGTAATGCAATTTGACAGGGTAACATGCCAAGTTATTTAGGAGTTAGTGAGATTGATAAAACAAGTCATGAATTTAAAGCTACTTAAGATAAAGAAAAATATCTTCATCTTACAAGATTAAGTCATTCTGAAAAGAAAAAAAGGAAATTTAGATTTTTTTGTGGTTAAAAAGTCACTGAAATTGACAACTCTTGAATAAAGTTAAGGTAAAGAAAATAACTGATAAAATATAAACTTTTAAAATGCATTCAGGTGGTTGAAATTTAAGCAAACAAAATTTGAGATTGAGAGAAAAATCATTTTTAACCTTAATATTAAAAATCAATATTCATTTTAACTAGTGGAAAGAAAAAAAATAAATGATATATTCATAGACAAATCTTTAGTAAAGAAAATTTCATGAAAATTGTGATTTGTATATAAAAGACAATGTTTACAGAAAGACTGCCTAATTTTGTGAAGATACATGTACTATATTAAAATTTTGTACTATCAAAATATACCAGGTTAAAAATAGTCTCACTTGGTTGGTCAATTTGGCCAAGCTCTTGTTGAGACAGTTAAGTTGATATGTATGTATATCTAGTTTTGTTTTCATTCTATGAAGACTCGCATAACTACAATTAAATTTACAACGTAAAGTTCTATCTTATACTGTTTGTGATCTTTCATTGATAGTTGGTTTTTTACTTGCATTTTGGCCACACAGAAAAGATGTAGAATTGAAGAACACTTTTGATAAGTGGAATGAAATACAATACCCAAATGTAAAGCAGGAGTTAAAACAAAAAGAAACTACCAAGTCAAAATGACGTTGGATTGAAAATACTTTATTACCTAGTTAAATAACACATTGTGAGTAAAGTAAAACAAAAGTTTAACAACAGTAATTTATAATAACTAAACAAAACAATACTATTTCAAATGTAGTCAGAGATGAACATTTAATTTGTGTTGACTTCTTGTACATCTGTTTAGCAGCATTGCCATACCAAATGAAAAAAAACTACCAAGTGATTTACTCTCATACAGTAGTGAAATTCAAATTCTGGTTGAAAGACAGAAGAATAATGTTGTATAGTCAAAGTTATGACAAAGAGTGAAATATATGGAGAAGGTATCGATGACCTAGTGTAATAGTAGTTACTGAAAAACACTTAGCAAAAGAAAGTGCATTGAAGTTGAGGACACCTAATGCATAGAATTATTCACAAGCAGAAGGGAAAAATGAAAGTAATACACTGTCAAAGTTGAAAAACTATGTCTAAGATAAGATAAATAAGGATAGTTTTTCAAAAGTTGACTAAAACACATTCATCCATTGGTATTAAAATGAAATAGACCTAAAACAAAAGAAACTGAATTAAATAAAAAGGAAAAGATAATTCTAAGGAATTTTACCAGAAGTTAACATAAGATAGATAACATGAAAATAAAACTAACGAGTAAGTGCAAGTAACTTTGGAACAAGAAAAAAACAACAACAAAGGTAAAACAAACATGCAGTCTGAAGGAAAGATTTAAAATTTAACAGAAAACTTAGTATAAGTTGGAGGAATAAGAAGTAAACTGTTTCAAGTGATCAAAAGAAAAAGGGAAGGCAAGTAGTAAACATACCAAGATAACTGAAAGCCAAAATTTTAAATGCAATGAAGAAAAATTAGAGATGGTAAATCAAAGGATATCAAAGATCATCTGGTATGTAAAATGAATAGTCAAAGAAGAAAAAAACCAAACAAAGAAAGGAGGCAAAAATAAAAGTATTATAATACATAAAAAAAAATTCAGAGGACAGAAAATAAAAGAAACATAATATGTTAGTTAGTGTGGAATGTGGTAAAATTATTTAATAAAGATTTCTTGGTGAATGTTTGTTGACAATAAATGTAATTCAATGGGAGAAGCAGAAGTCAATAAATAGTATAGAGAAGAAACCTGATGAATGAATGGTAAATTAAGTAGACAAAGAGAGAGCAAAAGAAAAAGAAAAGAGGGGCAAAAGGAGGTCATATTATAGTAATTAAAGTGGAATTATAAAATGGAAGAAGAAGCAATAGGTATTTCAACAAAATATAGAAGTGTAAAGAAGAAACCTGATGTCAAGTACAAATGGTAAATTAAAAAGAGAGAGAGAGAGGGAGTAAGAGAAAAAAAAATCAAGATTCAGACAATTATTAAAATAACTATGGACTGTGCAACAACTATTTCTCAATAGCTGAATATAATTTTAAATAAAACTACTCTCCTCACAACAGAATAATGGGTTTCACCAGGACAGGAGTTCCCAACCGGTGGGTCGTGACCCCTCAGGGGGTCGCGAAGCCTTGGCAGGGGAGTCGCGTAGCCTTGTTAGAAGTAGCTTGGGATAACATTAGTTTTATTTCATCAATTACATTTTCATGCTCTTACATTTTTTTTTGTTTCGGTGCAAAGCAAAACGTGTGCTACGTTAGTTCAATGTCATTAGGTGATATTATGGGTGTATGTATGCATGCCTGTGAGTGAATGTGCCTGTATGAATGTGTATGTGTCTGCAACTGTATGTATGCGTGTACTAGTGAGTAGCGAGTATGTGAGTGCATGCACATGTACGTATGCTTGTGTGTCTGTTTAGCCGAGATTAAGTGTGAGCGTGCTCGCTGTCGACACGTGAGTCACATGTCCGTTGCTGATTGGTGGATGACGAATCGTGCAACTGGCCATGCTCCTTCCCTCCCAATACTTACCCCATCATTACTCTACCTGCACCCCCCACAAGTAGTCAGTGTAAGATCTACAGTTGCCAAAGCGTTCATTATTCAACATTTTTATTTTATTTTAACAAGGAGATAAGTAAGCAGTAGAGGTGAGTTGTGTCCATGGCTAAACGGTGCAGATACTCAGAATGCTACCTCAACATTGGTTTCACCACTGTGCTCGCCAACGACGGCATTGAGAAACCACAGTGTGTTTTGAAACATCCAGAACATGCAAAGAAGGGTTTGGATTTCTTCAATCGGCATGAACGGTGTCTTAAAAGCCAAAGAATCGATAGAAGTGGGTCGTTTCAGCAGCAAAGTGCAGCCGTAGTTGAAGTTTCATATGAGATTGCATTCCGAAATTGCTAAACAGAAAAAGCCTCACACGATTGGAGAAACTTCTTAAACCCTGCATGATGAAAGCAGTAAATCTTATTCTTGGAGAAGCCAGTGCAAAGATGCAGCAAGTATCCCTGTCAAATAATACTATACAGAGGCTCATTTCTAAAATGTCTATGGATGTGAAGGAAGAGGTTTTGACTGAAATCAAGGGTTCCCCTTTGTTCTCCTTTCAGCTCAACGAGTCAACAGATGTAAGTTCATGTTCTCAGGTGCTTGTCTTTGTGAGATACATTAATTCAGGTGACATCAAAGACAAATTATTATTCTGCAGTGCACTTGAAACCACAACAAAAGCTGATGATGTCATGGAAAAAGTTTCAACTTTTTTTCAAGACGAAGATCTTCAATGGGAAAACGTGTGTGGGGTTTGTACGGATGGGGCACCGGCTATGCTGGGATCGAAATCAGGATTCCAGTCAAGAGTGAAGAAGCTAGCACCTCAAGCAAAGGGCATCCACTGCATGATTTACCGATATGCTCTCGCCAGTAAGACTCTCCCTGCCTCTCTGCAGGAAGTGCTTGAATCTGTAATCAAAACTGTAAATTATGTGAAGACTCAAGCACTCAACACTCGCCTATTCAAAGAACTATGCAAAGACATGAATGCTGACCACGAAGTCCTTCTCTTCTACACAGCAGTACGTTGGTTGTCGAAAGGAAACGTTATTAATCGTGTCTTTGAAATGAAAGATGAAAGAAAGCTATTCCTGGAGACTCAAGAAAGGAAAGATCTTGTAGCTCACTTAAAGATGAAGCATGGAATAAAAGGGTTATGTACCTAGCCGACATTTTTGACAAGCTGAACAAGCTCAATCTAAAGCTTCAAGGAAGGGAAACTCATGTTCTCCTTTTTCAAGAAAGTCTTCGGGCCTTTGTTTCCAAACTGCAGAACTGGCGTCGGAAAACCAATCTTGGAAGCATCGCTATGTTTGAAAAACTTTGTGGAGTGACGGATGAGTCTCAGATCCAACTGGATCAGTTCCTCAAGGATGAGATTACCGAACATCTTCAGTCTCTAGAAAAGGAAGTCGAGCATTACTTCCCTGAGCTATCACAGGAACAGGAGGCCCTGGTAAGGAACCCATTTTGTACTGAACTTGATGTATCCAGTATCCCAGATGATATCAAAGATGAATTTCTGGATCTAAGGAACGACTCTTCAGCTCGTGATCTCTTCAAGGTGAAATCCATGACTCAGTTCTGGTGCGCTATGTATCAGTCATACTCCAAAGTCAGCATGATAGCTTTACGTGTCCTTGTTCCATTTGCTTCTACCTACTCGTGTGAGGCAGGATTTTCCACTCTTGTCAATATAAAACAAAGAATAGGAACAGATTGGATGTTGAAGATGACATGAGACTGGCTCTAACAAATGTTTGACCACAATTTCAAAGCTTGCTGCTGAAATGCAACATCAGGCATCTCACTAGCTGGTTTGGATAGCTGTTCAAACCTAGGTTAGTATTATTTTAAGAAATATATGTTCTTTTTGGGAATTCAGGTTGGAACAATGTGATTTAATTTGCTAATAAATAATTACAGAATTTTAAAATATTTTTTTAGATGTTTCTTTCCCTCTCCTTCACAGAAAATAAAAGAAAAATTAAGCTGCTGATAGTAAGCTCTAAGTAGGGGGTCACATGGGTTTCAAACTTTTAGGTAAGGGGTCGCGAGTGCCAAAAGGTTGGGAATCCCTGCACTAGGACTATAAAAGGGTTTGATTATATCTTTAATGATATAATTTTTAAATGTAGTTCTGAGAAACTTGTCAATAAATGGTCCCAATTTTAATATATAAAACATTACAGTTTAACATTTATAAGAATGTTAATGCAAACGAGGTTGCATGTAACTAAAGAACACAATCTAAATACCTCTCCTACACAGTATTTGGCACATTAATTTTTTTTGTTTGTTAGAAAATGTCTAAATTTTTTACAACTGCTTACAATGAGGTAAAAATACTACGATTACTAACTGCTAGCACAAACAACCACCCATAAAGTGATGGTTCTGCTCGTAAGTAAAAATATAACAGTATTCCAAAATATTAACATGCTCATCATCACAATTAACTCATGTTTGTTCTTCATACCAGTAAATTACTAGTGTGGGATCCTCCAAAATAGTTGGAAGCTATGAAAGGATCCACAGTTAAGGAAAGTCTGGGAACTTCTAGGATACAATATGAAGAAAAAATGTTTTTACTAAAAATGTATAAAACGTATGAGAAGAGCCATGATATTTAAAAAAGAAACCAGGAAGACATTTTGCAGAAGATTGATATGGCTTGGAAAATGGTAGCTGAGAAGATGGGAATGAAGCATTAAATGTGAAATGGAAGTAAGTGGTTTGATCAAGAATGTAAAACAACAAAACAAGAAAAATGGAATTTAAAACATTTTACAGGATGGGAAAATAAGAAGAGAGAGAAGAATTATTAGAAAATGAGGAAGTTAAATAGGATACAAGAATGTTTATAATCGTAGGACAGAAGAGGCAATTGAAAATAATTAAGCACTGAAGAAAAGAAAAAGCCTATGGATCATATGAATTTTACTACCATACTCATTTCATAAACATCTGTCATCACTTCCAGCATTGAGGTCTTGTAGTATTTCAGGACAACAGATGGCAACATTGTATTAATTATTTGAGTAACATAAATAGATATATATTGCTGTGGTATGATAGTGAACTCAATGACCAAGTGTATCACAGAAACTGTAGTCATAGTAAAACAAAAACAAACCCAACTTGACTAAAAGCTACTGATCAAATCGTCAAAGAAAATTACTTCTCAAACCTCATTTATTCAGTTACAGAAATCCCCATGCACTGTATGAAGCCATGAACAATAGATAAAAACTGTTGCACTGATGAATCATAAAACAGGAAATTCATACACAAAAAGATCTAGTTCCTGATAAGAGTAAGAAGTAATAGCAGAGTTAAAGAATTGATTAAATCCATTATTTATAAATTAGTAAGTTATGAATTTTCAAATTCTCCACTGATGTTTTGACTTTGAACCTACATCAGACAAATATTCTTTCTCATGTTGGTTTAAAAACCAATGTGTAACACACATTAAACATTTGGGGGGAGAGGGAATAAAAGAAAGAATACATCTAGGATACGTTATTTTCTTTACAAAGTAATGATACCTGTAAACGTTTTAAGGTGAACACCTTTAACATTCAACAAAAAGAAACAGTTATTCATCATACTGAGAAAAGAAAAGAAAAGATATCCCATTTGTACAAGTGTAAATAATTCCTTGTATAAAATGTTATCACAGTACCTTGTATAATGGTCTTCTGACATCAATGGGACAGTTCTGGATACATGTGTCCACAATTTCAGAGATAGGAGTCATAAAGTCTGGATTAGCAAACTAAATTAAAATATATTATGTCAGAGATTTAAAAAAAAAAATCTATGCAAGTTGTTTTTTTCTATCAAGATTAAAAGAGAGATATTCATATAACTGGAATTAATGATATAAAAAGATGATCACAATACTTTTTGAAAATACTGAACTAAAATATACAGGATATGAAAATCACATAAGAGATGAAGTTTTAAAATAAAATAAACTGAAAACATGAGGTGAAAGCACAGGACTGTACAAGTGAATTAAATTGCAGTGCAACTGTTACTGAAGTAAAAATAAGTGGTATTCCCAGGTGAAATCTGATTATATACTGCTTATAAGAGAGGGAGACAATCAATCTCAGAGTGAATCTTAATAATTTACTTAAAAGACCAAATTTAAATTGAGGGGATAAACTGACTGGATGCATGATGAAAAATAATCTTTATAAATAAAGGCACAAACACTGCATACATACGTTCATCAAAATACTGGATGCAAATTTTTATTGATAAGCAGAGAACAATGTTTCGATCTTCTTAGTTCACCTTCAGGTTAGAAAAAAGAGAATTTACAATGACCCTAGACATGAGCTCAACAACAGTCAATTGCAAACTTTCTCTTTGTTAACCTGATGATGACCTAAGAAGGTCAAAACGTTGTTCACTGCTTATGAATAAGTGTTAATACCCATACCAGCCGTTATGAGATGCATTTTTATTTCAAGTGGGCTTATCATCAAGAACTGGATGCAAATCTACTGAACCAGTGAATCAGTCCACAACTGTGACCTCTAGAGATTTTTTCTGTTGACTAACTCTCATAGAAAACAAAGTAAAAGTATATCAATCTTGTACTCCTTACTCAAAAAAACACTACCATATGAATGATCATTCTCATATAATGTGGCTAAGGCCATCTACATGGCTAATAAAGAACACTGCTGTTCTTGACCTCTTTGAATGATGTAAAATGTTGTAGCAAGCTTCTCCATGCACATTATTCTTCTGAAGTACAAAACGAAACAAAAGTGATTGAAACAAATATAACAGTGGCCTTCTGGACCAGATGTTTATATATAATAATAATAAAACTGCAAAGAATCAAACTACATAAACAACTTTAAAAATTCTGATATCAATATACAAACAAATACGTAGTATGCTTGCATATTACAGTATATGGTACTTATGTCAACCGACATCCAACAGAAAGTCTTAAATATCCAAAATGAACTGAAGGTTAGGAAATATCCAACAAACAATAAAAGTAAACAAAGATAACGTTAAAAAAATAGCAAATACACATGTAGGTATAAATGAAACATAGCTCACACAACAAATAACTGTTGAAAACAATTATTATGGTATGTGTTCACTGTTTAAGCTATATCCTGTTTAGAAGCATACCAAGTACTACTATATGAACAGAAATGAATCCAAATAAAATACACTGATTACTAATTATGGAAGGGTGAAATAAGTAGTTCTTTCAATTATGACAACATCTGCTATTTTGAACCATTCTTAAACTTGAGCCCTTAAAATTAATGAACCAACCTACAAGTTCAGCTACCAAGGTTCAAATTTCCTATAATCTCCTCCTCACTCTATATGCATAAAGCTATGATTTTGATAACCAGAAACAAAATGAAACTTTAGCACATTGGCTTCAACAACTAGTTTAAGTTAAAATTAACAAGTCAAGACTTACAACAGAATTACAAATATAAAACAGGAGAAAATTATATAGATTAAACAAATACAAAATTTAGACAATTCAGTTACAAAAAATAAAAACATTCATAAACTGTGCCAATTCAACAAAATAATTTACAAGAGAATTAAATGAAATCAAAATAACATAATAGACTAGATCAAGTTAAACAAACTATAATTTTGAAAAATACAATTACAAAATTTTCAGACACAAAACTGAAAATATTAAAATAAAGTTATATAAAAATTGAACAGCAAACATTTAACCAATTAAACCTAACCAAAATATTAAATTAATGACAAATTAACTCAGTGCCAAGACCAAGTCCACACCATTGAATTCAATTGAACATTCATTATTTTGTTTAAGATATTCTTTAACCCTTTCACTACAGGTCGTGGGTCAAATGCCATGTCATTGAGTTTGATTTACATTCAACATTTTATCAGACTACTATTTTATGAAATTATGACAATAAGTTCAGAATGAAATTGTAGATTGTATTTCAAATTTGAAAATTATATCAGAGTTAATTTCTGAATTTAAAAGTACATATTAGAAGAACCTGCCTTAATACAGTTTTTTTTTTGTGAGTCATGTAGTATGTTGAATGCAGCACTGGTTAAAACATTAGATGCCTGTGATGTCAAGATACTAAATCTATAGTCTTATACAAATTAGGAACTCAAACTACCATTACAAACTAGAAAACAAAATAAGCACCTTCTAGTTTTTTTGAGATATGGCTTGTATACTGAAACAAACACAGTGGCCTTGTTCACCTCTATTTTTAGAAATGGTCCCTTATATACTGCTACTACAATTCTTAACCAAATGACAGCTCAGAATGTCTCCTTAGTGGTTTTTTCTCAACCATTTAAATCTGAAATGGCTTTTTTTTATCCATTTCTGGAAGGTATATTGTGTCTTTAGTCTGCTCAAAGTTTTACTCAAATGCACACCCAGCAATGTCATAGTGAAAAAAATTGTATGCTTTATTTCTTAATTCAATGCTTATATTTTAAGAAAAATACATTACATAACTTATTTCTAAATAGTAATAATATATATATATATATATATACACACACATGTACTTTATTATAATACTTTATTATAAAACGTTAAGGTAGAAATTTCTTCTATATAAAAAGATTTATTTTATTTCACATACACTACTTATTTAGAAGAAAATCCCAAATGTCAATTATGGATTTGATTCAGTATGTTCCACAAAAACAACCATGAATTTTCAGATTTTTTTCTAAGAATATGCCATTTAGAGCCCTTGATAAAAAATCAAAATAGGTTTGAATAAAACAGCATCAATATGAACTTTTTAACCACAATACAAGTGTAGTTTTATTACAATTTAGTCAATTTTCATTTGCCAAACTTAGTTCTTACAGCAATAGTATTTCCTGTACCACAGCCGAATAGGTTTTTAAAGACAGAAATTTGAGCACTTGTGAATAGCTGACTTTCACCAGAAGCAAAAACAGTCAATTATTTGAAAGTGCTCAAACTATTGGATTTTCTTCTTTAATCTATTCACATTTTATAATTGTTTATGATTGTTAGTAATATAACTATATAATTAAAGCAGTTATGTTATTTTCAAATATAATGCCAATAGGGTTTTAATCTAAGTGAACAACTGTATAAAAGTGAGAATAAAGTGATAGGAACTTAGCTTGTCAATATCTTGCTTGAAGAATATCTGTGAACCACTTATGACACAATTACAGCACTGATGTTTTTAAAAAAGTCTTATTCATCCCTTTATGCTTCATTTGAATTATGATGCAGTTTAAAAAAATAAAAAGTAGAAATGCATCTCAGAACAGCTGGTATGGGTATTAACACTTTCATTAATAAACAGAAAACAAAAGTTTGACCTTTCTAGGTCATCTTTAGGTTTACAAAGAAAGTTTACAAGAGACCATTACCAGATGCGTCTTAAGGACGAGTAAAAATGGGTATGAGATTGTCAGGGGTATTGCAGTTGGACATTAGGTTATTAATTAGTATACGAATAAATGTGTTCCTTTATATTGGTTTAATTTTGGTTTTCATTGCTGTATAAGCAGGGCTTCTTTGATTTTGCATTCATTTATATTTGTCTTCTTAGTATCCGAGCATTTTCTTCAGCTACGTCGTGTCATTTTGATTTGCACTGTTCGAAAACATGTGAAGGTGTGTGTTCTTTGAATCTAGTTTCCATTTCATGCTTGTTTCTCCAATATAGAAGTTATGCAGCTGCATTGTATTTTATAAATTATGTTGGTGTTGTGTTTCTCAGTGTAGTTTTTACATAGTATGGACTTCAGTTCTGCACCTGCTTTTTGAATAAATTTGGTGTTTACTGAAATAGTGTTTTGTTTCAAGTTCTTTTTTCTAAACTTTTATTTTGTCACTGATATCATGAATATATGGTATGCAGCAGTATAAGGTCTTGTAGTTTGTTGTATTTTGAGATTTTTTGTGTGCGCGTGCTTTTCCCATGGTTTTTGAGGAAATTTGTTGATGAAGTGCAGTTTTATTTTGTTGATTTCACAGTTAATTTTATCAGATGAGCATAGTTTTGTGGCTGTGTTTATTTGGTTTCCTAGTATGTTGAATTTTTCTTTTATTTCAGGTGCTGAGTCCCAGGGAATGTATAACCCAGTATGGGTGATTTTCTCTGGATTTTGAATTGTGCACAAGTTCTAGTATTTTGAGGTTAAAAAATATTATTTGGTTAGTTTTTTCCTGTTCACAGATGAACTTAATGTTGAAAAACTAAGTATTAATGCCTGTAGCAGTTGTTCCGAGATGCTTTTTTTTTTTTTTTTTTTTTTTTAAATTTCAAGTGGGTTTTTCATTATCAAGGAAAACAAAAGTAGTCTGGTACAGACAGTATTGTCTATTTTTATGCTGATCAGTTCTTTTAGAATGACAATTGCTGAAGTCAGTGTTGCTGAGAGAGAGAGAGAGAGAGAGACTTTGGTTGTTCACAAGGTGAAACGTTTTTCTAGAGCAATGCATCCTTGAGAAGAAATTTTAAGAGTCGGAATCTTGTACATCTTTATGGGGCAACACTACAGATCTAAATCCAGCATCAGCTGCACTTTTACACACATCATTATGACCAACTCATAAGCTTTGGTAACATTCTCAAGATTAAGACCCCCCTACCTGAGGCAGTGTTCTGAATACAAATATAATCCCAGATGGAACTGAGGAAAAAGACTTTCCTGCCATGACCATCCATTTATAATGCATTTGATGTTAACTACAAAATATATAAATACTGATACAGTGCAATGTAGTATAAGTATCATGAACAACAGAAGAATTAATTTTGCCATCCTAACATCAGACAGAGTAGCTGTGCTCTCCTGCTTTTACAGTTGTTCATAAACATGAACAGTTCAGACATCTAATGAAGTGTCAAAATTTTCCTAAGTGTTACAGGTTATGCCAGTTTCTCATACTGTGTCAGAGCACAACACTTCAGAAACATTGTGTCATCAGTATATATTTCACTCTACCAAAGATACATCAGCTTGGACTCAAGATCAAGAGTTTACTCATGAAGTGTTTATTGATCAACATTTACCACAAAATGTAACCCGAGTGCTCAGAAAGTAAGAACTGCAATTCTTTCAACACATTTGTATGTCAACAGTTGCAAGTTATCAGTTGCTGAAGCCAATCACTTTTTTTAGGGACAATTTATTACCACTTTACATGTCCCATATCTTTTTCCAACCAGGCTCAGTCAAATAAAATGAGTTCATAACTTTGTGCTCTTTACAGTTTCCATAACTTTTAATAGAGTGTATGTATCTTACAAAATTTTGATAGGGTATCAGAAAACAATAAAAGGCATTTGTACACAGAAATTAATTTTTAATTAAGTATTTTTAAAGATTTGTTTGTGAATATATACTGAGTAATTTTGATTACTAGTTGAAGTGCAATGTGATTTTCATGTTAGGAATAAAAATACTTATTCTATTAAAAAAATTCAAAGTTCATTTGTAGAATTTCTAAAACCTTCTAACCTCATTTATTTTTATCTGTTGCTTTACTCTCTCTACCCTAACTACATACAATTTTGGTCAAATTTACTGATTTTGTACCTATCAACAAATCTTAAATTACCCTTTTCTTTCTAGAAAGACTAAATTGTAATAAAACTACTTTTGTTTAAACTCATAACAGTATTCATCTGTTTGTACATAAATTTTAATGTCCTATGAGCTTTGTTCAGATTAATATTACCACAATAAAATTACCACTGGCAAATGTGGAGCTAATGTTACCCATACCAAATTCTATAAATCAAGGGCTGCTCGAGAGTATTGTGAAAACTTTACTTTTCATTTTACCCTACCTAAAAAAAGTAAATTTTTTTACATTTCAGTTACTTTTATAAATTTAGAATACAAAAGATAAACAAGAAGTAAAGCTAACTATGCAACAAGAGCCATTACAAATCCAGCTAAGCTTGAATGAGTGTTTCCATAACAAAGTTTGAACTGGAAGCAATAAAGACAATTCTTTTCATGGAAAGCAACACAATATAATCCATCATTGTACAGATTAATACATTGGATTTCTACTGGTTATAAATATTAAAATATCATACAAAACTCTTGGCAATTTCTGAAAGAGGATGCGACAGGTGGCAAATTCCTTTCCATACAAATAGCAGGAATAATGGATAAAAAATACTTAAACTGCAAACACTTGTATTTATTGTACCATATTTGCATTACAGTCAGTCAGCATATAGGCCTGTATATACAACTATGCTATGTCATTCTTTATCCAAGGTAAAACAGCTGAATTTCCACTATTAACAGCATCAATAAAGTATTAATGGATTTTTTGTACTTCAACAATAGCCTGCTTTAAAGACAAACATCTGTTTACATTCCTGCTTCCATGCAAGTCACATATCAACCTTAATCAATGGATACAATAATGTGGCTACTTCCAAGAAACTGGTCACAAATGATTGATAATACAACATAAAAACTTAGAAAGCTGCATACTTCTTTAGTTTACAGATTAGCAGACACTTCATCTTCATCATCCATATAACCAAGAAACTATTTCTATATGCATGAACTGTAGAGTTTCATGGTTTCAACTACAAGCTTGCACCCTTGTAATGCTAGAATATCAATTTCAGATTCTCAGCTATGTCCTGGAAGGGACAATCAAAAACCACTTTTTGTTCCACACGTAAAATACATCTCCTGTAGCATTTCTTAAAATGTTAGTTCTATCAGCATTTTGAAAGTGGCAAGTACATTACACAAATAAAATGATGTGGAATCGACCGTCTAGGTACCTTCCAAATCTCTAGTACAAACAGATTTGTTTGTATGCAGTACTGGCTCAAGTTCAGAAACTGAAGGATGCAAAAATACCAGTTGTGCCTCTTCAAATTTCCATATTTTTATTTTTTGTACCTTACAAAATTGCAAAAATTTTTTGACTTCAGAATATAGAGTACAAAATTAGATATAAAAGACAAAATTAGTTTTTAGAAGATGTATTGCAGAACTTCCTTCATTTCTGCCACATTAATTTTTCATTTCATTTTCTACAGAAATTACTGCTAAACAACTTTCTCTTGTTCCATTGTAGAATGCAAAATGTTATCAACTTAGTCTGAAAAAAATTTTGCCACTTACCACACTAAAGAGAAAAGTTAAAATTCTTAGAGCAATAAATACATTTAGGAATATTCAGTGATGTTGAGAAAACCCACTTGTAGAGATATATATATGAGAAAAACTGCTCGTTTTGGGTTGAGAAAATTTTTTACGTAGAGGAGTGAATAACATTTCGACCTTCTTCGGTCATCGTCAGGTTCACAAAGAAAGAAAGAGGTAACTGTTCGGAAGCTGACCACATGTTTGAAGGGGTTGTGTAACTGAGTGTCGAAATGTAGAGGGCATGCTTAGATGTTTGAAGATATAATTTTATATTTTTTTATTTTAAGCCTGCCCTCTACATTTCGATACTCAGTTACACAACCCCTTCAAACATGTGGTCAGCTTCCGAACAGTTACCTCTTTCTTTCTTTGTGAACCTGACGATGACCGAAGAAGGTCGAAACATTATTCACTCCTCTACGTAAAAAATTTTCTCAACCCAACAAGCCGTTTTTACATATATATTTGGGAATATTCCTTCGATTTGGTTTACACAGGTATAAAATAAGGCCTTATACGAGGTTAATTTTCCAGTGTTTTTATTTGATATTAAGTTTTACACAAACTTTCACCACATGTATTCATTTTCTCTTTCCTTGTTAGTATGTTTTCTAAATTTATACAATTTTTGAAGACTTAAAATTTTCTCATAGATTTTTTTAGCCTCTTTTGAGCTAGCCCCATCTGTATGTAGTAAAGAAAATGTATCAGTGTTACCACAATTACCATCCCTACAGTTGACAGATTCTTTTATTCTGGACAAACACCACTTCAGATACCAGAACAATCTTTATATATTTGTCAGTTTCAATACTGGTCACATCCCTGGTTCTCAAGTAAGTCTACAACTGGGTTGTTTCTTGCATGCATTTCATGTACATCTACATGATAATGCAGGATTGTTGTCCAGCCAAAATGACAATTTAGACTTGAACAACGACTCTGGAAATTGAGCATTCATTATTGGGTTTAGTAAAATGTTGTAGTTAGCTATATGGCTGATTTGCCTCACTTCTCCCTAAGTTATTATGTCAACAACCATTCCATCTAAGGGATGAATAATTTTGCATTCATAACAAGTTAACAGTTTTAACATCAGAAATTGAGCAGACAGGTGTTTGAACAAGTGATGCCCAATTTTCTGATAAAAGAATCAGAGCTATCACCTATGCAAATGGTGGTAACACACTGAAGTACACTCATAGCACAACATTGAATCTACTTTTATGCTTGGTAGTATTACAAGCTCCTCCTCAACACACAAAACCCTTGACAGGCCAAATTTCAATAGTTTTCCTGTTGCATAAATAAAACTGACTGACAATTTCAGCAGCAGGTCTGTCCCTACCAAACCAATTTCTGAACCATGACTGGATATAACAATCCTCATGTGGCAAGAAACATTGCTAAAATGAAGAGATAAAGAATGGGGTTTATTCATTAATATCCTCCTCTTTCTAATTGGCATAAGTGATGACTTCCCTTCAAGTATTTGATACAAGCCAAGGTTAAGTACAGTCCTGACAGTACCAGTACCCAAAAAATCTCAACTTTGTGTCAATATCTATATATAAATACAAACATACCTTATAATCCAAATTCAAACATTCACATATCATGTGACTAAATAAGCAGTAAATGAAATGAAAGCTCCTTCCCTCAATTACAAGGACATTATCACATGCTGCACAGGTAGTTTTACTGTAGCAAAAGGTGCTAGGACTGTCATACTGGATGAAGCCATGGTAGCTATGCTGAGACACCCTGTCTCATCTGCCTTGGAGTCCTAATAGACCCAGAATATTGCTTTAAAACACTAACTCATTGTTACTAGTTTCATTTTCTATTCCTTGTGCACACACAACTAAAATTTGTGAAGTCATTACTGTTAAGTTTGGAACTTAACTATGTATCACACTTGAATCTTAAGCATAATCCATACTGTTCATCAGCATGGTCGTAATCAAGTTACCACCAAAACTGCTTTCATCAAAAAAACTTCTCTAAGACCATGTGGTGTTACATGGGTTCACCCAGGAGATCTTCAAAATACTTGATGAATATCTTGCTGCAATCAGCAGAAGTCATCCAGAAACATCTTCCCATGTAATCTTATTACATCAACAGAAACAGCCACGTTCTTATGAAGTTATCACCTTTGAACACTGAACTGGACCCTGTGGATTAATTAGTTTTATATAAGATCCAATCTTGGGCAGAGCTTGCTTACAACTGTGTTTAAGTTTCTCCTCATCCTAATACACTCTCAGATGTCAAGTGCTAACCTGTTTAAATTCTATACTAGATGCTGTATCACCAATCCATGAACCTATCTGTTCCAAGCAACAGCTCTGGAAAATATTTGAGAAAATGGTCAAAATAGTTATTCACCACCTTCTTAAGCACTTGCAAATTCACCTATATCATTTTACCAGTACAATTAAATTACTGTAGGCACATCTGTTACCAGCTTCCATATTATACATATAAATTGTTATTATTTGTGGGAGATACCCTTTATCCTCCTTTAAAATACTGTAAGAAATCTGACAAATATGTTACAACGTCCTCATCCAAAGTCAAAAGCAGAACAATGCAAGTTAAGGATACACAGTGCTGCTTTCTGCATCATCCTCAACCAAACAGTAAGTGATTCAGAGAACAAACAATTAGCAATGTCCAAGATCCCTCAAAGACAATCAGCATTTCTTGGAATGCCCAGGCTGAATATTGCCATAAAGACATATCTTTACTGCTTTACACTACTACATGCAGGAGGTAATCACTTTGAGAAAGCCTCAACAACCAGAATTTTCCTTAGGCACTTCATAGGAAAATGGAAATATAGTGCAAATATATTGGTTGAGGTGAAGGTAGGTGTACTGTAAACATTTTTATACTCAGGGAATTACTTTTATAAGGGTCCCAGAGGTTCTTAAAAATCCAGTGTAGACATTTTGGAAACAGCAATATGGGAGAAATTCAAGATGGCTTCTAAGAGGGGTAAATAATTGTATATTCTAGAGCAGATAGCACAACAAATTTGATGTTAAGGTATAGATTTTTGAAGAAGTAAAGGACACCACTGGACACAAACAAAATCAGTCCTGACCATTTAGGTTACTCAAAATGGTGGCCCTAAAAAGAAGATAGCAAAATTATTTTAATGTTAAAATACAGATTTGGGGGGGATCAAGGAGTTAATTTTCCTGTGTTTACTACAAGCAATTTTGAGCTTCTAATAGTATGAAAAAGTACTTCACACATATCAGGGAATATGCAACTATGAATTGCTTCAAATATTTGAAGACAGATTAACAACATGCTACACAAAAGCATTTGTCAATATTCAGCCACAAAAAATATACAAATATTTATCTCTCACTAAAATTCGTTACACTTTATAGTGTTAGATGACTTGAAGCTGACCTATTTACTATACAAATGTTACATATAACAAACTATACACAATTAGTGAACATAAATATGTATGTGCTGGAAGAATATGTTAAAGCCCATAATTATTAAAATGTCCCAGATTAGCATTCCAATGCAGAGAATACAGCAACAATAAAACGGTAATCTTGATGGTGGTATTGGTTCAGGCATCTCTAAAACAATAGGACTTTTTCAAACAGTTCCACCTAATTGGAATCCTTTACACTTGCAGTAAATGCAGCAATAGCAAAAAGCAGTAGCTAGTGGCACACATTGTTTATGTGCAGTTCTGTACATAGAAAATGTAAAATATGCTTCCTTACAGTAAAACTGGTTGGTGGAAACTCAGCAAATGTCATCTTTGAACTGTAATAGTTCAAAAAAAATTTCCCTTGTATCACTGGAAAAAATTTTACTCTAGTTCTGCCAATAATTTATACTGTCAAATAAAGGTACTTGAAAAATATGATTCTTCAAGTATAAAAGATCTCTAGAGTCACTATATAAAAACAAGTTATGAGCCAAGAAAAACATAATACAATTCTGTTGAAAAATGGGTGATTAAATAGCAACAAGTAAAACAGATTAAAAAGATAATGTAATAAATTAAACGTAACCTTTTTCATGACGCCATTTTGGATTGAAAGTGAAACAATATGAAAGTAGGTCAAATGCTTATATGGTGCTGACATCTAGCGTTGAAGTTAGGTATTATTGAGAACGAATTAACTGTGTTACTGATCGGCTTGGACGAGTTATCTCATCTACAGCACTGAACAGGTTAAAACGCAGTCACCACTAACTTCAACATATCATAATATATTAATATCTAAAATATTTCACATAGTGGTCTTAAAATCACTATCTTCCCCCAAATGTTCAGATAATAAATAATGAATAAAACTTTCTGCATTTAAAAATTCATGTGTCATAATTATGCAACTAAAACATTCCATGTCACAATGTGTGTTTTTAGTTGCAGCCCAGTGATTAACAGAATGGCTCCAAGTATATTTCAAGTACAAACTTATAGCTCATAACTATCTCGACCAATTTCAGATTTAACTATAGCTGTGGCAACTGAAGATTCTCTTGATTTTAAAGTACAAAATTTTAGCATGTATCTACATCAAATGATTTGTGATTAATTACAGCCACAGCTACTGATAATTCCCTCTTGTTTTGCCTTTAGACAATTTCATTTTACACAATGGTAATGAAATAATATTTCAAAACGTATTTAAGTAAACTTAAAACATTAGTAACACCCAAAAATTTTAAAGGAAGAAAATAACATTCTGGAAATCCAGAATAATTTTTGCATTCCTTGAGTGTAATACCAAACTTTGTTTCAAGGATTTTAATGACAGATTCAGCACTTCACGTTACTTCAGGAAAAAAAAAAAAAGTGATGCAGTTGCAAATACATTGCTAATTTTGTATCATTTTGTTTTCTTGCACATATTTATTCTAACAAGATCAAAGGCAGTTAGTTCCAGCAAAATTATCCAATGATTGCTGATATCATGTGATCAGTATCATGCACTCATTGCTGTGAAAGTAATTAAATATAACACTAGTGCCTAGATTGTCCATACTGGGAATAGCAAAAAGTCACAGTAACACAATCAGCAGTTTCTCACTAGCTAACCTGTTGTTTAACTTAATATATTTAAGATTCTTGTTCTGAATTAATTTTTATTGCAATTTAATCATATTATCATGAAAAATGCTAAGTCATAACAAAAATAATAATCATAAAACCCAAGTTTTGGTTGGTCAGTCAGTTGGTTCAAAGTTACAGAAGTCCAATTCCACTTTTGTAATCTTAAATAACTCCTAAATTTCAGCACTTTTCCACTATAAACACTGAAGTGTATTTGCATCCTTGTGCAAAATAAATCAGAAAATAGTGCAAAGATAGGATTCAGAATTACTACAAGAAAGGCTTTGTTAAAACAAACTGAAGATACCAGTTACCTGTAGCAAAGAGGATAATGTATAACTAAGCAACACCCCAATACAACCTGAACATAGATCTGTGGTTAAATGACACCCACCAAGAAGCATGGATCAGTAATAGTTAACCAACCAAAGAAAAAGTTGCAGATAATTAAGAATTGCAGTTTTAATGCAGGCACAGATAACGAAGACACGAGTAAAGATCCAATTTCCCAGTGCAAATAATAGCAACATTAGGTTGAACACTCCTAACTCATGTTTTGGGGCTAGCTCCTATATCTAAAAATACCCATTAAGGCCTGGATTGCCTGTAACCAAGTTAAACACCTCATTCCAAATTATAAGTTCTGCTTTGTCCAGCTTTTGTTTATGTAATAAAGAAAAAAGGTCACAGCAAACATTTCAATTCTATTTGAAATTGTAAATAATTATTTTATGTAAATAATTCAACACACCTTCCACAGAGTTTGCTGGTTTTTTCCCTTGGGGAACCATCATAAATGATGAATTAAGATAACAGAATGCAAGTTAATGTAGAGAGAGTGATATATAAAAAGTTAATTGCAAATGCTTTTTTTCTCTCTCTCTCATTACTCTTAATCTGAATGCTATTTACACACACACACACACACACACACAGTTGATAAATTAAAAATGCAGAAAAAAGTTGCAAGTAACTTGTCTGTCATGTTTCACCAGCTTTTGGCAATGAAACTGAAAGATAAAAGTTAACATACAACAGAAATGAAGAAGGGTGGCTACACTAATGATTTTTTAGCTCTTTTAAAAAGGTTAAAATAAATACTGTACTTTATAATTTCATCTTAAAGTGGAAAATAAATGAGGTTCTCTTGTAGCAAAAACAACAAGTAATGGTTGATTGACAGAGGATGACTACCAACTGAAGGTTCACACCTGCAGTACATTAATCAATTACAAGTTAATTTCACCCAAAGAGTTTTAACTTTTATATTAACAAATCAAAGACTTGTGACACTCATCCTGATTGTAGACACTATAGTTACTAGTTACAAGTGTAAGAAAACTATCAATTATCAGTTACAAAACCTCCACCAATGGATTTTAGAACTAGTTTGCTTACACTTGATACATTTCCTTTTTATTAAATTTGCTCTTAAAAAGTAAAAAGAATAAAATTTAAATATGCATAAAATACAATCAAATACAAGAACATATATTCAATGAAAACAGATACTATTACAGAGAAAAAGTAATAAAAATTAGATTACAACACATACTGACAAATTACCCAATTCACAGAAATTATGAATGTTGAACCTGACCAGAACTTAAAAGGATTTTTTGTTTCAATTTATCAATTGAAATGTTTTTTCTCAAAACAAGTCAATTTTTTTACATTGTTACAAATTCAACTACAATAAAAGATTCAATAAAGGCAGACATATGTCAACAAATGCTTGAAACTGCTTGTTATTCATCCATTATTAATTCATGCTTTTATTTTTTTCCCCAGAGATTCCGCAGTGTTACAGCAGTAAAATAAAAATTAAAGACCTATACCAGACAAGTTGTCAAATTTTATTCATATGTTTACACACACACACACACACACACACACACTATATGTATATAAATAAAACAGAAAAACCATACCTCAGGGTGAAAAAAAATCTCTGGACCAAGGAACCTTTCATACCCAACATCTACAGAAAATGTCTGTTTGGTGACAGTATTGATTCCTTCATACTTTTTCATCCATTTGGCAGGTTCCTGATCATATTTTGAAAATTCTTTGGCAATGTCTGGGCAAATGTAACAGTACTTTTCCTATTATAAAAGTATCAAAAGTACCACATTAGAAAACCATTACTAGATTTTCAACAAAATGAAACAAAAATAATCTTTCAAGAGAATCTGGATTCATCAAAACTAATTTATAGCAAGGAAAAGGAAAAATATCACAGTAACAAGTTTTTATATACATTCATAGAATATACTTTAAAAATTTAGCTAAACTTGGTTGCAGTGATTCATAGTTTGAGATTACACATTTCTTCATACCATGTATTTGTCTAAAAATATACCTTACACTGTACAGGTGCCACATCTAATAAAATGCAATTACACTGGTTTATTTTGAAATACCATTGCCTTCCAGATGGCATGACTGACATTTTTGTAGATTTCTAATAAGCATGAAGTGTTTTGACAGACCCAAAACATCACTGACTGTAATATCTTAGCTTTCTATACACATTATTATCATCTGGTTGTTACCTTTCTACAAGCTGGCTTTCAAAAGTATTCAGTGCTCTGTGATAGAAAGTTACAAGTACTTTTGCACTTAAGATTAAATGAATCAAGCCAAAACAATTATACAAATGTAACACAGAATTACACTACAAAAACATCACACTTATATCCATATGTTTAAGGTACAAAAACTTCCGTGAATGTGCACGCATATATAACCATAAATGTAAGCCTTAACACATGCTATATATTAATTATATCCCACTACAATGTTGGGAGCAGGAATGCTAACTTCAAGGTAGAGGGAAGGTAGCTAGGCATTACTACCCACCACCAACTCTTGGGCTATTCTTTGACCAACAAATAGGGGGATTGACCATCACATTATAACTTCCCCACAGCTGAAAGGGCAAGCATGTTTGGTGTGACAGGGATCTGAACCCTCAGATTATGAGTTGAACACATTAACCCACCTGGCCATGTTACACCCATTTATCATGAAATTTATACAAGTTTATGCATTTGTAAAATAATTTAGATATACATAAAAATATTCATTGCAAGTAAACTTTAAAAATGATAAATTAAAAAAAGATTATTTCAAATGTTCTTCACATTTTTTACAAAATAATGCAATGTTGAAAACAGAATTTAGACCACATTTAAGCAGCAGCATTTTCATGTTTGTAAAGCACATATTTTTCCCTTTAACTGTTCTTGTATACTAAATTCTAACATTGAACATTTTGGACCAGTATCAACACAACTTTTGTAATCTAATGGATGCCATATTTTTGCCACTGAGTATGATTTACACAGTATATTTTCTCCTTATATATTCCAACTTATACTATTATTAAATTATTTTAACATTCAGTATTTTCAAAGAATCATTGTATTATAAATAATTTTATACAATACTACAAGAAAAAATTTTCTACAACAGACATGTGTATAAAGATGAAGTATCAAAAACTATAATTTTATTGTTTTTATTATATGCCTCATCAGAAATGTATCATGCTATAAAATTGTTTGTAAAGAAGAACCCAACAAAAATACAATATGTTGCTAAAACAATTTAACATTAAAATTTGTGAAATGTCAAGGTTAAAGATTTTAAGGTAATTTTTGGTATGATGTATGAGTGACAATAGGAAGTATTCTATTCAGTTTTCAACCCTTTGTAAACCTTCTGTATAGACAAAACCTTACATTTAACAACACTAAGCCACTACAGAAATAAAACTTCTTTACAGAGTGGTAGTTTACTGTAAAATAAAAGTTAGTAAATAATGTTTTGAATTCACAAAACTGGACAATCAAGTACATTTTGCTATCACTTATGAATGTTCCACCTTGTAACAAGTTTGCTTGTAAGTATTGAACAGTTTTGAAAATCACAGCATATCTCATTTACCCATGAAATGGCAAAGCACCTTCAAATAGTGCAGCATATAAACTGTTGGTATTTGTTTGGTGGCCAAGTCAATGCTTGGAATTTGATTTAAAAATATTAGAGTTTCATACAGTACTTTTAGTTTTCATTTTATTTAGACTGTTAATAAAGATTTGTAGTTACATTTCACTCATAGTAGTAAATTTAATTGAAAACAATTGATTGATTGATTTAGTGTTTTATGGCACAAAGCAGCGAGGCTATCTGTGCCAGACATTGATAAAATGTAAAAAAAAAATAAATAAATGTAGTAATAGACATAAATGGAAATGAAGGTAAAACAAAAAAGTATAAATCCAATGTTGACACCTAGTCTACAATGTTAAGATAGAAGGCAGAGTATAAGAAGTTGTAAGGTATTTACTCTAGCAAAAAGGTAATGATCATAACCCGCCAGGAAGACTAACAGGCAAGTTCAAGAACCACCGTCAATCACCTGAAGTTGGCCTTTCCAGTCCTGGTTCCGGGTTATGTGTCATAGCAGCTATTATCAAAATGTAAAAGAATAAAAGTTTTAAAAGACACTCCGCAAAATCGTAATAATGAGTAGCCAAATGTCCAGTAAAAAGATAAAGTCAAGTAAATGGAGTAAAATTCGTAAAAGTAATTGAAGATAAAAGCAAAACGGCAATTAAAACAGAAAATGGCGTAAAAACCAATGTTGACATCCAGTCAACAAAGTTGTAAAGGACTACCTGTAGCAGAATGGTAATGATCATAACCGCCAGGGGGACTAACAGGTAAGTATAAAAACCACCGTCAGTCACCTGAAGTTGGTCTTTCCAGTCCTGGTTCCGGGTTGAGTCAATATGGCCAGTACTAAAAGGTGTAGTAGTAAAAGTGTGAAATGATATGCAGCAAAAGTATAATAACAACTCGCCAGGACAACTAACGAGTAGTTCAAACGAATAGTTCAAACAGTAGCGTTAATCACCTGAAGTTGGCCTTTCCAGTCCTGGTGTCGAGTTATTTAATGTTCTGGCCATTGTCCAATGTCAAATTGAATGAGAGAGATTAAAACTGTAAAAAAGGAACCACAATTAAAAGGTGTAATGAATAAATATGCAACACTTAAATGAGATTAAATAGATTAATGGCCATTAAAAAATTAAAAACATTATCAAAGTGGACAGAGTCACCATCACCAATAACTGTCCAATGTTACAGACTGGCCATGGGAAAAAATATGTTTAAAATATTGCTGTCGTTGAGAATTGTAACGATGGCAAGAAAGTAAAACGTGGCTGATAGTGATTTGAGTGTTACACAAACTACACATTGGTGCATCGGTTTCAGATAAAAGAAAACGAGTTAAAAAACTGACCAATGCGTAGCCTAGTAAGAACAACTTCCTCCTTCCGAACTTTACGGAAGCTAGATGGCCAAAGTCCAATTTTGGGTTTGATTTGAAAAAGTTTGTTGTCGCGTTGCTCACTCCAAGTGGACTGCCAGCTGGCACGGAGCCGAGCCTCGAAGATAACACCACATTCCATGTACGGAATAGGCAGACATTTAGCTGCCATGTCTGTAAGCTCATCCCCACGAATACCAACATGGCCTGGTATCCAGAAAAACTGGATTGAAGTAGCTGCTAATGAGAAATGGGCCAGTCGGTTTCGAATATCAGCTAGAATAGGATGTGAGCTAACGTGTAGCGATTCCAAGACAAGTATAGAACTAAGCGAATCAGTATAAATAGTGCAGTTGGAGTACTGCTCAGCTGCAATATGATCCAGGGCAAGAGATATGGCATACAGTTCAGCAGTGAACACGGAAGCTGTTGAAGGGATTCTGCCGCAACTACTGACCCATAGCAAACCATAGCAGAGCCCACTGAGTTACCTGATTTGGAACCATCTGTATAAATGGGAACTGAGTGATTGTTTGAAAGATATTCATTGAATAAAAGACGGTACTTCAAATTTGGAGTATCTGCCTTTTTTAGGTGACTGAAAGAAAGGTCACATTTGGGGGCTGTAATAAGCCATGGTGGGATGGGCCAACCTGTGGAATCTGCAATGTTATCCAAGGGCAGACCCAATTCATCCAATTGCGTCCGGATGCGAAGGCCAAATGGAGCAATGACAGATCGTCTGTTCTGAAAAAGTACTGCCCACCGAGGAAGGAAAACACATTTCCAGGTGGGATGCTTTGGTAAGGAATGAAGTTTCGAAGTATATTGTAAAGATAGTTGCAAACGGCAAAGGTGTAGAGAAGGTTCATGAAATTCAACGTATAAGCTTTGAACTGGAGAGGTACGGAAAGCCCCAGTGCAGAGTCGAAGTCCTTGGTGATGAACGGGGTCCAGCATCTTTAAGGCCGAGGGTCTGGCAGAGCCATAGACCATTGATCCATAATCGAGTTTCGATCTAATAAGAGCACGATATACCTTTAACATTGAACAGCGATCTGCCTCCCAACTGGTAGAAGAGAGAACACTGAGGATGTTCAGTGCTCTTGTGCATTTGACCCGCGATTGGCTTAGATAATGCACAGGGAACGTGGAAATTGCTAGCAAGCACATCCTAAAAATATTTTAATGTAATTTTACTTATTTTTCACATTTTAGTTACTTCTATGCTAATAAAGATAACAAAAAACAAGACATGTAGTATTGACCTCAATATTTTAACTGTCAACCATCAATGAAATTTAACCTATTTTCGCAGCAAATTTAATTAAATAGTGCACCAACGAACACAGAATATGCCAAAAGAATACATCTTATAAATATTAAGATCTTTTTTCTAACTATATGATAAGTAGCATCAAAAATTCAGCTAAACTCATCAATGCATTTCTTATGGGAATACAGTTTGGACTAAAAGAAAAATTTATAATTTTCTGAAAACAATGTTATATAATAAATCATTTGATAAACTTCAATTCTGAATTTTTATTTATTATAAATAAGCATTAAATATTAAAGAAAACTTATTATAGAAGTTGCCAACAAGGATATGACAGGTAGATGTGGCAAGATGATTCTGATTTTCTAGTTTATTGCTCTATAACCAAATAAGGTTGAAGGTTATAAAAATTATACTTTACCTGATGGATGACACATTATGATGGATAATTTACATACTTCATACTTTGCACATGAGTGGTAATTAAACTGAGTACATACCTAGACATCAAAAGTCAATTTTCACACTAGGAAAAATGAGAATTTTTTAAATATTGCCTTATAAAATTAAAACCTTTTAAGCTTATATACTACTAACATCATTTATAAAAACAAAATAAAACTATTGAAATTAATGTTCCTGTGCATCTGCAAAAAATCTTGTCTATAAATAGACCATTTAACAATTTTGCAAAGAATCTTTCTGCCCATTCCCATGTACAAGTTGAAACAATTACTTTGCCATTAAATTCATCACCTCTGGGATATGGCAAATTAGTAGAATGATATAAAGAAAATTAAGGTTTAAAATAAAGTGACTGTACTGACTATCTGTGATGGGAGATGTTGGGCATTCCTATGAAATCGTAGAACATCATGATTTTTTCTTTAATAAGTCCAAACCTTGAAGTATCACCATTTGAACAGCAAGAAGGTCCAAGGCATTGTGTAGAGAAGCCTTGTCAACTGTTGATAGGTGGTGTAATTCCTTATCATTGAGATATGCACTCTATCCATGAAACAAAGCATCTGTGAAGCAATGGATTTCTGGACAAGGTGGCAGCAGAGGAATACCTATTATAGTATTGTTCCAGTCTAACAATCACTTGAGACTGGAGATATTGATCCTGAACAAGGAAAGTGGGGAATCCAGTGAATTGCTGTTCATGATCTTCTGGTTGCATAGACATCACTGACAAAATGTCCTGCACACTAGTCCAAAAGAATGAGAAATTTGAATAACACATCATGAAAAGATAAAAACACTTTTGTAGTAGAAGAATGGTGAGTAACAGTTACAATGCCTATTACACAAGTTAAATATAAATCTGCTGAGCCTGACTAAAATACCTGTTGAAAAAGACATTGATATAGATGATATATTGTATTGGAGAGAGAAAAATTTATAGGCTCTGATAAAGCCTGCTCTAGTTGCTTCTGAAAGTAGAATCTGGGTATGATGTGTCAACCAACAAGATGGTGCCAACAAAAATCCGTTATTTATGTAATGGTTGTGCACAGGTCTAGGGAAGGGAAGTGATGAGAAAAACTCATGATCAGCCAGAACACACGTAGTTCTGATGCTAAACTGAAAGGTAGAGCCCTGAAATGTAGTACATAACCCTTGTGCATAAAAGAGGCAGTGGCAGCATGATTTCACTATGGGAACTTGCAGGTTGGTGTTGGCAACAAACAGTCTCCCACAGTTCTTGTAAACAATTCCCATGCACACCAAGGAATGACTCACTAAGCATTTCAGGGTCTCAGAATTGATTTAGACAAAAAGACCACAGTGTACACAATCTGTCTTCTTGGACACAACAAAACAGATAAATAAAATTTTGATAGAACTAATGACTCTTTTCATTGCCCCCTTAACTAACAAATTTCCAATAGCTCTAAAATGAAATTCCAAAATCATAATCTGCAAAGGTAGAAACATTAGAGGTTGAGTGGATAATGTTGGTGAAGAGGTGAACCGAATAATTAATCCTGATACAAGTACCTGCAGTACCTATACATTCATGGTAAAGGTTTTTCCACACATCCAGAAATTTTGATTCGAGCACCTACAAACTCTAGAAGGCATACACTAGTAACTGCCATCACTGGCAGCATTCTGATTGAAAAGAGAAACCTTGTTGATATGAACTAAAATCTACACTGGTTACCAATGTACTAAGAGGTTGATGTTGTAGGCTCAAACAGTTTAATAGGGATAGAATTATGACCCTCTGTAGCATCTGAAGAAAGATGAGAAATCAAAAATGACAAAGATGTATGCAGATAGGCATCATCAGTCCTTGATTCCAAAGATATTGGAACACCTACAAAACAACTACAGTCAGTGAAATGGGCACTCACTAAACTTATGCAGGATGGCAGCTGGTAGACGAAACACCCTGAAGCAAAACATGCATCTTAACTCAACAAATCCCAACAGCATACTAGCTAAGAGACTAAAAAAAATGTAGATAATAATAGTCCCAACTCTTCAAATTGATGTGGTGGTCAGTGAAAAGCTTCCAAGAAAAGTTTGAGGCATAAATATATTAGCACTATAGTTAGGGACACAAATCCTAGAATACTGAGATTATTGAGATTAACAATAGAATCTTTTATGGAACCCCAAATTTTAAAGGAACAGGTCTATTCTTTCAAAGTCTAAATACTTTTGTACCTCATAGTGGTAGGCTAAAGCATGCCATTTTGAGTGACAGATAAAGTATACCTGCCCCTTTGTGTAAGTTAGTGATAAATCTCCATGCATGAACTTCAATATCAGGGGATGGATGGAAAAGTATTCACCCTCAGATATTACCACCAATCAAGGAAGGCACCAACTCAAAAAGAAAATATGGAAAGACCCAAAATTTCATACACTATTTATCAACTGAAAATAAGCCAGAGTAGACTGACAAATTTGGCTTTTAAGAAGCCAACAGAATAAAGTTTGATACTGGAAAAAAAACAACTTAATATTATTTCCAGAATATCCAGGATCACCCACAAGTGTAGCATCAGGGCCACCTTGAGTAACAGACTAAACGAGTCTCCATATCACTACAAATGTCACAGGAACAGTACAGGAACAATGAAAATGAGATGCAGCACTTAAGAACCAGGAGGTGGAATAGATAAGATAACTGAGATAATATTCAATGAAAATATTTATTCAAGATATTTATAGCTACTGGCAAGTTGAGCATCTTTACCAATGGGATATGTCAGGCCCAATAACATACAAGCTTCCCTCTAAATATTTGCTTTATAGTTTAGTAAGTAGTGTAAATAATAAAAATTAAGAAAGTAAACAAAGATTTAAACCTGTAAAACACTTGTTCAACATTAGAAAAAGAAAAACTGTGTGACAAGTATGGTTACCTTTCTTTTGAAGTATAGGAAAAAAACATTTCTAGTTCTCAATGTTAATATTCTTGATGCTATGAATGAAGCAAAACAATATAAACAAACTAAAAAAAAAATCACCTTGATAGCCTTAGCCGTTTCCAAAGATTGCTCAGGAGGAATGCCAATTTCTCTTTCTCGAAGAAGGCTCTGGATGAAATAGGTAACATTGAGTCCAGCAATAGGAATGTGTTTAATACAGCTTCCAATTACATATCCTTCTGCCTATAAGTTAGCAATAGTTTCAAATTACAATTAAATAAAATATTTACATCAGAGGTTAATTGAAACTAGACAATTTAATACTCCACATACATATGTAGAAATTTAACATTTATTGCATGTACTTATACTACCTTCAAACTTTCAGTCATACAATTCACAGATACAAATGTTTTACTTTAAAGTAATAAAAGAATACAAGACAGCTTCATACCATTTTATTATGTTGAACAATAAATTTAACTTTTTTTTTAATACAGCTGAAGTGTTGTACCACTCGACACTTTTTTATGAAAAGTTGCTGCATTATATTCAAAATTTAGTTAAAAACACCTCTACTATTGATGTTATTGAACTTAAGTTCTTCATTTTAAAACTAATTAAAACTTCAAATGTACTGTTAGGTATCCCACTTCAGCACACTGCATCTTCAATAATACAATGCCACTTGTACAAATGTATGTTTAGAGTATAAGATGTTTACATAACCTACTGACAGATACAATTTAAATTTTTCTGAAGTAACAGTTGAAATAAGTAAATTTTGTCAACCCTTACTAGTACTATGACAGTTTTCAGATTTGTTTGAGCTTTGTAGCCTAGATGTAGAGATTACAAAATGCATGTTTATAGTTATTAAAAGGAGCTCATTTCACACTATAATCTAAAAAAGGTATTTTCAAATTAGCAGTGTTTTTGTCACAAAGAAGATTCAACTGACTAGTATTGTTAGCTTAGGATTGATTATAGCAGTTATGATTGTTTCTTACCTAAATATCTTATAGCTAAAAATTTTTCTTTACATATAGAATTGCAAGTTCAATGACTTATTTCTAAATAGTAATGATCTATATATGTATATTCACAAAGTTTAATAGGGTTTTAGTAAAGGTTAGAAATATTTTGCACACAAAACAAACAACTTTTAATGAAATTTTACTAGTTCGAGTGCAAAGTCATTTCACGTTATGATTAAGAAAACTATTCTTTGTTCCAAAAATCTCATTTGCATAGTCTCTAAAACCTCCTAAATACATTTCAAACATTTGTTTACAGTAAGACTATTTTCTGTTGTTTTCTATACTTCAACTATATGGGGTTTGTCACTTGACCAACTCCATAACCATCATAAAAATATTAGGAAATATAAATTATGCTTTTCTCATTCTAGTATGACTACATATTAACACGAAAATATAAAGGTTAATTCTAAATAGCTTAAATGCCATAATGATATATACTTTCTTCTTCTTCTTATTATTATTATTATAAATGACCTTCCAGTCATCATATAACATGACTTGACATTATGCACGTGCACTCATGTTACATATCCAGTAGTAACAAACTCACCTTAAGTCTTCCCTGTCTTGGATGTATTTTAGTAGACTAGTATTTTGTAACACAGTAACATTTCAAATAAAAATATCAGTTTTGGCATATTCAAGATAAACTAACAAGTTGTTTAATTTTAACAGTAATTCAACATGATTAGAAATGTGATTAACAATTTTGCCCTCTTTCATAACCCACCAAAGTGTGGAGTGAAACTTGTTAGAGAGAATTAAAC
Organism: Tachypleus tridentatus; assembly: GCF_004210375.1. Lineage (NCBI taxonomy): Eukaryota > Metazoa > Arthropoda > Merostomata > Xiphosura > Limulidae > Tachypleus > Tachypleus tridentatus. Next base: position 103,317,410 of record NC_134831.1, read on the forward strand.
ATCATGGATTATCTGCAAAAATCACTATTCCACACTTAGCCCACGGTGCTCTTAAAATTAATAAAAAAAGAAATGAAGAATGGAGCAAAAGTAAAACCATTTATTGTATGTCAGTTTATAATTAAAAACTATTTCAAAAACTAGGATTTTCTTGAAGTCTTTCGTACTAATCAATATCAGTTTGTTTATATATTAGTGAAAGCTCTAAAAAACCAGTTATGTAACTACTTTTATGAAGACAAATATATCTAAAGACCATAATTGTATTTTAAATTGTTATTACTTAAGAAGTATCCAGCTAAGTACTGGATAAAGTTCTACATAAACAGACAACTCGTGGATGTAACTGCTATAGTTTTTTTTGTTTTTTTTTTTTGGGTGGGGAGCTATTTTAAATAACATTTATTTTATATCAATCTGAATTTAACTGAGCAAAACAAAACAGTTATAAAAAAATCTCAAATTGCAATGCTAATCAGCTAATGATATGAAAAACAAAATGTAATGATCCACAATAGGTCTAGTCTAATCAACTCTAACTAGATGATTTATATGCCTTTACAAACTTTGAACAATATAAACCAGTTAAAAATTCTACACTTTTCCTGCTATTTGAGAAAGTATTGAAAAAAACCTTAGGTTTTTCTAGAAAAGTAGCTGAGTTTCCAGTTCAAGCCCATTTTGTTCATTTCTTGCTCATTTTAGAGTTAACTTCGAAAGACAAAACTAAAAAACAAAAATAAATGATGTTTTCATTGTACAACTTAATACAGCTCTTGGATATTGTGAAAGCAACAACAAAACCAGTAAGTAGTTGTTTAATGTTTCATACCTGTGTGGTACTAAAAATCATGTATAAATTCTAAAACTTCAAATTCCATGAAATCAGAAGAGATAAAAAGGCTTTGTTATAATAATTGTGTTTAACTGAAAGGAGCATTAAATTTTACTACACCCCAAACTTAATAAGAAAACTGTAGTTAAACATTTTCAGTTTGAAAGCTATATAATCAGAATCAATTAATTATCTAGCTGTTAAATTTAAGACTTCTTAAATCTAAAAATGTGGTCTAAGAATGTCACTGAACAGGCATGGTGAAATGACTAAGTACCCAGCTTAAAAATATTTAATACAGAATTAATTACCCATTATATACTTCAATACTAATGTGATTTTAAAAAGGTGATCCTGAATAATATAATTCATAGTAATCAATAATTCATTATCAAAACAGTTAAGCATTAACAAAGTCAAGGTTATTACAAAAAGTTTAAATAACCAGCATGTCAAATATTCAGTGCCAGCCTGATCGTGGCACAACACTGCGTAGTATGAACACGCACAGCAAGAGAGTCATTTGAAACCAAAACACATTTCATTAGTAAAATAATGAGTTTTCCCTTTTGTATGTAAAATTAATTTTAAATAAATCTGACTAGTAAGACTATTACAATTTATGTAATATTCTGCTACTCACCACTGGTATACAGTGTGTAACACCATCTCCAGAATCAATCACAAGACCAGTAAGTGTTCTCTCTCCAACTTGTCTTGATGTCCAAGATGCAGCTAAGGCCAACACTGCCTTGAAGATTAAGTATTTCTTAGTTATGTACCACCAATACTTAAAATTTAAAAAAAAAATTATTTTACAAGTATATAATACTATTCCTAATGTTACTGAACAAGAAGTTGTACACAGAATGAACATCTTAAAAACACAAGAAAAAGTTTTAAAGAGAAGCAACACCAACCCTCATTTTGCTGGGTGACATACAAAGTCACTGATATGTAAATACAGTTCTAAAGCTATTAAATACATTAATTGTAAAAAGTAATTTTTAAGAATAACTGTTTCCACAACTAACTGCAGACAACAAAAGGCAGTAACAGTTGAAATGTTGCAAGTTCAAGCACTCAACTCTTAACATTTCTTCTTTAAATGCTGACTACTTTGACACTGGCATCTGGATCTTTTCTAATAGATGGAATATTCCTAACACATTACCCTTTATCTATAGTTACTAAAATAACTACTAATTCCTAAATTTAGTAGATACATCACTAAAAACAGTTTAGAAAAAAGTGAACATATTCTAAAAACGATTTGTTTCTGGGAATTACTACATGGGAGAAGTGTTTGTACGATTCTTTTCAGTCATGAAAAACTCAGCATTAAAATCATTTAAATGTACAGAGTTCAAAATTTTCATAAATATTACTGATAAATGGTTTATATATACTACAAAAAAAATTCTATCCTTCATAGATTAAGAACTTCAGTTTCTTCATACTTTACAAAATTACATCAATAAAGATACCATCAAACCCTCATTTATAGTCCTAATTGAAAATTATGTTCTTGATGTGAGGCAAGTACATTTATTTAAAATTAGGTTTTACTTTGAAGAAATGAATTGTTTCATATACCACAGTTATCCTTGTAAATGTATGAATTTTGAACATCCAAAGTCTGAAATGTTTCACACATTTTGTTTGTTTCTGATACCATTCAGTAGGTGGTACACGAGTTGTTTACATACACACTCGACATAATGCAACATCCATTACATCACAAAGAAAACATTTTGATGCATACAGTAGGAATGTTTATTGTACATTAATTAGCATGTATTTTAATCATGCCTGTACTACATTAACAAAATGAATTATTTCAAAATGTATAGCATAGTAAAAGGATAATAAGCATTAAAAAATATTAGCCAATAACCATCAATGTAAAAATTGTTTTAGTTACTGAAGATATCCTGATATTAGATTGTGTTTTCTTATAGCAAAGCCACATCGAGCTATCTGCTGAGCCCACCAAGGGAAATCGAACCCCTGATTTTAGGGTTGTAAATCCAAAGACATACCGTTGCACTAGTGGGGGGCATTAGATTAATAAAAATAAGTAAAGAATAGAA
>NC_134831.1:103320837-103362025 GCF_004210375.1 Tachypleus tridentatus
CTGTGGGTTTAACCTATTTTAGTGTCCTTGTTTTAACAACTGATTTCTCTTGGGTTTAACCTGTTTTAAGTGTCCTGTTTGTAACAACTCTGATTTCATTCTGGTTTAACCTGTTTTAGTGTCCTTGTTTTAACAACTCTGACTTCATTGTGGGTTGAACTGTTTTAGTGTCCTGTTGTTAACAACTGATTTCTTGGCTCCAGGTTTAACCTGTTTTAGTATCCTTGTTTGTAACAACCCTGATCTCACTGTGGGTTTAACCTATTTTAGTGTCCCATGTTTTAACAACCCTAATTTCATTTCTGGTTTCAAGTTTAACCTGTTTTAGTATCCTTGTTTGTAACAACTGTGATTCATTTGTGGTTTAATCTGTTTTAGTGTCCTTGTTTGTAACAAACCCTGATCTCACTGTGGGTTTAACCTGTTTTATAGTCCATGTTTTTAACAACTCTGATTTCACTTCAAGTTTAACCTGTTTTAGTGTCCTTGTTTTAACAACTCTGATTCTTACTGTGTCATTTAACCTGTTTTAGTATCCTTGTTTTAACAACTCCTGATTTCACTTTCAGGTTTAACCTGTTTTAGTATTTTTGTTTGTAACAAACCTGATCTGACTGTGGGTTCAACCTGTTTTAGTGTCCATGTTTTAACAACTCTCATTTCATTTCAAGTTTAACTTTTAGTATCCTTGTTTGTAACAACTCCTGATCTCACCTGGGTTTAACCTATTTTAGTATCCTTGTTTTAACAACTCTGATTTCATTCCAGGTTTAACCTGTTTTAGTATCCTTGTTCGTAACAACCCTGATCTTTACTGTGAGTTTAACCTGTTTTAGTGTCCTTGTTTGTAACAACCCTGATATCACTCTGTGCTTAACCTGTTTTAGTGTCCTTGTTTTAACAACCCTGATCTCACTCCTGGGTTTAACCTGTTTTAGTGTCCTTGTTTTGTAACAACCCTGATCTCACTGTGGGTTTAACCTGTTTTGTGTCCATGTTTGTAACAACCCTGATCTGACTGTGTAACCTGTTTTAGTATTCTTGTTTTAACAACCCTGATTCACTCTAGTTTAACCTGTTTTAGTTCCTTTTTAACAACTCTGATTTCATTCCAGGTTTAACCTGTTTTAGTATCCTTGTTTGTAACAACCCTGATCTCACTGTGGGTTTAACCTGTTTTAGTGTCCTTGTTTTAACAACCCTGATCTCACTCTGGTTTAACCTGTTTTAGTGTTCTTGTTTTAACAACCCTGATCTCACTGTGAGGTTTAACCTGTTTTAGTGTCCTTGTTTGTAACAACCCTGATCTCATGGTGGGTTTAACCTGTTTTAGTATCTTGTTTTATCACAACTCTGATCTCACTGTGGTTTAACCTGTTTTAGTATCCTTGTTTGTAACAACCCTGATCTCACTGTGGGTTTAACCTGTTTTAGTATCCTTGTTTGTAACAACCCTGATCTGACTGTGTGTTTAACCTGTTTTAGTGTCTTGTTTGTAACAACCTGATCTCACTTGTGGGTTTAACCTGTTTTAGTATCCTTGTTTGTAACAACTCTGATTTCATTTCAGGTTTAACCTGTTTTAGTGTCCTTGTTTTAACAACCCTGATCTCACTCTGTAGTTTAATCTGTTTTAGTGTTCCTTGTTTTAACAACCCTGATCTGACTGTGGGTTCAACCTGTTTTAGTATCCTTGTTTTAACAACTCTGATTTCATTCTAGGTTTAACCTGTTTTAGTGTCCTTGTTTTAACAACTCTGATTTCATTGTGGGTTTAACCTGTTTTAGTGTCCTTGTTTGTAACAACTCTGATTTCATTTCTGGTTTAACCTGTTTTAGTATTCCTTGTTTGTAACAACCTGATCTCACTCTGGGTTCAACCTGTTTTAGTGTCCTTGTTTTTAACAACCCTGATTTCATTTCAGGTTTAACCTGTTTTAGTATCCTTGTTTGTAACAACTCTGATTTCATTCCAGGTTTAACCTGTTTTAGTATCCTTGTTTGTAACAACCCTGATCTGACTGTGTGTTTAACCTGTTTTAGTGTCATGTTTGTAACAACTCTGATCTGACTGTGTATTCAACCTGTTTTTGTGTATCCTTGTTTGTAACAACCCTGATTTCACTGTGGGTTTAACCTGTTTTAGTATCCTTGTTTGTAACAACCCTGATCTCACTGTGGGTTTAACCTGTTTTAGTGTCCTTGTTTTTAACAACCCTGATCTCATTGTGGGTTGAACCTTTTTTAGTGTCTGTTGTTAACAACTGATTTCATTCCAGGTTTAACCTGTTTTAGTATCCTTGTTTGTAACAAACCCTGATCTGACTGTGTGGGTTTAACCTATTTTAGTGTCCATGTTTTAACAACTCTAATTTCATTTCAAGTTTAACCTGTTTTAGTATCCTTGTTTGTAACAACTGTGATTTCATTTCAGGTTTAATCTGTTTTAGTATCCTTGTTTGTAACAACCCTGATCTCACTGTGGGTTTAATGTGTTTTAGTATCAATTTTTTTAGCAACTCTGATTTCATTTCAGGTTTAACCTGTTTTAGTGTCCTTGTTTGTAACAATCCTGATCTCACTCTGGGTTTAACCTGTTTTAGTGTCCTTGTTTTAACAACTCCCTGATCTCACCGTGGGTTTAACCTGTTTTAGTGTCCTTGTTTTAACAACCCTGATCTCACTCTGGTTTTAACCTGTTTTAGTATCCTTGTTTTGACAACCCTGATCTCACTGTGGGTTTAACCTGTTTTAGTGTCCATGTTTTGTAACAACCTGATCTGACTTCAAGTTTAACCTGTTTTAGTATCCTTGTTTGTAACAACCCTGATTTCACTGTGGGTTTAACCTGTTTTAGTATCCTTGTTTGTAACAACCTTTTCTCATTGTGGGTTTAACCTGTTTTAGTATCCTTGTTTTTAACAACCCTGATCTCACTCTGGTTTAACCTGTTTTAGTGTCCTTGTTTTAACAACCCTGATCTTATGTCAGGTTTAACCTGTTTTAGTATCCTTGTTTGTAACAACCCTGATCTCACTGTGGTTTAACTTATTTTAGTGTCCATGTTTTAACAACTCTGATTTCATTTCAAGTTTAACCTGTTTTAGTGTCCTTGTTTGTAACAACTGTGATTTCATTTCAGGTTTAATCTGTTTTAGTATCCTTGTTTGTAACAACCCTGATCTCACTGTGGGTTTAACCTATTTTAGTGTCCTTGTTTTAACAACCCTGATCTCACTCTGTGTTTAATCTGTTTTAGTATTCTTGTTTTAACAACCCTGATCTCACTGTGGGTTTAACCTGTTTTAGTATCCTTGTTTGTAACAACCCTGATCTCACTGTGGGTTTAACCTGTTTTAGTATCATTGTTTTTTAGCAACTCTGATTTCATTTCAGGTTTAACCTGTTTTAGTGTCCTTGTTTTAACAACCCTGATCTCACTCTGTAGGTTTTAATCTGTTTTAGTGTTCTTGTTTTAACAACCCTGATCTGACTGTGGGTTCAACCTGTTTTAGTGTCCTTGTTTTAACAACTCTGATTTCATTCTAGGTTTAACCTGTTTTAGTGTCCTTGTTTTAACAACTCTGATTTCATTCTAGGTTTAACCTGTTTTAGTGTCCTTGTTTGTAACAACTCTGATTTCATTTCAGGTTTAACCTGTTTTAGTATTTTTGTTTGTAACAACCCTGATCTCACTGTGGGTTTAACCTGTTTTAGTATCCTTGTTTTAACAACATTGATTTCATTTCAGTTTTAACCTGTTTTAGTATCCTTGTTTGTAACAACTCTGATTTCATTCCAGGTTTAACCTGTTTTAGTATCCTTGTTTGTAACAACCCTGATCTGACTGTGTGTTTAACCTGTTTTAGTGTCATTGTTTGTAACAACCCTGATCTGACTGTGTATGCAACCTGTTTTAGTGTCCTTGTTTGTAACAACCCTTTTCTCACTGTGGGTTTAACCTGTTTTAGTATCCTTGTTTGTAACAACCCTGATCTCACTGTGGGTTTAACCTGTTTTAGTGTCCTTGTTTTAACAACCCTGATCTTATTGTGGGTTGAACCTTTTTTAGTGTCTGTTGTTAACAACTGATTTCATTCCAGGTTTAACCTGTTTTAGTATCCTTGTTTGTAACAACCCTGATCTGACTGTGGGTTTAACCTATTTTAGTATCCATGTTTTTAACAACTCTAATTTCATTTCAAGTTTAACCTGTTTTAGTATCCTTGTTTGTAACAACTGTGATTTCATTTCAGGTTTAATCTGTTTTAGTATCCTTGTTTGTAACAACCCTGATCTCACTGTGGGTTTAATGTGTTTTAGTATCATTTTTTCGGCAACTCTGATTTCATTTCAGGTTTAACCTGTTTTAGTGTCCTTGTTTGTAACAATCCTGATCTCACTGTGGGTTTAACCTATTTTAGTGTCCTTGTTTTTAACAACCCTGATCTCACCGTGGGTTTAACCTGTTTTAATGTCCTTGTTTGTAAACAACCCTGATCTCACTCTGGTTTTTTTTTAACCTGTTTTAGTGTCCTTGTTTTAACAACCCTGATCTCACTGTGGGTTTAACCTGTTTTAGTGTCCATGTTTGTAACAACCCTGATCTGACTGTGTATTCAACCTGTTTTGTATCCTTGTTTGTAACAACCCTTTTTCTCACTGGGGTTTAACCTGTTTTAGTATCCTTGTTTTAACAACTCTGATCTCACTGTGTCTTGAACCTGTTTTAGTATCCTTGTTTTAACAACTCTGATTTCATTCCAGGTTTAACCTGTTTTAGTATCCTTGTTTGTAACAACCCTGAACTCACTGTGGGTTTAACTTATTTTAGTGTCCATGTTTGTAACAACCCTGATCTGACTGTGTATTTAACCTGTTTTAGTATTCTTGTTTAACAACTCTGACTTCATTCCAGGTTTAACCTCTTTTAATATCCTTGTTTGTAACAACCCTGATCTCACTCTGGGTTTAACCTATTTTAGTGTCCTTGTTTTTAACAACCCTGATTACACTCTGTGTTTAATCTGTTTTAGCATTCTTGTTTGTAACAACTGTGATTTCATTTCAGGTTTAATCTGTTTTAGTATCCTTGTTTGTAACAACCCTGATCTCACTGTGGGTTTAATGTGTTTTAGTATCATTATTTTTAGCAACTCTGATTTCATTTCATGTTTAACCTGTTTTAGTGTCCTTGTTTGTAACAACCTGATCTCACTCTGGGTTTAACCTATTTTAGTGTCATTGTTTTAACAACCCTGATCTCACTCTGTGTTTAATCTGTTTTAGTATTCTTGTTTTAACAACCCTGATCTGACTGTGGGTTCAACCTATTTTAGTGTCCATGTTTTTAACAACTCTAATTTCATTTACAAGTTTAACCTGTTTTAGTATCCTTGTTTGTAACAACTGTGATTTCATTTCAGGTTTAACCTGTTTTAGTATCTTTGTTTGTAACAACCCTTATCTGACTGTGGGTTCAACCTATTTTAGTGTCCATGTTTTAACAACTCTAATTTCATTTCAAGTTTAACCTGTTTTAGTATCCTTGTTTGTAACATTTGTGATTTCATTTCAGGTTTAACCTGTTTTAGTATCCTTGTTTGTAACAATCCTTATTTAACTGTGGGTTTAACCTATTTTAGTGTCCTTGTTTTTAACAACCCTGATCTCACTCTGGGTTTAACCTGTTTTAGTGTCCTTGTTTTAACAACCCTGATCTCACTCTGGTTTTAACCTGTTTTAGTGTCCTTGTTTTAACAACCCTGATCTTATTGTGGGTTTAACCTGTTTTAGTGTCTGTTGTTAACAACTGATTTCATTCCAGGTTTAACCTGTTTTAGTATCCTTGTTTGTAACAACCCTGATCTGACTGTGGGTTTAACCTATTTTAGTGTCCATGTTTTAACAACTCTAATTTCATTTCATTTCAAGTTTAACCTGTTTTAGTATCCTTGTTTGTAACAACTGTGATTTCATTTCAGGTTTAATCTGTTTTAGTGTCCTTGTTTGTAACAACCCTGATCTGACTGTGGGTTCAACCTATTTTAGTGTCCATGTTTTAACAACTCTAATTTCATTTCAAGTTTAACCTGTTTTAGTATCCTTGGTTTGTAACAACTGTGATTTTATTTCAGGTTTAACCTGTTTTAGTATCCGTGTTTTATAACAACTTTGATTTCATTTCAGGTTTAACCTGTTTTAGTATTTTTGTTTGTAACAACCCTGATCTGACTGTGGGTTCAACCTATTTTAGTGTCCATGTTTTAACAACTCTCATTTCATTTCAAGTTTAACCTTTTTAGTATCCTTGTTTGTAACAACTCTGATCTCACTCTGGGTTTAACCTGTTTTAGTGTCCCTGTTTTAACAACCCTGATTTCATTCCAGGTTTAACCTGTTTTAGTATCCTTGTTTGTAACAACCCTGATCTTACTGTGAGTTTAACCTGTTTTAGTGTCCTTGTTTGTAACAACCCTGATATCACTCTGTGTTTAACCTGTTTTAGTGTCCTTGTTTTAACAACCCTGATCTCACTCTGGGTTTAACCTGTTTTAGTGTCCTTGTTTGTAACAACCTGATCTCACTGTGGGTTTAACCTGTTTCAGTGTCCATGTTTGTAACAACCCTGATCTGACTGTGTATTCAACCTGTTTTAGTATTCTTGTTTTTAACAACTCTGATTTCATTCCAGGTTTAACCTGTTTTAGTATCCTTGTTTGTAACAACCCTGATCTCACTGTGGGTTTAACCTGTTTTAGTGTCCTTGTTTTAACAACCCTGATCTCACTCTGGTGTAAACCTGTTTTAGTGTTCTTGTTTTAACAACCCTGATCTCACTGTGAGTTTAACCTGTTTTAGTGTTCTTGTTTTAACAACCCTGATCTGATGGGGTTTGAACCTGTTTTAGTATCTTGTTTTTAATCAACTCTGATCTCACTGTGGTTCAACCTGTTTTAGTATCCTTGTTTGTAACAAGCCTGATCTCACTGTGGGTTTAATCTGTTTTAGTATCCTTGTTTGTAACAACCTGATCTGACTGTGTGTTTAACCTGTTTTAGTGTCCTTGTTTGTAACAACCCTGATCTCACTGTGGGTTTAATGTGTTTTAGTATCTTTATTTTTTAGCAACTCTGATTTCATTTCAGGTTTAACCTATTTTAGTGTCCTTGTTTTAACAACCCTGATCTCACTCTGTAGGTAATCTGTTTTAGCGTTCTTGTTTTAACAACCCTTATCTGACTGTGGGTTCAACCTGTTTTAGTGTCCTTGTTTTTAACAACTCTGATTTCATTCTAGGTTTAACCTGTTTTAGTGTCCTTGTTTTAACAACTCTGATTTCATTCTAGGTTTAACCTGTTTTAGTGTCCTTGTTTGTAACAACTCTGATTTCATTTCAGGTTTAACCTGTTTTAGTATTTTTGTTTGTAACAACCCTGATCTCACTGTGGGTTCAACCTGTTTTAGTGTCCTTGTTTTAACAACTTTGATTTCATTTCAGTTTTAACCTATTTTAGTATCCTTGTTTGTAACAACTCTGATTTCATTCCAGGTTTAACCTGTTTTAGTATCCTTGTTTGTAACAACCCTGATCTCACTGTGTGTTTAACCTGTTTTAGTGTCATGTTTGTAATAACCCTGATCTGACTGTGTATGCAACCTGTTTTTGTGTCCTTGTTTGTAACAACCCTTTTCTCACTGTGGGTTTAACCTGTTTTAGTATTTTTGTTTGTAACAACCCTGATCTCACTGTGGGTTCAACCTGTTTTAGTGTCCTTGTTTTAACAACCCTGATCTTATTGTGGGTTGAACCTGTTTTAGTGTCTGTTGTTAACAACTGATTTCATTCCAGGTTTAACCTGTTTTAGTATCCTTGTTTGTAACAACCCTGATCTGACTGTGGGTTTAACCTATTTTAGTATCCATGTTTTTTAACAACTCTAATTTCATTTCAAGTTTAACCTGTTTTAGTATCCTTGTTTGTAACAACTGTGATTTCATTTCAGGTTTAATCTGTTTTAGTATCCTTGTTTGTAACAACCCTGATCTCACTGTGGGTTTAATGTGTTTTAGTATCAATTTTTTTAACAACTCTGATTTCATTTCAGGTTTAACCTGTTTTAGTGTCCTTGTTTGTAACAATCCTGATCTCACTCTGGGTTTAACCTATTTTAGTGTCCTTGTTTTAACAATCCTGATCTCACTGTGGGTTTAACCTGTTTCAATGTCCTTGTTTTTAACAACCCTGATCTCACTCTGGTTTTTTTAACCTGTTTTAGTGTCCTTGTTTTTAACAATCCTGATCTCACTGTGGGTTTAACCTGTTTTAGTGTCTTGTTTGTAACAACCCTGATCTGACTGTGTATTCAACCTGTTTTTGTATCCTTGTTTGTAACAACCCTTTTCTCACTGTGGGTTTAACCTGTTTTAGTATCCTTGTTTGTAACAACCCTTTTCTCATTGTGGGTTTAACCTGTTTTAGTGTCCTTGTTTTAACAACCCTGATCTTATTGTGGGTTGAACCTGTTTTAGTATCCTTGTTTGTAACAACCCTGATCTGACTGTGGGTTTAACCTATTTTAGTGTCCTTGTTTTAACAACTCTGATTTCATTTCAAGTTTAACCTGTTTTAGTGTCCTTGTTTGTAACAACTGTGATTTCATTTCAGGTTTAACCTGTTTTAGTATCCTTGTTTGTAACAACCCTGATCTCACTGTGGGTTTAACCTGTTTTAGTGTCCTTGTTTTAACAACCCTGATCTCACTCCTGTGTTTAATCTGTTTTAGCATTCCTTGTTTTAACAACCCTGATTCCATTTCAGGTTTAGCCTGTTTTAGTGTCCTTGTTTTAACAACCCTGATCTCACTCTGGGTTTAACCTATTTTAGTGTCCATGTTTGTAACAACCCTGATCTGACTGTGTATTCAACCTGTTTTAGTATTCTTGTTTTTAAGAACTCTGACTTCATTCCAGGTTTAACCTCTTTTAATATCCTTGTTTGTAACAACTCTGATCTCAATCTGGTTTTAACCTGTTTTAGTGTCCCCATTTTCACAAACCTGATCTCACTATGGGTTCAACCTGTTTTAGTATCCTTGTTTCTATGAAAGCTGATCTCACTGTGAGTTCAACCTGTTTTAGTGCCGTCGTTTTTAACAACCCTGATCTGACTGTGTATTCAACCTGTTTTAGTATCCTTGTTTTAACAACCCTGATCTCACTCTGGTGTAAACCTGTTTTAGTGTTCTTGTTTTAACAACCCTGATCTCACTGTGAGTTTAACCTGTTTTAGTGTCCTTCTTTTTAACAACCCTGATCTGATGGGGAATTGAACCTGTTTTAGTATCTTGTTTTTAACAATTCTGATCTCACTGTGTCTTGAACCTGTTTTAGTATCCTTGTTTTTAACAACTCTGATTTCATTCCAGGTTTAACCTGTTTTAGTATCCTTGTTTGTAACAACCCTGAACTCACTGTGGGTTTAACTTATTTTAGTGTCCATGTTTGTAACAACCCTGATCTGACTGTGTATTCAACCTGTTTTAGTATTCTTGTTTTTAACAACTCTGACTTCATTCCAGGTTTAACCTCTTTTAATATCCTTGTTTGTAACAACCCTGATCTCACTCTGGGTTTAACCTGTTTTAGTCTCCTTGTTTTAACAACCCTGATTACACTCTGTGTTTAATCTGTTTTAGCATTCTTGTTTTAACAACTGTGATTTCATTTCAGGTTTAATCTGTTTTAGTATCCTTGTTTGTAACAACCCTGATCTCACTGTGGGTTTAATGTGTTTTAGTATCATTATTTTTAGCAACTCTGATTTCATTTCAGGTTTAACCTGTTTTAGTGTCCTTGTTTGTGACAATCCTGATCTCACTCTGGGTTTAACCTATTTTAATGTCATTGTTTTAACAACCCTGATCTCACTCTGTGTTTAATCTGTTTTAGCATTCTTTCTTTTAACAACCCTTATCTGACTGTGGGTTCAACCTATTTTAGTGTCCATGTTTTTAACAACTCTAATTTCATTACAAGTTTAACCTGTTTTAGTATCCTTGTTTGTAACAACTGTGATTTCATTTCAGGTTTAACCTGTTTTAGTATCTTTGTTTGTAACAACCCTTATCTGACTGTGGGTTCAACCTATTTTAGTGTCCATGTTTTTAACAACTCTAATTTCATTTCAAGTTTAACCTGTTTTAGTATCCTTGTTTGTAACATTTGTGATTTCATTTCAGATTTAACCTGTTTTAGTATCCTTGTTTGTAACAATCCTTATTTAACTGTGGGTTTAACCTATTTTAGTGTCCTTGTTTTAACAACCCTGATCTCACTCTGGGTTTAACCTATTTTAGTGTCCTTGTTTTAACAACCCTGATCTCACTCTGGTTTTAACCTGTTTTAGTGTCCTTGTTTTAACAACCCTGATCTTATTGTGGGTTGAACCTGTTTTAGTGTCTGTTGTTAACAACTGATTTCATTCCAGGTTTAACCTGTTTTAGTATCCTTGTTTGTAACAACCCTGATCTGACTGTGGGTTTAACCTATTTTAGTGTCCATGTTTTTAACAACTCTAATTTCATTTCATTTCAAGTTTAACCTGTTTTAGTATCCTTGTTTGTAACAACTGTGATTTCATTTCAGGTTTAATCTGTTTTAGTGTCCTTGTTTGTGACAATCCTGATCTGACTGTGGGTTCAACCTATTTTATTGTCCATGTTTTTAACAACTCTAATTTCATTTCAAGTTTAACCTGTTTTAGTATCCTTGGTTGTAACAACTGTGATTTTATTTCAGGTTTAACCTGTGTTAGTATCCGTGTTTATAACAACTTTGATTTCATTTCAGGTTTAACCTGTTTTAGTATTTTTGTTTGTAACAACCCTTATCTGACTGTGGGTTCAACCTATTTTAGTGTCCATGTTTTTAACAACTCTCATTTCATTTCAAGTTTAACCTTTTTAGTATCCTTGTTTGTAACAACTCTGATCTCACTCTGGTTTAACCTATTTTAGTGTCCCTGTTTTAACAACCCTGATTTCATTCCAGGTTTAACCTGTTCTAGTATCCTTGTTCGTAACAACCCTGATCTTACTGTGAGTTTAACCTGTTTTAGTGTCCTTGTTTGTAACAACCCTGATCTCACTCTGTGCTTAACCTATTTTAGTGTCCTTGTTTTAACAACCCTGATCTCACTCTGGGTTTAACCTGTTTTAGTGTCCTTGTTTGTAACAACCCTGATCTCACTGTGGGTTTAACCTATTTCAGTGTCCATGTTTGTAACAACCCTGATCTGACTGTGTATTCAACCTGTTTTAGTATTCTTGTTTTTAACAACTCTGACTTCATTCCAGGTTTAACCTCTTTTATATCCTTGTTTGTAACAACCCTGATCTCACTGTGGGTTCAACCTGTTTTAGTATCCTTGTTTTAACAACCCTGATCTCACTCTGGTGTAAACCTGTTTTAGTGTTCTTGTTTTAACAACCCTGATCTCACTGTGAGTTTAACCTGTTTTAGTGTTCTTCTTTTTAACAACCCTGATCTGATGGGGAATTGAACCTGTTTTAGTATCTTGTTTTTATCAACTCTGATCTCACTGTGGTTTCAACCTGTTATAGTATCCTTGTTTGTAACAAGCCTGATCTCACTGTGGGTTAAATCTGTTTTAGTATCCTTGTTTGTAACAACCCTGATCTGACTGTGTGTTTAACCTGTTTTAGTGTCATGTTTGTAATAACCCTGATCTCACTGTGGGTTTAATGTGTTTTAGTATCTTTATTTTTAGCAACTCTGATTTCATTTCAGGTTTAACCTATTTTAGTGTCCTTGTTTTAACAACCCTGATCTCACTCTGTATGTAATCTGTTTTAGCGTCCTTGTTTTAACAACCCTTATCTGACTGTGGGTTCAACGTGTTTTAGTGTCCTTGTTTTTAACAACTCTGATTTCATTCTAGGTTTAACCTGTTTTAGTGTCCTTGTTTTTAACAACTCTGATTTCATTCTAGGTTTAACCTGTTTTAGTGTCCTTGTTTGTAACAACTCTGATTTCATTTCAGGTTTAACCTGTTTTAGTATTTTTGTTTGTAACAACCCTGATCTCACTGTGGGTTCAACCTGTTTTAGTGTCCTTGTTTTTAACAACTTTGATTTCATTTCAGTTTTAGCCTATTTTAGTATCCTTGTTTGTAACAACTCTGATTTCATTCCAGGTTTAACCTGTTCTAGTATCCTTGTTTGTAACAACCCTGATCTGACTGTGTGTTTAACCTGTTTTAGTGTCATGTTTGTAATAACCCTGATCTGACTGTGTATGCAACCTGTTTTTGTATCCTTGTTTGTAACAACCCTTTTCTCACTGTGGGTTTAACCTGTTTTAGTATTTTTGTTTGTAACAACCCTGATCTCACTGTGGGTTCAACCTGTTTTAGTGTCCTTGTTTTAACAACCCTGATCTTATTGTGGGTTGAACCTTTTTTAGTGTCTGTTGTTAACAACTGATTTCATTCCAGGTTTAACCTGTTTTAGTATCCTTGTTTGTAACAATCCTGATCTGACTGTGGGCTTAACCTATTTTAGTATCCATGTTTTAACAACTCTAATTTCATTTCAAGTTTAACCTGTTTTAGTATCCTTGTTTGTAACAACTGTGATTTCATTTCAGGTTTAATCTGTTTTAGTATCCTTGTTTGTAACAACCCTGATCTCACTGTGGGTTTAATGTGTTTTAGTATCAATTTTTTCGGCAACTCTGATTTCATTTCAGGTTTAACCTGTTTTAGTGTCCTTGTTTGTGACAATCCTGATCTCACTCTGGGTTTAACCTATTTTAGTGTCCTTGTTTTAACAATCCTGATCTCACCGTGGGTTTAACCTGTTTCAATGTCCTTGTTTGTAACAACCCTGATCTCACTCTGGTTTTTTTAACCTGTTTTAGTGTCCTTGTTTTGACAATCCTGATCTCACTGTGGGTTTAACCTGTTTTAGTGTCATGTTTGTAATAACCCTGATCTGACTGTGTATTTAACCTGTTTTTTGTATCCTTGTTTGTAACAACCCTTTTCTCACTGTGGGTTTAATCTGTTTTGGTATCCTTGTTTGTAACAACCCTTTCTCATTGTGGGTTTAACCTGTTTTGGTATCCTTGTTTGTAACAACCCTAATCTCACTCTGGTTTTAACCTGTTTTAGTGTCCTTGTTTTAACAACCCTGATCTTATTGTGGGTTGAACCTGTTTTAGTATCCTTGTTTGTAACAACCCTGATATGACTGTGGGTTTAACTTATTTTAGTGTCCATGTTTTTAACAACTCTAATTTCATTTCAAGTTTAACCTGTTTTAGTGTCCTTGTTTGTAACAACTGTGATTTCATTTCAGGTTTAATCTGTTGTAGTATCCTTGTTTGTAACAACCCTGATCTCACTGTGGGTTTAACCTATTTTAGTGTCCTTGTTTTAACAACCCTGATCTCACTCTGTGTTTAATCTGTTTTAGCATTCTTGTTTTAACAACCCTGATCTCACTGTGGGTTTAACCTGTTCTAGTATCCTTGTTCGTAACAACCCTGATCTCACTGTGGGTTTAATGTGTTTTAGAATCATTATTTTTAGCAACTCTGATTTCATTTCAGGTTTAGCCTGTTTTAGTGTCCTTGTTTTAACAACCCTGATCTCACTCTGGGTTTAACCTATTTCAGTGTCCATGTTTGTAACAACCCTGATCTGACTATGTATTCAACCTGTTTTAGTATTCTTGTTTTTAAGAACTCTGACTTCATTCCAGGTTTAACCTCTTTTAATATCCTTGTTTGTAACAACTCTGATCTCAATCTGGTTTTAACCTGTTTTAGTGTCCCCATTTTCACAAACCTGATCTCACTATGGGTTCAACCTGTTTTAGTATCCTTGTTTCTATGAAAGCTGATCTCACTGTGAGTTCAACCTGTTTTAGTGCCGTCGTTTTTAACAACCCTGATCTGACTGTGTATTCAACCTGTTTTAGTATCCTTGTTTTAACAACCCTGATCTCACTCTGGTGTAAACCTGTTTTAGTGTTCTTGTTTTAACAACCCTGATCTCACTGTGAGTTTAACCTGTTTTAGTGTCCTTCTTTTTAACAACCCTGATCTGATGGGGAATTGAACCTGTTTTAGTATCTTGTTTTTAACAATTCTGATCTCACTGTGTCTTGAACCTGTTTTAGTATCCTTGTTTTTAACAACTCTGATTTCATTCCAGGTTTAACCTGTTTTAGTATCCTTGTTTGTAACAACCCTGAACTCACTGTGGGTTTAACTTATTTTAGTGTCCATGTTTCTAACAACCCTGATCTGACTGTGTATTCAACCTGTTTTAGTATTCTTGTTTTTAACAACTCTGACTTCATTCCAGGTTTAACCTCTTTTAATATCCTTGTTTGTAACAACCCTGATCTCACTCTGGGTTTAACCTATTTTAGTCTCCTTGTTTTAACAACCCTGATTACACTCTGTGTTTAATCTGTTTTAGCATTCTTGTTTTAACAACTGTGATTTCATTTCAGGTTTAATCTGTTTTAGTATCCTTGTTTGTAACAACCCTGATCTCACTGTGGGTTTAATGTGTTTTAGTATCATTATTTTTAGCAACTCTGATTTCATTTCAGGTTTAACCTGTTTTAGTGTCCTTGTTTGTAACAATCCTGATCTCACTCTGGGTTTAACCTATTTTAATGTCATTGTTTTAACAACCCTGATCTCACTCTGTGTTTAATCTGTTTTAGCATTCTTCTTTTAACAACCCTTATCTGACTGTGGGTTCAACCTATTTTAGTGTCCATGTTTTTAACAACTCTAATTTCATTACAAGTTTAACCTGTTTTAGTATCCTTGTTTGTAACAACTGTGATTTCATTTCAGGTTTAACCTGTTTTAGTATCTTTGTTTGTAACAACCCTTATCTGACTGTGGGTTCAACCTATTTTAGTGTCCATGTTTTTAACAACTCTAATTTCATTTCAAGTTTAACCTGTTTTAGTATCCTTGTTTGTAACATTTGTGATTTCATTTCAGATTTAACCTGTTTTAGTATCCTTGTTTGTAACAATCCTTATTTAACTGTGGGTTTAACCTATTTTAGTGTCCTTGTTTTAACAACCCTGATCTCACTCTGGGTTTAACCTATTTTAGTGTCCTTGTTTTAACAACCCTGATCTCACTCTGGTTTTAACCTGTTTTAGTGTCCTTGTTTTAACAACCCTGATCTCATTGTGGGTTGAACCTGTTTTAGTGTCTGTTGTTAACAACTGATTTCATTCCAGGTTTAACCTGTTTTAGTATCCTTGTTTGTAACAACCCTGATCTGACTGTGGGTTTAACCTATTTTAGTGTCCATGTTTTTAACAACTCTAATTTCATTTCATTTCAAGTTTAACCTGTTTTAGTATCCTTGTTTGTAACAACTGTGATTTCATTTCAGGTTTAATCTGTTTTAGTGTCCTTGTTTGTGACAATCCTGATCTGACTGTGGGTTCAACCTATTTTATTGTCCATGTTTTTAACAACTCTAATTTCATTTCAAGTTTAACCTGTTTTAGTATCCTTGGTTGTAAACAACTGTGATTTTATTTCAGGTTTAACCTGTGTTAGTATCCGTGTTTATAACAACTTTGATTTCATTTCAGGTTTAACCTGTTTTAGTATTTTTGTTTGTAACAACCCTTATCTGACTGTGGGTTCAACCTATTTTAGTGTCCATGTTTTTAACAACTCTCATTTCATTTCAAGTTTAACCTTTTTTAGTATCCTTGTTTGTAACAACTCTGATCTCACTCTGGGTTTAACCTATTTTAGTGTCCCTGTTTTAACAACCCTGATTTCATTCCAGGTTTAACCTGTTCTAGTATCCTTGTTCGTAACAACCCTGATCTTACTGTGAGTTTAACCTGTTTTAGTGTCCTTGTTTGTAACAACCCTGATATCACTCTGTGCTTAACCTATTTTAGTGTCCTTGTTTTAACAACCCTGATCTCACTCTGGGTTTAACCTGTTTTAGTGTCCTTGTTTGTAACAACCCTGATCTCACTGTGGGTTTAACCTATTTCAGTGTCCATGTTTGTAACAACCCTGATCTGACTGTGTATTCAACCTGTTTTAGTATTCTTGTTTTTAACAACTCTGACTTCATTCCAGGTTTAACCTCTTTTAATATCCTTGTTTGTAACAACCCTGATCTCACTGTGGGTTCAACCTGTTTTAGTATCCTTGTTTTAACAACCCTGATCTCACTCTGGTGTAAACCTGTTTTAGTGTTCTTGTTTTAACAACCCTGATCTCACTGTGAGTTTAACCTGTTTTAGTGTTCTTCTTTTTAACAACCCTGATCTGATGGGGAATTGAACCTGTTTTAGTATCTTGTTTTTATCAACTCTGATCTCACTGTGGTTTCAACCTGTTATAGTATCCTTGTTTGTAACAAGCCTGATCTCACTGTGGGTTAAATCTGTTTTAGTATCCTTGTTTGTAACAACCCTGATCTGACTGTGTGTTTAACCTGTTTTAGTGTCATGTTTGTAATAACCCTGATCTCACTGTGGGTTTAATGTGTTTTAGTATCTTTATTTTTAGCAACTCTGATTTCATTTCAGGTTTAACCTATTTTAGTGTCCTTGTTTTAACAACCCTGATCTCACTCTGTATGTAATCTGTTTTAGCGTTCTTGTTTTAACAACCCTTATCTGACTGTGGGTTCAACGTGTTTTAGTGTCCTTGTTTTAACAACTCTGATTTCATTCTAGGTTTAACCTGTTTTAGTGTCCTTGTTTTTAACAACTCTGATTTCATTCTAGGTTTAACCTGTTTTAGTGTCCTTGTTTGTAACAACTCTGATTTCATTTCAGGTTTAACCTGTTTTAGTATTTTTGTTTGTAACAACCCTGATCTCACTGTGGGTTCAACCTGTTTTAGTGTCCTTGTTTTTAACAACTTTGATTTCATTTCAGTTTTAGCCTATTTTAGTATCCTTGTTTGTAACAACTCTGATTTCATTCCAGGTTTAACCTGTTCTAGTATCCTTGTTTGTAACAACCCTGATCTGACTGTGTGTTTAACCTGTTTTAGTGTCATGTTTGTAATAACCCTGATCTGACTGTGTATGCAACCTGTTTTTGTATCCTTGTTTGTAACAACCCTTTTCTCACTGTGGGTTTAACCTGTTTTAGTATTTTTATTTGTAACAACCCTGATCTCACTGTGGGTTCAACCTGTTTTAGTGTCCTTGTTTTAACAACCCTGATCTTATTGTGGGTTGAACCTTTTTTAGTGTCTGTTGTTAACAACTGATTTCATTCCAGGTTTAACCTGTTTTAGTATCCTTGTTTGTAACAATCCTGATCTGACTGTGGGCTTAACCTATTTTAGTATCCATGTTTTTAACAACTCTAATTTCATTTCAAGTTTAACCTGTTTTAGTATCCTTGTTTGTAACAACTGTGATTTCATTTCAGGTTTAATCTGTTTTAGTATCCTTGTTTGTAACAACCCTGATCTCACTGTGGGTTTAATGTGTTTTAGTATCAATTTTTTCGGCAACTCTGATTTCATTTCAGGTTTAACCTGTTTTAGTGTCCTTGTTTGTGACAATCCTGATCTCACTCTGGGTTTAACCTATTTTAGTGTCCTTGTTTTAACAATCCTGATCTCACCGTGGGTTTAACCTGTTTCAATGTCCTTGTTTTAACAACCCTGATCTCACTCTGGTGTAAACCTGTTTTAGTGTTCTTGTTTTAACAACCCTGATCTCACTGTGAGTTTAACCTGTTTTAGTGTCCTTCTTTTTAACAACCCTGATCTGATGGGGAATTGAACCTGTTTTAGTATCTTGTTTTTCACAATTCTGATCTCACTGTGTCTTGAACCTGTTTTAGTATCCTTGTTTTTAACAACTCTGATTTCATTCCAGGTTTAACCTGTTTTAGTATCCTTGTTTGTAACAACCCTGAACTCACTGTGGGTTTAACTTATTTTAGTGTCCATGTTTCTAACAACCCTGATCTGACTGTGTATTCAACCTGTTTTAGTATTCTTGTTTTTAACAACTCTGACTTCATTCCAGGTTTAACCTCTTTTAATATCCTTGTTTGTAACAACCCTGATCTCACTCTGGGTTTAACCTATTTTAGTCTCCTTGTTTTAACAACCCTGATTACACTCTGTGTTTAATCTGTTTTAGCATTCTTGTTTTAACAACTGTGATTTCATTTCAGGTTTAATCTGTTTTAGTATCCTTGTTTGTAACAACCCTGATCTCACTGTGGGTTTAATGTGTTTTAGTATCATTATTTTTAGCAACTCTGATTTCATTTCAGGTTTAACCTGTTTTAGTGTCCTTGTTTGTGACAATCCTGATCTCACTCTGGGTTTAACCTATTTTAATGTCATTGTTTTAACAACCCTGATCTCACTCTGTGTTTAATCTGTTTTAGCATTCTTCTTTTAACAACCCTTATCTGACTGTGGGTTCAACCTATTTTAGTGTCCATGTTTTTAACAACTCTAATTTCATTACAAGTTTAACCTGTTTTAGTATCCTTGTTTGTAACAACTGTGATTTCATTTCAGGTTTAACCTGTTTTAGTATCTTTGTTTGTAACAACCCTTATCTGACTGTGGGTTCAACCTATTTTAGTGTCCATGTTTTTAACAACTCTAATTTCATTTCAAGTTTAACCTGTTTTAGTATCCTTGTTTGTAACATTTGTGATTTCATTTCAGATTTAACCTGTTTTAGTATCCTTGTTTGTAACAATCCTTATTTAACTGTGGGTTTAACCTATTTTAGTGTCCTTGTTTTAACAACCCTGATCTCACTCTGGGTTTAACCTATTTTAGTGTCCTTGTTTTAACAACCCTGATCTCACTCTGGTTTTAACCTGTTTTAGTGTCCTTGTTTTAACAACCCTGATCTCATTGTGGGTTGAACCTGTTTTAGTGTCTGTTGTTAACAACTGATTTCATTCCAGGTTTAACCTGTTTTAGTATCCTTGTTTGTAACAACCCTGATCTGACTGTGGGTTTAACCTATTTTAGTGTCCATGTTTTTAACAACTCTAATTTCATTTCATTTCAAGTTTAACCTGTTTTAGTATCCTTGTTTGTAACAACTGTGATTTCATTTCAGGTTTAATCTGTTTTAGTGTCCTTGTTTGTGACAATCCTGATCTGACTGTGGGTTCAACCTATTTTATTGTCCATGTTTTTAACAACTCTAATTTCATTTCAAGTTTAACCTGTTTTAGTATCCTTGGTTGTAACAACTGTGATTTTATTTCAGGTTTAACCTGTGTTAGTATCCGTGTTTATAACAACTTTGATTTCATTTCAGGTTTAACCTGTTTTAGTATTTTTGTTTGTAACAACCCTTATCTGACTGTGGGTTCAACCTATTTTAGTGTCCATGTTTTTAACAACTCTCATTTCATTTCAAGTTTAACCTTTTTTAGTATCCTTGTTTGTAACAACTCTGATCTCACTCTGGGTTTAACCTATTTTAGTGTCCCTGTTTTAACAACCCTGATTTCATTCCAGGTTTAACCTGTTCTAGTATCCTTGTTCGTAACAACCCTGATCTTACTGTGAGTTTAACCTGTTTTAGTGTCCTTGTTTGTAACAACCCTGATATCACTCTGTGCTTAACCTATTTTAGTGTCCTTGTTTTAACAACCCTGATCTCACTCTGGGTTTAACCTGTTTTAGTGTCCTTGTTTGTAACAACCCTGATCTCACTGTGGGTTTAACCTATTTCAGTGTCCATGTTTGTAACAACCCTGATCTGACTGTGTATTCAACCTGTTTTAGTATTCTTGTTTTAACAACTCTGACTTCATTCCAGGTTTAACCTCTTTTAATATCCTTGTTTGTAACAACCCTGATCTCACTGTGGGTTCAACCTGTTTTAGTATCCTTGTTTTAACAACCCTGATCTCACTCTGGTGTAAACCTGTTTTAGTGTTCTTGTTTTAACAACCCTGATCTCACTGTGAGTTTAACCTGTTTTAGTGTTCTTCTTTTTAACAACCCTGATCTGATGGGGAATTGAACCTGTTTTAGTATCTTGTTTTTATCAACTCTGATCTCACTGTGGTTTCAACCTGTTATAGTATCCTTGTTTGTAACAAGCCTGATCTCACTGTGGGTTAAATCTGTTTTAGTATCCTTGTTTGTAACAACCCTGATCTGACTGTGTGTTTAACCTGTTTTAGTGTCATGTTTGTAATAACCCTGATCTCACTGTGGGTTTAATGTGTTTTAGTATCTTTATTTTTAGCAACTCTGATTTCATTTCAGGTTTAACCTATTTTAGTGTCCTTGTTTTAACAACCCTGATCTCACTCTGTATGTAATCTGTTTTAGCGTTCTTGTTTTAACAACCCTTATCTGACTGTGGGTTCAACGTGTTTTAGTGTCCTTGTTTTAACAACTCTGATTTCATTCTAGGTTTAACCTGTTTTAGTGTCCTTGTTTTTAACAACTCTGATTTCATTCTAGGTTTAACCTGTTTTAGTGTCCTTGTTTGTAACAACTCTGATTTCATTTCAGGTTTAACCTGTTTTAGTATTTTTGTTTGTAACAACCCTGATCTCACTGTGGGTTCAACCTGTTTTAGTGTCCTTGTTTTTTAACAACATTGATTTCATTTCAGTTTTAGCCTATTTTAGTATCCTTGTTTGTAACAACTCTGATTTCATTCCAGGTTTAACCTGTTCTAGTATCCTTGTTTGTAACAACCCTGATCTGACTGTGTGTTTAACCTGTTTTAGTGTCATGTTTGTAATAACCCTGATCTGACTGTGTATGCAACCTGTTTTTGTATCCTTGTTTGTAACAACCCTTTTCTCACTGTGGGTTTAACCTGTTTTAGTATTTTTATTTGTAACAACCCTGATCTCACTGTGGGTTCAACCTGTTTTAGTGTCCTTGTTTTAACAACCCTGATCTTATTGTGGGTTGAACCTTTTTAGTGTCTGTTGTTAACAACTGATTTCATTCCAGGTTTAACCTGTTTTAGTATCCTTGTTTGTAACAATCCTGATCTGACTGTGGGCTTAACCTATTTTAGTATCCATGTTTTTAACAACTCTAATTTCATTTCAAGTTTAACCTGTTTTAGTATCCTTGTTTGTAACAACTGTGATTTCATTTCAGGTTTAATCTGTTTTAGTATCCTTGTTTGTAACAACCCTGATCTCACTGTGGGTTTAATGTGTTTTAGTATCAATTTTTTCGGCAACTCTGATTTCATTTCAGGTTTAACCTGTTTTAGTGTCCTTGTTTGTGACAATCCTGATCTCACTCTGGGTTTAACCTATTTTAGTGTCCTTGTTTTAACAATCCTGATCTCACCGTGGGTTTAACCTGTTTCAATGTCCTTGTTTGTAACAACCCTGATCTCACTCTGGTTTTTTTAACCTGTTTTAGTGTCCTTGTTTTGACAATCCTGATCTCACTGTGGGTTTAACCTGTTTTAGTGTCATGTTTGTAATAACCCTGATCTGACTGTGTATTCAACCTGTTTTTGTATCCTTGTTTGTAACAACCCTTTTCTCACTGTGGGTTTAATCTGTTTTGGTATCCTTGTTTGTAACAACCCTTTTCTCATTGTGGGTTTAACCTGTTTTGGTATCCTTGTTTGTAACAACCCTAATCTCACTCTGGTTTTAACCTGTTTTAGTGTCCTTGTTTTAACAACCCTGATCTTATTGTGGGTTGAACCTGTTTTAGTATCCTTGTTTGTAACAACCCTGATATGACTGTGGGTTTAACTTATTTTAGTGTCCATGTTTTTAACAACTCTAATTTCATTTCAAGTTTAACCTGTTTTAGTATCCTTGTTTGTAACAACTGTGATTTCATTTCAGGTTTAATCTGTTGTAGTATCCTTGTTTGTAACAACCCTGATCTCACTGTGGGTTTAACCTATTTTAGTGTCCTTGTTTTAACAACCCTGATCTCACTCTGTGTTTAATCTGTTTTAGCATTCTTGTTTTAACAACCCTGATCTCACTGTGGGTTTAATGTGTTTTAGTATCATTATTTTTAGCAACTCTGATTTCATTTCAGGTTTAACCTGTTTTAGTGTCCTTGTTTGTGACAATCCTGATCTCAATGTGGGTTTAACCTATTTTAGTGTCCTTGTTTTAACAACCCTGATCTCACTCTGTGTTTAATCTGTTTTAGCATTCTTGTTTTAACAACCCTGATCTCACTGTGGGTTTAACCTGTTTTAGTGTTTTTGTTTTAACAACCTGATCTCACTATAGGTTCAACATGTTTAAGTATCTCTATGAATAACAACTCTGATTTCATTCTAGGTTGAACCTGTTTTGGTATCCTTTTATATGTAATAACCCTGATCTAACTATAGGTTCAACCTGTTTATTAATGCTTAATTTCTTCAACATGGTTTATAATTTCAGTTTGGAATAATTAGCTTGAATTTCTTTTCTTTTTTTTTGTCTTATAATTTGTCCTTAAAACACTGTACTTCACTCAAGCTATAATACATTAGGAATATGTTCAGTGAATATTAACTGTTTAAATATAACTTTACAAGAACAAAGCAGGTTCACTGGATATAAACAAAATGTTGTGTCACTAAAATTATATAAAGTAATCAAAATTGCATAAAATCTTCCATTACTTTCATTGTATATTTGTTAAGCTATACACAATATTAGTTACTTAAAAATTTCCTCAAATGTGTTTGTATTTTAAAATATAAATTACTTCTGTTTCTAGCTTTAACTGGAAGTTTGAAACAGTTGAACTACCTAATGTTTTTCAAATAAAAAGTAATGTGGCTATTGAAATTGTTAAAAAATCTATTTTAGCCATTGGTTAAATTTCTAGGCTTCTAACTGTGCATAAATATTTACTTTGCACATATATGAAAGAAAAAAAATTATAATGAAAAATTAAATTATCACAATTTAAAGTTATATTTCTGGTATAGAAATGCAAATTATGAAATTATTACAAAGTGTACCTTATTATGTCAGTTGTTATGCTTTAATGTTTCAGATGTAAGCTTTATAAACCTTTTAATGTAGTAAAATGATATATTGGTTTCTAGTGCCCAGCATTCTCTAAACAAACTTGATGGATAAAGTACATCTACATTCTATGGAAGTAATTGTAGACATTCTGACATTTAAGATTTACTTTTGCAACAGTAATTATGAACATTACTCAATTATAAAGGATAAACATTAATATGAAAATAGGTAGACAAGCAATGATTTATAAACTTGAGGAAAAGTTTTATTGATAGTAGAATATACTACATGAGTTGACAGAACATCAATCTGTCTTCTTCAGGTGTGGTCAACACTGAGTAAAACAAGGTAGGTATATCATTATAGACATAAATGGTAACAGGATATAGGTATAGGTCAAGTGAATAGACCTTGTCAAGTACAGTTGCTGTTTCTAAGGCCATTATCATGGTTTAGTGAAAGATTGTTTGCTTTGATTTCTGTAGTTTCTAAACAGTATTTTGTGACCTGTTTCATTTTGATGATATGTTAAAGCAGGTATTTGGAATTCACCTCTTTGTATAAACCTCATAGTGCTTAACTGATCAGACCTGAAGAAGACAGGCCAATGTTCTGTCAGAATGTGTCATATATTCCACCATGAGTACAATTTTTCCTTATAAAAAGTTATTTTCCTATCATTTGTTTCTAAATTTTTTTAGTGATGTTTGATAAGGGGATTGGATTTTAAAACATAGTAAAGTAAAATTAATTTTGAAAGTTAAAAACTCATCATGAATAAAAAATTTTTTCACCCTGTTTGATAGTGAGAACTACCTGGTCCGTGTCCGTGCCCAGGTCATGACCAGAGATGATATTCAAGGTGGATGGTTTCCTATGGGCGGTGGCGGGCTCAGCAATGTTTCTGTATGTAAACGACTTCTCCCCACAGAAGATAAGTCTGAGCATGAATATTTCATCTACGGTGAAAGGATATGCGACCAATCAGTAAGTAGCTTACTTATTTTACGTACTTTTAGTAGAAGGTTTTAATGAAATTTACATCTCACAAAGTAACAGCAACATCAGTCATGAAGGTGTTTACCTTTATCTCTGGTATCATTCTAAATTTAAAATGTTTACAAATGTTGCCACTCCAGTGTAATTGTGTAGTACTATTAGCTTCACTTGTTAAGAACCCTTAACTCTCAACAGTTCAGTAGCAAACTGTAACATGGTTTTTTAGGTTGTCCTCAGCTGTATTATCAGGAAGGACTTTCAATATAACAAAGTCATGCCAACCTTTCACCACTGGAGAACAGGAGACAACAGGTTTGGTTTGGCCTTTCAGACTGCAGCTGATGCCAGAGTCTTTGACAAGGGAGTGAAAATGGCAGTGGAAGTTCTTGATGGTGTGTGTGTGTTATGTTAGTGTAGATGAACAGGTTGAAGTGTGAATTATTACTGAAGTAAACACATAGATTCAAGTCAGTTGTATGTCAAGTGAATTGACAATCTAAAGTAGAATTAGAGTGCACATAATATATATTGTTTTCTCTTGTCATGTATGTTTGATTCTAGTCAATTGTAAGGTGTGTGGGAGTCCAAGACTTCTAGCATGTGAAAACAAAAGTTCACATATAGAGGGCAGCACTGAATGAGAATAGTTATTTATGTGAGATGAGGTAAGTACCTATTAGAAATATGTTTCAATATAAGAAGATTATAACATATGAACCTTTTGTGTTGTTAGACAGCAAACTAAAACTAATCCATGGTATATATCATTTTAATGTAAATGTGTATATTTTTATGACACATAGTAGATATAATGAAAACTATATTAAAACCTACTTGTCCTGGAAGGGGGGATTTCAACAGAAGCACAGTAAGAACCAGTTTTATTCTGGAATATTCTTCTTTCTTTACTTCTGTCAAACAAACTACATTTTTTAAGTAATGGCCCGACTGTTGGTCATGTCAGCTTTATGAAGTTGGTGATAACACTGGTTTTCATATAATTTGTTGAAGATTTTTCATTATTCTCTTTCTGTTCAAACTTAGAATTTTTTGTTTTCGAAGAAATTGGTCCTATTTTGTAAATCAAGTCAAAGATAAATGGTAATAAATTTTGTGTCCCACTAACTGACTAATAGTAAACAATATAAACTGTACTATTACATATGGTACTTTGGTTTAAAACACATTTCCAACTTTAGGACATACATTAACATGTTCTAATTATTACTGAAGAAATACATTTTATAATATTGCTTTCTTTCATAGACTAAGAAACCTTAAATGATTTATTTTATTTTTCTTGCTCACTACTACTGCCCTCTTTTGCTTGGTTTGGTAAGTATACCATTTCCACTTTGAGTATGTATAAATACAGTGCATCACTTGCTTTTGAAGTTATGATTAAAATACATACATCGGTATATGATAAAAATTTTGAAAGTTTTATCTTTCTCCATAACTTAGGTTAAATTTGATATATAATGGCAAGTAATGCTTTGTTTTATGGCAAATAACTAAAAAATTTTAACAATGAACAGACTGCCTAGGCAACTAATATAAGGCTTTCAAAAATGATCTGGTTTGTAAGGCCTTTTTTGGTGATGTTCCATTGAGAACTTCATAACTAATGCTATCAGTAGTTTGATTTTATTCTAAGTTGTGCATTTTATAAAATTTAGCCTAAGTTTTGTGCTTTGGTTACCATGACTTGAACTACTTGGTCAATTTAATATGCATATTACTGTCAACAGGTTGGACAAGTTTTATCCCATTATATTATTTAAAAAAGAACTTTTTGTAATAAAATTAATCTCCTGCATATGAATGAAACTTGACTCTTGTTTATATCAAAATCTTTTTTACATAACTTTCAGGACATTAGAGATAAAGTGTCTTGTGTTACACTGAGTTAAAGAAATTTATTTTATAAAAAGAAATATGTAGTTAACCCTTCATCACAAATATATCAAAATTTAAAGAATAGGTCAAACAATAGTTAGTTGTTTTGTTTTTTCAAAAGGATAATGTTTTGAGCTAATACTCTTCATCATGTAAAACTTGGCATGTTACTTACCCTGACATTGTAATTCAGTGTATGTGCTCATAGCTTCTAAGAAGCGACAGACTTGTGTTACTGTACCTGGAATATCTGAACATTAGTAATGATGTTAGTGTTTGTGGTGGAACATTAATATTACTGTGTATAGAAATCATAATTTTTACAAGGCTATAGTAATGAATGTGTTTATGGAATGGTAGTAAAGGTGTTTTTTATGAAACAGTAATGTTTGTGTAATAGTATAACACAGTTTGGTTCTTCTTGAAGTTGTACATGGTTTTGGTCTTTGCTGTGGTCCAGATCTCAGTAATGAAGATGTGTTTATGGTAAGTTGTGGGTATTTTTTTTTTAAGTCAGTTGAAATACAGAGTTAACTACTAGTTAATAATGCAATGGTTTTATTGTCTTGAAACTTTATATGTTTTACAATAATTCTTGTATGCTGAATTAGAAAATCTCAATTTTTCTCTGTTGTGTATCGATTTATCACAAAATGTCCATATAATTTTACATAAATGAATCATTTTCATTGAAATTGGGTCACATTTTTGTATGTTTAATATGTTATCCTCTAGCTGAAGGTTTCTTAAACCCAGTTTTGACATGAGAGTGATCAATCTTTCTAGAACCCATAAGAAACACACCACTAGTATATAATAGTTAATGGGCCTCATGATGTAACATGACTTTTTCCTTCTCTCTATTTTGTATTTGTTGCTTGCTATAGCAACATGGGGGTGTGTGTAAATGACCAATTATATTCTGTTACATTTGTGGTAAACTTGTAAAAAAAACAACAAAGGCAAACCATTACAGAATCCATCAAAAAGTGTACAATGCATATTTTGGAATAAAATTTGGGAACCAACACAAATCATGGGCTCTGCACAATGTTTGCACTATTTGTGTTGATGACTTGAGACAATTGACTAAAGGTAAGAAAAAGTCTTTGCTTTTTGGAATTCCAATGGTCTGGTGTGAGCATAGAAATCATGGAGGTGACTACTATTTTTGCTCGTGTAACGTTTAAGGCTACAGCACTTGAAATAACAAGGATACTTCTTATGTGAACCTTCAATTTGCTGTAAGACCTGTTTGCTCAGGGGCCTGATGTACCTGTACATACTTCACTGGAGATTCTCGATACAGTTTAATCTGATCCTGATGTCGATAGAAATGATAAGGATCATTGTCAACCTGAAACATCTGGTGAACCACAACTTTTTACACAATTTCTGTTAATAACTTGTTCAGTAAATTCAAAGAGTCAGGTTGTAATATGAGCTTGAAAATTTATTTCTTTCACTCACATATTGACTAATTCTTCTGAAAATCTCTATCCCATCAGCAAAGAAAAAGGGGGAATATTTCATCAAGACATCAGGGAAGGTGGAACATCAGCAAGATGGCTGATTACTGCAATGAGATGCTTTAGATGAATAGATAAAAGAAAGGATTCAACATGTAATTTTGAGACTAAAATGACATTGAATTTACACACAAATTCAGGATGAATGAGGGCCAATATTCACTTAAGTTCAGGATGAATGAGGGCTGATATTCATTTAAGATCAATTTTTCCTATTCTTCAGTTTGTTAACAAAAATACAAACACAATAATAATTATAAAGTATTCATTGGGATGAATGATATAATATCTTGTTTTGAGTAAAGTTTTCAATTGCCAATTTGTAAAAAAAATGCATGAAAGAAAAATATTTTTGAAATCTGCATAGACGAATTATTCAAAATCCATTATTGAAACCAAAACCTTTATGAAATTTAAATTCACAGGCCTGTGTAATTACAACTCATTTGTTTCATCTAACTGTAACCTAAAAGTTGTTGTTGTTATACATACATAATCTACACCGATATTCCGTTGTATTCCAGCCACTCTAACAAGAAAAAGGCCCGACTGGTACTGGATATAACAATGTCATATGATTGATATGTTATAACATCTTCTTTGCTTTTACACATAGATTATTAGAATTACACTAAAATACTAGGAATGATTTTGCTTTTATAATTATTCAGTATATTTATTAGAACATAAATACTTATTCTGCAAACTAAAGAGAGACTGACCCAGTTACCTCTTAAGAAAACAAAATAATTGAAATACAGACTTTTAGGGTTATAGTTAGATTTAAATAATTAACTTGAAACATGAGAATCATTGTTATAAAAAAAATACCAAAATTATCTGATTATTGGTTAAACAGCTACATGGATTTTAAAAATTATTTACAAACATGAAAATATTTTTGTTAAGAACCAGAAACCAATATCATTCCTGTATGTAAGTAACAAGATATCAACAATGTCATGTTGTTCATTGGTTGAAGGATGATATAGCAGTTTTTTGAAAACGGTATCATAAGTTAAGTAGACCAACCATTTTAACATACTGTTTGTTTGTTCTTATAATTTAGGGTTTATTCTTCAAGTAGTTGTTTCAATAAATGAGGCACGTAATGGTACTGATTTACTCACTATCATAGATTATTTCAACCACATGACTTTAACCATTACTCAAAATATATATTTTGGGATGAGGCGGTAGAACAATGTTTAAATAGTGTATTCATAAGTAAGGATTTTGTCTTTTCTCTTACTTCTGAATTTCTTGCTACTTAATGTTTGTATACAGTATCTGGAGAATTACTTAACATTGGTATATTATGGGTAAAACATCTTGTAAAAAGTGGTGCATGATATATGGAAAAGTACTCAACACTGGTACATAGTGTATAGAGGTCTACTCAGTATTATATAGATCAGTAAAATAAAAGAAATGTACATTTACTGTTTCTAATAGGAACTAAATACATTCAATTTTATTGAATATTTAGAGTAAAGGAAAAAGGAGCCAGATATGTTTGACATTCTAATAACATAAATGTGGCCAACTCATCCTAATTTTAAACTGGATATCATAAGTGTGTACTTTTACTACTAGGCACTAATGTTAGTTTTTAGTGAGATCCATGTTAAAAACTGTTAACTCTTATGTTCCTAAATTTGAATAACAAATCTTTAGACATTGGAACTGCCCATGGATTCTCTATCTTCTTCGGGCTCCAGCACCACAAGCGGCAGTATTGGTGGACCTGTCCAGCCATCATCTACAAATCCTAGTACACAGGGTGATTTACTCTCAACCTCAACAAATCCTAGTACACAGGGTGATTTACTCTCAACCTCATCACCATACCCTCATCCTCATGCCAACTA
Source organism: Tachypleus tridentatus (assembly GCF_004210375.1). Lineage (NCBI taxonomy): Eukaryota > Metazoa > Arthropoda > Merostomata > Xiphosura > Limulidae > Tachypleus > Tachypleus tridentatus. The sequence goes on from NC_134831.1 coordinate 103,350,169, forward strand.
TCATCATCTCCATTGCATGCATTTTGCACGTTCCTTGCATATACCTGCAGGACCTAGCAACACCAATGGGATGGGAACGTCAAATGGAGGCTTAGGAAGTGCAAGGAGTCCAGGAGAAGAAATAATAAACAGGGAAAGAACCAGTACTGATCCAGGGACTCACAATATTGACAAGATTGAAGTCCTTTCCAGAGAACCTTATTCTTACGTACAGTGTGCCAGGGATAAACCATCTCGATTAGATCATGAATACTCCTACCCTATCATGGATCTGTTAAAACCAAACAAACAAGACCATGTATCTGTATGTAGCTACAAGAAACCTCAGTTCTCTGGTAGACAACCTACCTTGTTGCCAACTAAGAACAACAAGAATTACCATAAAGGAGAATCTCAACGACAGTCTTTCACTGAACAATCCCAGTGCCGTTATTGTCAGGAAATGTTTGAGGAAAAGAACTATCAGCATAGCTGTGAGTATGCTTTTGACCCAGTGTTAACATGCATCAATGCTTCCACTTGTATGTCTTGTGCCCAGTGGATGCTGTACCACTGCGTATCTGATGCAGACAGAGAAGTTGGTGAACATACTTGTTCATGCAATACATCTGATGACCAATGTCATCAAAGATGGATTGGACTAGCACTTCTCTCATTCCTTGTTCCATGTCTGTGGTTCTATCTTCCTTTACGAGCTTGTCATCAATGTGGTCTCCGATGTCATCTGTGTGGAAGTAGGCATCGAGCTACGTAATCACCACGTAACTAACTAGTGCCGATAATTGGCGGTTTCCTACTGTAGTTCTACAGTGTTAACAAATATTGTGAATCTAACATGTACTAGATCAGTGTTTGGAAGCAGATTGAAATACTGATGCCAAACTGAATATGTTTCTAGCTCTCCTTATGGTTTGTAGCAGACCTTCATGTTTATTATCTTGATAGAAAGTAATAATTCTTTATAGAGAAGTGCTATTTTGTGAAAATGTAATTGCAGTATTTGAAAGACAAGACTTACTGATTTAAAATCTCTAGCAGTATGTGGTAGGTATTAGTTGTTCATTAAAAATGTACAGCAGGTCTTTCTTAGACATCATTTATTAAGATGTGTAGCAGTCTTTAGTATCCATCAGTTGTTTGATTGAAATACATGGCAGTCTTTACTACATATTGGTTAATTGTTTATAAATATCGGTTAAACAAAAGAATTCCCCTAAATAAGTACCACAGATTAAGTTACATTTAGTTATGCTTGCAAATCAAGAAGTTTTTCATTTTGTGTAACATTTCTTTGTCAGCAAGTGTTAATCTTCTGTTAAAATGTATAATGGTATTTGTAAGCCAGGCCTCCAGACACAGTTTTAAATTGTTATGCAGTCCTCAATAGACAGGAGTTCTATTAAATCGTACAACTTATCCTTGTACACAAGGTTTTATTCAACAAATACGTAATAGTGTTGCCAGTTTAAAAAACAACAAATATTATAGAAGGAAAGAATTACATAATATATAGAAATACAGTGTAAATGTATTTCTGTAGAAATGAGACTGTAGTATATTACACTTTGTAATATAATACATACGTAACCTACGCTGTATTAAATATCTAATACACAACCTGAATCACATTATATGTGATCTGTATTGAGGGTTAGAGGGAAAGATACTATATGTGATCTGTATTGAGGGTTAGAGGAAAGATACTATATGTGATCTGTATTGAGGGTTAGAGGAAACATACTGTATGCGATCTGTATTGAGGGTTAGAGGAAAGATACTGTATGCGATCTGTATTGAGGGTTAGAGGAAAGATACTGTATGCGATCTGTATTGAGGGTTAGAGGAAAGATACTGTATGCGATCTGTATTGAGGGTTAGAGGAAAGATACTATTAAGCTGATAATTTTAGATGAAAAGATAAAGGACTAAACTAACATCTTATGTTATAAAATGTTTTACATGAAGAGAAGAAACTTAAGTAACAAAACTATATGAATGGATACAGGGAAAAAACACATTATATCAATGTGTTATGTTGCAAGACATTTCACATGATGATGTATTTAGAGGATGTTCTGACCAACAGGTGGAATTAAAGGGCTATGTGTGCATCATGTCAGTTCAGTGAAGATAATTTTTAATGTCTCTAGAAATATCACATGGATAAAGAAATTTTGTTTTATTAAATAAGGTTAAGTCTTAAAATATCTTAGTGAGTGTACTTTGTAAGACAGTAATTTGGAAACTATACTGAATTGTAATGGCTAGCCATTGTTCTTGTTAAATGTTAGGTTTTGTCATTTAAGTGCATTCTGATATCACTACTTATTGTTATAAAGAAAAAGATTGTTATAACAATAATGATTTAAAGTACACACAGATGACAATAACAATGATAGTTTTACAAGTACAGAGAGACTGTTGTATGGGTACAATGATATTGTGTTACAAATAAAGAGAAGGTTATAACAATGTTTAGGGTCAGCAAGGGACATGTTGGCCCATCTCAATTATCCTATTCTCTAAGCCAAATTAAAACTATTAAATAAAACAAATTAAAGCCAGACCTTATCATTCATATCTTTAAAGCTTTCTTTTAAACACTTAAATTTACTGACTCCACAACATCTGAAGGTAACTCCTTCCATAAGCCAACCACCCTATTTCTAAAAGTAAAACTGTTTTTGTTGAAGATGGTCTAAACCTGTATTTTTGTCCTCTAGTTCTATAATTCTTGTTGTTAAGTATGAACATTATTAATTCCTTTTAAAATCTTAAACAATTCAATCAGATTCCCCTTACTTCTTCTTTTGATAAAACAATTTTTTAGGATATTAATATCTCCTTAACTGAAAATTCCTCATTCCCAATCATCATCCTAGTAACTCTTTCCAACAATTCAGGGGCTTTACTAAGGTAAGGAGCCCATGACTGAACACAATACTTCAAATGTGGCCTAAGCAGTGACTTAAATAATAAAAGTATAACCTCTTTAGACTTGTATTCAATATTTCTGTAGACACAACCTAAAATCCTATGTCCTCACACTAGGAACAGTACACTGCTTAAATGGCTTTAGAGAGTGATGAACTATTACACAAATATCCTTTTTCTTCATGATATGGTGAAGGTTATTCCAGTCTAATTATAATTAAAATTAAGATAACCCACATGCAGTATCTTGTGACATAACTAAAACCCATATGCTGTTTATATGTCCATCTCACTAGATGATCAAAATCCTTTTGTAAAGCAGCATCGTCCTAGACCTTAATACTGCTAATAAATGTAACCCACTGACCATTCCTTCATACAGATACACCATCAGTAACATTTTCGAAGCATAACAAAGATTTGCAAGTAAAGATTTTCCCTTATTGAAACCACAATAAAATTCTAAACTTTGTTGAATAATTTTGCAAAGTATCTTAAACTTTTCCCACAGGCCTACAATTATCTGGATAACTTCTCTTAACCTCCCTTGAGAACTGGAGAGACATTAGCTAATTTTCATTCTATTGGGACTTGTCCACTTTTAAAGGGCTTCCAGAAAATTGTTGTAACTGGTTTGCACATCCAATCCTTGACCTGTTTAAAACCCTTGGGTAAATACTACCTGGTGCAGGAACCTTATCATTCTTTAAATTTCCCAATTTTATTTAAGAAGCTCAGAAATGTTCAACTTTGTTTTCATCTATCAGTTGCTCGAGTCTTCATTAGTAAAAGCTGAAAAAAAGCTGAATTTAATAACCTAGCTATTTTATAATCATCAGATACAAGCTTTCCTTTATCAGCCCTCAAGGAGCTTATCTCCATCCTAACATTTTGTTTACACATAACGTATATCAAGAATTCCTTACTGTAAGTGTTCACACTTTCAACCAACCTTTTCTCATAAATTTTTTGATATCCTAATTTTCTATTTGACCAACTATAATCTTCTAAATCTCCTGTCACACCAGTCAATTTAAAGTTATTAAATTTGTGATGCTTTTCTTTAATTTGATCTCTTGTACCCTTTGTGAGCAACCCTGGTTTCTTTACTTACAGCTATATTTTTCTTTCTGTAAGGAGTATATTTATTTTGAATATTAAAACGTTTTCAGCATTTGCTTGTGTCTCCAAATTCTTGTTGCATCCTCTCAAAATTTATTATTTTTTTAAATATGCAATCAAAATATTACAAAATATTATTCCTAATTTACATGTACAGCAAAGGTAAACACAGTAATAATCACTTGTAAGTAAGTGTCCCCCAGCTTCCACCCTCTGAACCACTTCTCTATTACAAGTTAACAATAAATCTAAAATAATATTTCTAGTTGGTTCCTTGACCAGTTAGTGAAGAAATCCATTTTGAACAGAAACCTTACTCCACCATGGTTTGACTCTGGTACCTTCCACTAACTATATCTGAAATTAAACCCACCCATAATTATGACTTCATTAATAGTTGAAATCCTAATCTCACTGTAAAGTTTCTCACTAATTTCCTCTGATGGTCTGTAACAAATTCCTGTTAAGAGCTTTTTCCCTTGATATCTACTAAAAGAAACACAAATAGATTCAGTATCTTTTTTATTATCCTTAATATTCTCAACTTCAACAGGATGTAACCATACTTTACATAGAGGGCCACTTCTCCCCTCTGTTTACTACTCTGTTCTTAGTAAATAACCAATAACCATTTATTTCAAAGACATTTATGTCATCAAAATTATCTACCTTTAACCATGTTTCAGTTATTCCCTTTATGTCAAAATATTCTATTCATACCAGTGCCCTAAAGTCATCTGTTTTATCTGTCATACTTCTCAGCATTACAGTAGTAACAATTAAGCCTATTTTTATAACTGTTTTTATACTGATTTCCTATGCTAAACTTTCCTGTACATCTCAGTTTTGTTACATTTAGTTTATCTTTTCCCTCACCAATATCTAGTCCTAGTTTAAAACTTCCCTTACAATTTAAATAATATCAGCTAACCTGCCCTTCTTTGCACATTAATTTCAGACTAACATTTAACCTAGGGACCTACTCAAAATCTTATCTTCACAATTAATTCTTGGCAGTATCCTGACAAAATTCACTATATCGTTAGTCCCTACATGAACAACAAAACTGCATCGTTGCTAGTCCACTTTTATCTCTTGTTCTGTCAGTAATATTTTCCACCTGTGCCCCAGGGTAACATAATTTAACTCTTCTCCCAGTTTACCCCACAGATTATTCTAACCACATGCTGTGTCAAGGAATCACCTATAGCTATAACCTGTTTAACTTCATAATCCGCGTTATTGTATATTCCTTCAACTGTTCCTTGTCTACGTAAGTCAAGGGTTGAAGTCTGCTGCTCAGTAGAATATAACTATAACCTGTTTAACTTCATAATCCACATTATTCTATATTCCTCCAACTGTTCCTTGTCTACGTAAGTCAAGGGTTGAAGTCTGCTGCTCAGTAGAATATAACTATAACCTGTTTAACTTCATAATCCACATTATTCTATATTCCTCCAACTGTTCCTTGTCTCGTAAGTCAAGGACTGAAGTCTGCTGCTCAGTAGAATATAACTATAACCTGTTTAACTTCATAATCCACATTATTCTATATTCCTCCAACTGTTCCTTGTCTCACATTAAGTCAAGGGCTGAAGTCTGCTGCTCAGTAGAATATAGCTATAACCTGTTTAACTTCATAATCCACATTATTCTATATTCCTCCAACTGTTCCTTGTCTATGTAAGTAAAGGGCTGAAGTCTGCTGCTCAGTAGAATATAGCTATAACCTGTTTAACTTCATAATCCACATTATTCTATATTCCTCCAACTGTTCCTTGTCTCACGTAAGTCAAGGGCTGAAAGTCTGCTGCTCAATAGAATATAACTATAACATGTTTAACTTCATAATCCACATTATTCTATATTCTCGAACTGTTCCTTGTCTACGTTAAGTCAAGGGCTGAAGTCTGCTGCTCAGTAGAATACAGTCTTTACCGCGTAACTTCACTATTTTAACTCCAATACTACACTTTCTAACTAGTTGTCATTGTTAATCTTGGTTGATATAAAACCTTGTATTTAAAATCTTAGCTCCTCTTGAAGTCCTGTTGTCATTTCACACAGTTTATACTACTATTTCCTCAACTTTAGTTAGGATAACCTTCAACTTACAAACTCTACATGTAAATTCAACATTCTCACTACTAGCTTCCTTAAACATGCATAGTAGTCTCAAGTTCTCAAATAAAACTTGTTGTACCCATCACATCTAACAAACTGGGAATGGTTAACTATTGTATTATTTGTAGAATTAAAATAAACACTCAGTACTATGATTAAATTACTAGTTAAACCTAAGTTTGATAATTGTGTTACAAATAAAGAGAAGGTTATAGGAATGATACAATGATATTGTGTTACAAGTAAAGAGGATATTATAAGGATGATAAAATATTATGTTAGAAGAAATGTTGTAAGAATGATACAATATGTTATTTACAAGTAAAGAGGATATTATAAGGATGATAAAATATTATGTTAGAAGAGAGGTTATAGGAATAATACAATGATATGTTGTTACAAGTAAAGAGGATATTATAGGATGATAAAATATTATGTTAGAATAGAATGTTGTAAGAATGATACAATGATATGTTGTTACAAGTAAAGAGGATATTATAAGGATGATAAAATATTATGTTAGAAGAGAAGGTTATAGGAATGATACAATGATATGTTGTTACAAGTAAAGAGGATATTATAAGGATGATAAAAAAATTATATTTAGAATAGAATATTGTAAGAATGATACAATGATATTGTGTTACAAGTACAGAAAAGGTTATATATAAAAGATACAATGTTAATATTTAGAAGTAAAGAGGAGGCTGTAAGAATGTGTCATAAATAAAGATAAGATAATAATGAAACTACAATGTTAATATTTAGGAATTCACAGAAGATTATAAAGATGATACAATGATACTGCATTACAAGTACAGTGAAGATTATATTGTAATAGAAGATACAGTGCTAATTTTCAGAAGAAAATGTTATAAAGATGAAACAATGATTTGGTGTTAGAGGTAAAAAGAAGGTTATAAGAATGATATAATGATAATGTGTCAACTAAAGAGAAGGTTATAAGGATAAGACTATGATAATGTGTCAACTAAAGAGAAGGTTATAATGATAATACTATGATAATGTGTCAACTAAAGAGAAGGTTATAAGGATAATACTATGATAATGTGTCACAAGTAAAGAGAAGGTTTATACCACAGCATAGTGTGTAGGGAAAGCAAGGGACCTTTGGTCCATTTTGGCTGTTTCATCTTCTTAGCCAAACTAAAACTATTAAATAAATAATTAAAGCTAGCCCTTATCGTTCATATCTTTCAAGCTTTCTTAAATTTACTGCTTGTGTAATAATGTGTTAGAACTGAAGACAAGGTTACAAGGAAGATGCAATAATAATGTGTTACAAGTAAAGAGAATGTTATTAGGATGATACAGTATTATTCTACAAATACTTAGAAATGGTTGTTAGGATACAATAATAACTTTGTGTAAGTAAAATCACTGGCATGGTAACAATAACGTTCTGTAAGGACAGAGAAAGTTGGGTTTGTAGAGTTAATACAATAATGTTAACATCTTAACCCTTAAATGGCAGCCATCATCAACTTGATGCTGCTGTCTGCAACATTCCTGTTGTTTAGTGATTAAAGAAACTATTAGATAGGTAGAACATTGTTCTTATCAGATGAGACCTTACTGAAATCAAAGTACTCATTTACTTAGTGGTATTACTGTATAACTCTAGTTTTCTTATACCACATAATGTAGAACTTGTTCATGAAACATGTTTCCAGCCCCCTGCTGATGTTAACCTGGTGTTTGTGCCTTATACATCGAGAATCTGTCACAATGTGTTTATTTCATTCTCTCACTATAAACTTATCTTTAAAATCAAAGATTTTTCTGATGTTTTGAGGCCAGTCTAAATGTTTGTTCTAATTAACTTAATTTTAGTGTTGGAATCAGGTAAAAAGAGAGATATCTTCATAAAACAATTACAGTAGAACTAACATTTCAATTAAAATTTGTTTTTGATATGAAGACAAGAACTGAAGTGTACCTACGTATTGCTGTGATGAGTTACTGTATTGAAAAATGAAAATTACAGTGTTACGTTTCACGTTTTTGTACTACTATAATTGTGAAAGTTAGAAAATATCTGTTATTAGTTTGAACAAACCAAAATCCAAACTATTTTTCTCACAAACCTAAATCTGTGTAATCAGCCTGAGTGTGATGTCGTAAGTTTATAATTGTTTAACACTTTGAGTAGTCAACACTAAAGAGCCAAGATACATTAGTCCATTATGTATCAACCTCAAACACTGTAATTTGTATTCACTCCTCAAGTTATTTAATTTAATAAAAACATTTTGTTAGTCTCAATTCATAGCAAAGAGAGTTGAAAATAAAACTAGAAGATAGAATGTGCCTTTTAGGAAGACCCATGGTAGCAGGAAGACAGTATCAGCCTAAATGCCATTTCAAGCCAAAAATAAGCAAGTAAAACAAGACTTATTTTCTGGAATTGTGCTGCAGACAGGTATGCACCACACTGTATCTTTCACCTGTAGTTACAGTAGGTGTATTTTATAAAATGTTAGTAATTTTCGACAACAGTTGTAATCATTCATCTGATGTAGAATAAAACATTTCCAATAGAAAGCAGTTCATTTGGCTAACAACAGATAACATTTTGTTTTTAAATATGTACTGATCATAAATTTGTGGAAAACTTTCACCTTATGATTGGACATTCTGCACATTAAACTCTTGCTTGAAGACCCCAAATCTTAAGGTATGTGGGGTCCTTGGAGCTCACATTAAACTCTTGCTTGAAGACCCCAAATCTTAAGGTATGTGGGGTCCTTGGAGCTCATTTTTGAAAAACTACTCAAATTGTTTAAAGTGTGTTGTAAATTTGTAGAATATGTAATTACAGTTAACATTGACTAAATATTTGAAGTAATTTGTTACAGAACTATAAGTGTTGCTTACGATTCACTATATTTTATTAATGGTTGTTTTCAAACAAAATGTATTCATGTCTGTCTTGCATCAGTTTTGTTTTCTGGAAGTGATTTCTTTATAATCTGTGGAAACAGTAATAGTTGTATTTCTAATGACAAAGCATGTAATACAAATTATTATATTTTTAATGGTAACCATTACATTTATAAAAAGATTTTATTTTTGGTATCATGCACTTGTGTGAACCTTTTAACTTGACCATGAAATAACAATGAGATGAGGAATTTAAATAGATGGTTTATTGCAGTGATAGTGTAAATGGGGGATTGGGAGGGGAAAATTATCCCCAGATCTTGTGCAGAGGGGCACCATCTGGGGCTGGTCTCTGATATTTTTAACTGTTAGGGCCACCAGAAAAGGGCATCGCCCATGGTTAAGTGAATCCTCATATCACCACTGACTCATTGACTGGTACTTTGTATTTTGGAAACCAGATAATCATTTTAAAACTCAATACAACTGAAAGTATATCTTGTTTTTAAGTTGAATGCTACAACATGCTGAGAGTTATGCATCTATGCCTGTATGTAGTTTTACAAGTATAACATACAGAGGCAATTTAAAACTCGGGAATAGAATACAATAACATCTCCACAAGACTTACTGAGCAATATTTTGAACAAATGTTTTTGTTAAGGCAGAACATTTGCTTCCCTAATAATGTTTCATCATAAGGTGATATTATAGTGTTTATTTATTCTTTGTATGTGTGCACAACTCTTTTGGATATATTTCCAACTTACTATCATAATAATTCTTCCTACAGTTTTGTTTGACATGTGAATATAAAAACGTATTAGTTTGTAAGTCACAAGTAAGGCCAATGAATGTAGTTTTATTTATGGTTGAAGGTTAGTGAGTACCTTTAGTGCATAGTGAGGCTCTGTTACTATAGAATTCTGTACAAATGAACTCTAACATAATTCTAGTTGAACTAATAACATTTAATTTTATAGCTTCTAATACACTAATTCAGACCGACATTACTTTTAAAGAACATTTTTCACATAGGCCTCATGTAGCTTTAATTTGTTTTACATAAACTTTTCTCTTCACAGAGCATGATGCATAAGATTTGGTGTGTTATTACATAATTAACACAGTACCTAATTTAGGCTGTGTGGTACATTTTGCTAATGTAACACAGCTGTAAAAAACGAAATGTTTATCAGATGTTAATAGATACGTTATGCTATAAACTATGAAACAGACCTGCAATAATTACTTATGCATTTAAATATGAATGATTGAAATAAAACGAATGAAACAATATACTAGTCATAAAATACTGTGAATGTTTAAAAAATCTTAAACCAGTAGTAGCAAATAATGTAAAAGTGTGCAATTTAAAACCTGAACTCTTACAGTATTGGTTTGGTCCTCAATACTCATTCCAGAATGCTATGTGAAAAGAACTTAATTCAGTAGTTTTCAGTGTTGTCTTATGTTAGTTTACTAATAAATCTTTATTGGTCAGTTATGTATCCGTGACGTATTACATTATTGAGTGTAGTGTGTAAATACAGTGTTAAATATATCACTCATGTTTCACCTGTAGTACAGAGAACATTATCTGAATGTTAGACAATACAGCTTGAGCATATAGCTGTACATGTCATATTTTGCTCAGTAAGTAAACACTATTTTTGTCGGTTCATATTTCGAGTAACTGTTATAACCTGTATAAATAGCAGTATGAACTTTTTGATGTGTTATTGGTTGGAAAGTTTTAAAGTTACTATGGTTAGCCCTTACATAACTGTGTAAACACATTGTATATCTAATAATAGTCCATTAACAGAATAAAACAGCTTAAAGTTAACAATGTACCTTCAACATTCTGAGGAATAAGACTCCATTGTATATATAGTGTTGTGGGTAATGAAAACTTTGGACACCAGGTGATATGCTTAGTTGAAATATATTAAACCCTTAAAATGAGGCAGCTACTTGCATCTTGCTCATTACTTGTATGTTCACCAAGTCAGACTGTGTATTTTAATCACTGAAAGCACGACCAGTCTTCTAAACAAATTAATAATATATATCTGTACTTGTCAATAAAATAAATGTTTACTACTACTAGTGAATTGTTTTCTTTAAAGTACACATCTATGAAATATATAGTAAAATGTCCAGATGTTACATTCTTTGTGGTTTCTGATGACATTAAAACTTTTCTTAATGTTATTCTTCAAAATACTTTTGATTTCATGATTTCTCACCTGACATATTTTTTAGCTCTGGTTAGTTTTGCTGAACTGTGATTTTTTCCTTTCTTATCATATAAACACATTTAAATCCAGCTAATATAAGAATCTCCAGTGTTGTTGCAACATCATGAGTAACCTCTTTGACCTTGATAAGAAAATGTCCAATTTATGAATTACACGTACAACTCCCCACTACTGTACAGATCCTGAACCACAAGCTGTTACACTTAAAGGCTTAACAACACAAGACTTCCTAAACTACTTGGAGTGCATCTTGGGTTCACTTTTACAAGGTTTAAACCTGTTTACCTACTATTGTGAAATTTCCAAAGCAAGCAACTGAATGCCCAATGACTTTACCACATAACACAGAGTTAACTTACAATTACCGTGAGAACTTTATTAAGCTAATTCCTGGTGGAATACACAAGCTTGACTGGATTAAAAGAGAGAACCTTTCCACCAACAAACACTAACTGGAAGCTAAAACCTAGATTATTAAAGTTGTAATTGTAATATTCAAAACAGCA
>NC_134831.1:103362525-103411340 GCF_004210375.1 Tachypleus tridentatus
CATGCACCTAGTCAGTCCTTTACTACTATTAATCTCAAATTGCTATCACTGTTCTTCCATTTTTCATGGAAGGTTGACAATAATCCACAAAGCAGTGATCATTTCACAAAATTTTGAGATAGACTGGCGGTGGTCACTGCCACCCACCCGTCCCGGTGGAAGCTAGATCAAGCAAACTGGCACTCTTCACTGCTCTCGCAGAATTTGATCCTGCAATTGTCTGTAAGCCATCAGCAGACAACTGTGAGGTAGCAGTAACTGACTATTATACAAGCAGCTGCTCAATGTATTCCTAAAACCTCAATGCATTTTCCATAAAATCTTTGTCCATTGTAATCCTGCCACATGGTACAGAAGGCTCAGAAACAGGCCTGGGATACATTTCATAGTTATCCCACATTCTCACACTGCATTGATTTCCAACAGGACCATGCACATGCTTGGTGGGTAAGACGTCAAAGCCAGAAGGAATCTTGGATTAAGTTCACAACCAGCAAATCTTCTTCCACCAGCTCCATAGTCATATTGGACAAAATTCGAAAGGTCATTGGGCAATATAATTCTGTCCCCTCTTGATCTTGCTCTCTGATGGTCAGGGAGTAGCTAATACAGAGCATCACAGATACTCTTGGTGAAAGATTTTGCTGGGTATCTAACATTTCTTCTTTTCCACCTTCTTAGCCATCAAGACTCAGGTAGAGCTATCACCTCTTTCCTTTGAAGCTGATTTTCACTATGACTATAATCTTTCCATTACATTGGTGGAACTCAACTGGCCCTTCATCAGTCTGGCAGTACATTGGTTGGACCTGATGATGTACACTATGAAATGCTGAGCCATCTATTTTCTGCTATTATTCTGATTGTTTTTAAGCAGATCTGGCGGAGAATATTTTCCTGATGCATGGCACCAGGCTATTAGCATAACTTTTTCTAAGCCTGGAAGGATCCCAAGATTCCTTCAAACTACTGTCCAATTGCTTTGACAAGCTGTCTCTGTAAGGCCTTAGAGAGAGTGGTCAATGCTTCTTCTTTGGTTCTTCAAATCAAACAACCTCTTCTCACCCATCCACTGTGGGTTCTGATGACAGCAATCCACCATAGGCACCTGATTCAACTTGAAATGTAAATCAGAGAAGCCTTTCAAATGACAACATCTTGTATCAATATTATTTGACATTGAGAAGGCTTATATACTTTATGGAGGTATGGCATTTTGAGACCTCCATATATATGGATTACGTGGTCATTTGCCCATTTTATAAAATGTTTTGTAATGGACAGGAGATTCCAAGTTCATGTGGGTTCAAAACTTTCCTGTTCTTTTCTATAGGGCATGGAGTCTCTCAGGTCTGTGTTTGAGTGTCACATTTTTCAGTATAAAGATTATTGTCATCACTGAACAACTTCATCTTGCTGTTGCAAACAGGCTCTATGTCGATGACTCTCACATCTTATGTCAGTTGTCAAACATGAAGTATATTAAGTGGCAGCTACAGATTGCCATCAATTGTTACTAAAGTGGACCACAGCAAATGATTTTAATTTTTCTCTCTCTAAAACCGTTTCATACTTTTTGCCACCAATAGGGTATTGACCCTGACCTTCCACCATTTGGGAACAGATCGATGTTCTGTGCTAAAGCTATGTTGCACTCTTATTCAGACAAAACTCAACTTTGGATCACTGGTCTATGGCTGTTCCAGGACCTAGACCTTAAAGAAGCTGGACCCCATTCATCATCAATGACTTTGCCTCTGCACCAGAGCTTTCTGCACTTCTCCAGTTCATAGCTTATACACAGAGCCTCATGAACCTTCTTTGCACCTCTGCTGTTTGCAACTGTCTATACAATATGTTTTGAAACTTCATTTCTTACCAAAGCATCCCACTTTGGATTGTGTTTTCCTTCCATGGTGGACCATACTTTTCAGAACAGATGATCTGCCATTTCTCCTTTTGGCTTTCATATTCATGTGCAGTTGGTTGAATTGGGTCTATCCTCGGATAACATTGCTGTATCCACTGGTCAGCTCATCCCACCATGGCTTCTTACAGTTCCCAAATGTGACTTATCTTTAAGTCATCTGAGGAAAAGACATTCCCAATTGGAAATACTGTCTGTTACTTGTTGAACATCTTTCAAACCATCCTTCCATTCTTATTTATACAGATGGTTTGAAATCAGGTGACTGTGTGGGCTCTGCCATGGTTTGTTTTGGTTCGGTGGTTCCAAGCGGAATCCCCTCTACAGCTTTCTGTGTTCACTGCTGAACTGGATGCCATTTCTCTTGCCCTGGATCACACAGAAACTAAGCAGTACTCAAACTGCACTATTTATAATGACTTCGCTCAGTTCTCTACTGGTCTGGAATCGCTTCACATTAGTTCACACCTTGTTCTTGCCAATATTCCAAACTGACTGGCCCATTTCTCATTAACATCTACTTCTATCCAGTTTTTGTGGATACCGGGCCACATTGGTATTTGCGGGAATGAGGTCGCTGACACAGTAGCTAAATGTTATCTGCTCTGGCACTATCACTGCTGTGCCTGTTCCATTCATGGACTATGGTTCTGTATTCAAGGCTTGGCTCTGTTTTTCTCTAGACTATGCATTGGCCACAGTTTTTTAACCCATTGTGTTCCTTTATCTGGGACTGATGCACCAATGTGTTGTCTGTGTAACACTCAGGTTACAATAAGCCATATTTTACTGTCTTGCTGTTGCCATGACTGACAACAACGGCACCATTTTAAACATGTTTTATCCCAAGGTTTGTCCATAACATTAGACAGTGTTATTGGTGATGGTGACACTGTTCACCTTGGAAATGATTTTAGTTTTTTAAAGGCCATTAATCTTTTTAATGCTATTTAAGTTTTTTTAATTTTTACATTAAACCTTTTTTTAATGTAATTCTCTTTTAAGAATCAAAATTCATGTAGTTAAATTTGAAATTAGAAAGTGGCTGTAGCATTAAATAACTTCGAAACCACGACTGGAAGAACAACTTCAGGTGACTAACGCTGCTATTTGAACTTACCATTTAGTCTTCCTGGTGAGTTATAATTAAAATTTTGCTACAAGTCTTTTAAAACTTTTATTACTTTATTTTCTTAAAATGGCCATAATGTCAAATAACTCTGAACCAGTGTTGGAATGGCAAACTTGGTGACTGACAGTGGTTTTTGTACTTACCTGCTAGTCTTCCTGGTTAGTTATGATAATTACAATTATGCTACAGAAAGTTCTTTACAACTTGTGTTACTGTATTTTTTCTCTTACTGCTGTAGACTAGATGTAAACATTGGTTTTAATGCTATTTTTGTGTTCCATTCCCTTAACTTTTATGAATTTTACTTAATTTAAACTTTTACTGGATGTTTGCAGCAAAAGTCTAGATGCTTTCTGCCATAAAACACCAAACCAACCAACCAAACTTTGGGGCTGTGATGGAGTTATAAGAATGACTTTTCTGTAAGATAAGATTAATTGACGAGTTGAAGTGGGTGCTTTACCTTCATGTGTAGATAGGTCTTTATAACCTTATGCAGAAATTATGAAAGACAGTTATAGAAAATATGCTTTGGCGATGCCATTTAGTTAGATATGTTCTTGTTTGACTGTATGGTGTTAAATTAAACAGAGCCACACTTGTATGACATTTAAGGTAGCTATTAGCTGTTTTGATTTTCTTCTTCAGTTCCTTCTATAGAAATACCACTTTTTATTTAATCATGGTGTTTCTGAATTTCAATGTTGAATTTTTATTCAGAAGTTTGCATTACATGAACTGTTTCCCAAGAAATCAAATTTCTACCCAGAAGTTTTTGTTTTACTAGGATTTCATACAAAGATTAATTGGCTAGAATGTTCATTGTTGCATGCAGTAGGTTCTTAATGTTGGTGTTGGTTGTTATCATATCTTTTTCTCCTTTACTACATTATTCTGTGAATTACTATGTTCCCATGCTAACTGAATCAAGTTTATTAAGAGTAGTACTTGCAAGATTTTATCGCTAAAATTTCGTTACTCTATTAATTGAGTTTTAATGAGTGAAGCAAGATTTGTGCAGTTTTTATTTGTTGATTTATCATTTTTTTATTTCATCTTAGGAATTCAGTCAGTGATTTCTGACTTCAAAGTTAAACATACTTATTTTTCATATACTTGTGTAAGTAAAGATAATATTGTTGGTTCTTTACAATTCATTGATGTTGGAATAATACAAGTTCCTTACTTTGCAGAAGAGAAATTGCTTCTTTGATGATATATTTAAAACAAAAAAAAAAAACTTGCATGCAAATTAGAAGTATTGTTAACAATCCTAGCCATATTAACTGGGAAAGAAAACTAAATATATTCAGCAAGAAAGTTAAACATTCAACAGCCACAGATTCAACTGAAAGATGGTGAGGAGATGCCATTAAGTTAAAATCCAACAGCCACTGTGATGATTCAACTATGGTGAGGAGATGCCATTCAGCAACAAAGTTAAACATCCAACAGCCACTGTGGTAAGAATCAACTAAAGATGGTGAGGATATTCCATTCAGCAAGAAAGTTAAACATCCAACAGCCACTGTGATAAGAATCAACTGAAAGATGGTGAGGAGATGCCATTCAGCAAGAAAGTTAAACATCCAACAGCCACTGTGATAAGAATCAACTGAAAGATGGTGAGGATATGCCATTCAGCAAGAAAGTTAAACATCCAACAGCTCACTGTGATAAGAATCAACTGAAAGATGGTGAGGATATGCCATTCAGCAAGAATGTTAAACATCCAACAGCCACTGTGATAAGAATCAACTGAAAGATGGTGAGAATATGCCATTCAGCAAGAAAGTTAAACATCCATCAGCTACTGTGATAAGAATCAACTGAAAGATGGTGAGGAGATGCCATTCAGCAAAATGTTAAACATCCAACAGCCACTGTGGTAAGAATCAACTAAAATGGTGAGGATATGCCATTCAGCAAGAAAGTTAAACATTCAACAGCCACTGTGGTAAGATTCAACTGAAAGATGGTGAGGAGATGCCATTCAGCAAGAAAGTTAAACATCCAAAGGTCACTGTGATAAGAATCAACTGAAAGATGGTGAGGATATTCCATTCAGCAAGAAAGTTAAACATTCAATAGCCACTGTGGTAGGAATCAACTGAAAGATGGTGAGGAGATGCCATTCAGCAAGAAAGTTAAACATCCAACAGCCACTGTGATAAGAATCAACTGAAAGATGGTGAGAATATGCCATTCAGCAAGAAAGTTAAACATCCATCAGCTACTGTGATAAGAATCAACTGAAAGATGGTGAGGATATGCCATTCAGCAAGAAAGTTAAACATTCAACAGCCACTGTGATAAGAATCAACTGAAAGATGGTGAGGAGATGCCATTCAGCAAGAAAGTTAAACATCCAACAGCTACTGTGATAAGAATCACTGAAAGATGGTGAGAATATGCCATTCAGTAAGAATGTTAAACATCCAAGGCCACTGTGATAAGAATCAACTGAAAGATGGTGAGGATATGCCATTCAGCAAGAAAGTTAAACATCCAAAGGTCACTGTGATAAGAACCTTCTGAAAGATGGTGTGAAAATGTCACTCAGTGAGATTGGTAGACAGTTCATTGGCCACTGTGATAAGCATGTCCATGAAGATGTCATTTAGCATGAAAGTTAATCTTTCACTGACTGCTGTGATAAAAACTACCTACTAGCAATTTTCTGGAACTTGCAAGAGATGTTTCATACTAAATCTTGTGTTAATCAGCCATATCTTTTAATAAAATTGTTCTTTAGCTGTTTAACAGGTCAGATGATTCAGATGCCGAAATTTGAATCACACATCCACTGTAATCTGCTGTTAATGGCACTTTGATAGTGTCTTGCACAGTAAGACATTATTTTAGAGTACTTTGTGTACAAGATATTCTAAGGAAATTAATATATTGATTTAGGCTAGAATGATTTATATTGTCTCTCAGGGTGATAATGATATTGAACAACTGTCACTTGTCCTCCGAGCATTGGGAACACCTGATGAACAAAGTTGGCCTGTAAGTAAAGGTTTTTGTTTTATTATTATCTGATATTTATTTAAGCAACAATTAATTTATTTGATGATGTAACTCATAAATAAATCACTAAAAAACCTCTTTAGTTTAAACAGTAACTAAGTGTGCATTTGTGTTCTTGATGCATATAATTAAATACATATTTGCAAAAAGGTATTTAGAAATGCTTTTTAAGAGAAATAAACATTTTATGACTGCACAGATTGTTTGTTTTTCTCAACATTTATTATGAGATGATACACTTAAGTGAAAGTTACACTACTTATGTATGAGATGGTTTGTACATCACATTGAATCTAACCCTTATAATTATGTGCTATTTGAAAAGTTTTGTGAAAAATAATTTGACCTTTTATAGTTTTATAAATGTATTTAAATTGTCAGACATTTCCTAAAACCAGCATAAAATATTTAATCATAAACATCTGTCAGTTTATAGAATAGTTTATCTACCACATGTTAAGGTGTGATTGAAATATGACAAAGTTGTCCATTCCTCACTGTCTGTCCAGGGTGTTACAGAGTTGCCAGATTACAAGAAGATTTCCTTCCCAGAGTATTCTGCAATACCATTAGAACAACTGGTTCCTGATGTGTCTAATATAAGCTCGGGACTTTCTGAGTAAATTCTTGGTGTATGATTCTGATAAAAGAATTCAGGCTGCTGAAGTAAGTTGATAAGTTAGTACTTGTCTTTATGTTGCAAGTTTAAAGTTCACTGTTAAAATGGTCTGTGTGTCTTAATGTGTTTTCAGTATTCTTGGATATGTAAGCAGCTATAGTGTTTGTTACTTATTGTCTTGATATTTGAGTGTATTATCACTATTCTTGTACATTTAATAGAGATACATTTGTTATTGTTGTATTGTTATACATATTTTAACATACTAAGGTGTTGTCGGTATTCGTGTATGTAATAGAGCTACAGTGACTCACGTTAGCTGCTACAACTCTAATACTTTAATTTTAATTGGCTTAGAATAGTCGTTAAACATGCAATGCTATATTTAAAAACTACATTATAGTATTATATAGACATCCAATATTTGTAACTGAGAAACTATGACAATGTGTCAATGTTTAAAACTACAAATTTAGTTAGTTATTAGCAAATTTAGAATGGCGAGAAGAGATTTAACAAATTTGAATGTGTCCTAAACTGCATGTCATCACAGAAGAGCTGTTATATTGATCAAAGATAGCAATAGTTCGGTTCTGAATTCACTTTCACTTGTAGCGTATCTCAGTTTAGCCAATGAAACTCAGTTCTATTGTCAACATTTAGCAAACAGAACCTTGGTAGACAAACTGAATTTCTTTCTTCAAAGGCACCCTTAGGAAGAAACATTATAACAACAAACATTTGGTGAAATTTGTATTAAATCCAACAAAAGACTTAAAAAAAAAAAAAAAGTGAAAGGGTGCAGTGAGCAAAAGGTAGGTAAGTGTATTTACATATATAAAGACTCTCACACATACATATGGCACTGAATTCACAAAGAAATATACTGTTACTTGCCATTTGAATTACAAAACACAATGTTTTAGGTAAACATATATGTTCATTTTGTACTCACTTCTCAAATTGACAATGACATCTGTATCAGCAATTACCCCTACTTTATAGTCACTATACTAAAGCATTGCCAGTGTAAGCATGTGTTTCTATGGAGGTTGCAAGCATCTATGCAGAATGAAGGGAAAATGGTTGACCCCAAAGAGTTATTAGTGTATTAAGACACATTCAACAATTGAATTAGGCTTAGCTTACATTAAAGTTGTCATTGATTTTGTATGCACATATAAGTTATTGCCCAAGGCCTAACTTAATGATATGTACTTTTAACCGAATTTCAAGTTACTTTAGAACTTTAGGTTTGGTTATTTGGTAATTAAGAGAACTAATTTTGTTGCCTTTATTTCTAAGTACTAACTTAACCTCAATTAAATGTTTTTATGTACAGTATTATCTGTTTGGTGATTGTTCTTATTTTATTTTTAATAAATTTCTGTTAGAAGTTGCTAGGATGATTTTTATACAGATTCTACAGTTTTATGGAATGATTGAGATGAACAGTGAGTTGTGGTAGGATTATTATGTTCTGATATCTGACAATGTTTCGATCAGTGAATTCTCCAGCCACTGTTAGGTGTAACATATTATTATGTTCTGATATCTGACAATGTTTCGATCAGTGAATTCTCCAGCCACTGTTAGGTGTAACATATTATTATGTTCTGATATCTGACAATGTTTGATCGGTGAATTCTCCAGCCACTGTTAATCAGTGAATTCTCCAGCCACTGTTAGGTGTAACATATTATTATGTTCTGATATCTGACAATGTTTCGATCAGTGAATTCTCCAGCCACTGTTAGGTGTTATTATGTTCTGATATCTGACAATGTTTTGATCAGTGAATTCTCCAGCCACTGTTAGGTGTAACATATTATTATGTTCTGATATCTGACAATGTTTCGATCAGTGAATTCTCCAGCCACTGTTAGGTGTAACATATTATTATGTTCTGATATCTGACAATGTTTCGATCAGTGAATTCTCCAGCCACTGTTAGGTGTAACATATTATTATGTTCTGATATCTGACAATGTTTCGATCAGTGAATTCTCCAGCCACTGTTAGGTGTAACATATTATTATGTTCTGATATCTGACAATGTTTCGATCAGTGAATTCTCCAGCCACTGTTAGGTGTAACATATTATTATGTTCTGATATCTGACAATGTTTCGATCAGTGAATTCTCCAGCCACTGTTAGGTGTAACATATTATTATGTTCTGATATCTGACAATGTTTCGATCAGTGAATTCTCCAGCCACTGTTAGGTGTAACATATTATTATGTTCTGATATCTGACAATGTTTCGATCAGTGAATTCTCCAGCCACTGTTAGGTGTAACATATTATTATGTTCTGATATCTGACAATGTTTCGATCAGTGAATTCTCCAGCCACTGTTAGGTGTAACATATTATTATGTTCTGATATCTGACAATGTTTCGATCAGTGAATTCTCCAGCCACTGTTAGGTGTAACATATTATTATGTTCTGATATCTGACAATGTTTCGATCAGTGAATTCTCCAGCCACTGTTAGGTGTAACATATTATTATGTTCTGATATCTGACAATGTTTCGATCAGTGAATTCTCCAGCCACTGTTAGGTGTAACATATTATTATGTTCTGATATCTGA
This sequence comes from Tachypleus tridentatus, assembly GCF_004210375.1. Lineage (NCBI taxonomy): Eukaryota > Metazoa > Arthropoda > Merostomata > Xiphosura > Limulidae > Tachypleus > Tachypleus tridentatus. The sequence continues at coordinate 103,371,834 of NC_134831.1, forward strand.
CAATGTTTCGATCAGTGAATTCTCCAGCCACTGTTAGGTGTAACATATTATTATGTTCTGATATCTGACAATGTTTCGATCAGTGAATTCTCCAGCCACTGTTAGGTGTAACATATTATTATGTTCTGATATCTGACAATGTTTCGATCAGTGAATTCTCCAGCCACTGTTAGGTGTAACATATTATTATGTTCTGATATCTGACAATGTTTCGATCAGTGAATTCTCCAGCCACTGTTAGGTGTAACATATTATTATGTTCTGATATCTGACAATGTTTTGATCAGTGAATTCTCCAGCCACTGTTAGGTGTAACATATTATTATGTTCTGATATCTGACAATGTTTGATCAGTGAATTCTCCAGCCACTGTTAGGTGTAACATATTATTATGTTCTGATATCTGACAATGTTTCGATCAGTGAATTCTCCAGCCACTGTTAGGTGTAACATATTATTATGTTCTGATATCTGACAATGTTTCGATCAGTGAATTCTCCAGCCACTGTTAGGTGTAACATATTATTATGTTCTGATATCTGACAATGTTTCGATCAGTGAATTCTCCAGCCACTGTTAGGTGTAACATATTATTATGTTCTGATATCTGACAATGTTTCGATCAGTGAATTCTCCAGCCACTGTTAGGTGTAACATATTATTATGTTCTGATATCTGACAATGTTTCGATCAGTGAATTCTCCAGCCACTGTTAGGTGTAACATATTATTATGTTCTGATATCTGACAATGTTTCGATCAGTGAATTCTCCAGCCACTGTTAGGTGTAACATATTATTATGTTCTGATATCTGACAATGTTTCGATCAGTGAATTCTCCAGCCACTGTTAGGTGTAACATATTATTATGTTCTGATATCTGACAATGTTTCGATCAGTGAATTCTCCAGCCACTGTTAGGTGTAACATATTATTATGTTCTGATATCTGACAATGTTTCGATCAGTGAATTCTCCAGCCACTGTTAGGTGTAACATATTATTATGTTCTGATATCTGACAATGTTTGATCAGTGAATTCTCCAGCCACTGTTAGGTGTAACATATTATTATGTTCTGATATCTGACAATGTTTCGATCAGTGAATTCTCCAGCCACTGTTAGGTGTAACATATTATTATGTTCTGATATCTGACAATGTTTCGATCAGTGAATTCTCCAGCCACTGTTAGGTGTAACATATTATTATGTTCTGATATCTGACAATGTTTGATCAGTGAATTCTCCAGCCACTGTTAGGTGTAACATATTATTATGTTCTGATATCTGACAATGTTTCGATCAGTGAATTCTCCAGCCACTGTTAGGTGTAACATCAGACTTTCTGTTTGTATGTGTCACAAACCAGACAGCTTTTTGTGGAATTACCAGGGTCCAAACTACTGACCCTAGGATCATAAGGTTGTTGTTTGTGACACATACAAAAAGAAGAAAAAAACAAGGGATATTACATCTAGCGATAACTGAAGAATTCATTTGTTTAAATTTATGAAAATAATATGTAATAAAGAGACAAGAATAATAGTCCAAACAATTATACCATTAGCAGCTTCTCCTGCACATTTATTTTATTAATTCTAACTTTGAGTTTTTTTTACAGTGTAGGTTATGCAGAATTTATACACTTCTTTTTTTAAAACTTTGAAAGGTTGCCTTAACTCTTCTTAATACTAGCACCACTCTTCAGTCTCTAATAATTATAACTCTTCATGCCAAAGCTGAGACATACAGGAGCTTATTAAAGCAACTTACTTGCTAGCTATAGATGAACAGTTGCTATTGGTATTCAAAACTCTTGTTAAAGTGTACACATAATATGGAGTACATCTGATTTCAAATTGCAGTAATGGCAATAGAGCAAAGTAATTTATTAATGTTACTGCAGAAGTCATTCATGAGAAAGTGGCAAAGGTATTATATCCATTTTTAATTCAGCATATAGTAAACTGAATTAGTTTATGCAATTGTGCCAGTTTATTATGTTTAATGACAATATCACAGTTTTTTCATCAAAGGTAAACATAAAAAAATATAGCCTGAGCACAGAGGGTGTAACAAATGAAAGAATATATTAAGCCCATATGTTATTGATTTCATTTTCAGGTATACCATTGAATAATGAAACATAATTATAGTGTTCTATATGTCATAGTGCTCCAGGGTCACTCCATGTCAAATCATCCAAGGGGCTGCAGGTGACCCCCACAGAATGCCTTGAAAAAATTCACATGTGCTCATCTACCCATATAATGAAAAACTACCAAATATTAGATCAATATCTCTAATAGTTTCTGGTTTACAGCCCTGTAAAATTTAGTTAATTTTATGTTATTTTTGGCAAATTCATTTTCAGACAACTTTGGCTGCTTAAAGCTGCAAGAGTAATGGTGGTAGAAGGCTGAAATTTGCTACACTGACTGAATGAATCTCACAGAATTCCAAAATGGTCTCAAACCAAGTTTATCTCTCTTAGGATTTGTATAGTGAGGCTGTAAAATCACCTGACAACCCAAAATCATAAAAAACATTGGTTTATTTAATAAGCCATAGCTCTAAGACTTAATATGACACAAAGCTGATTTTTTTTTCTAATTTCCTATAACATATCAGTTGATAAATCAGCAATTGTTGTAATTAAAAATCTGTTAGATCTCCTGCAAACAAATCTAGCTGCATGCAAATTTTTATGATTTAGCTAAAAATAGCCCTACTTCAGGCCACAGTTTGACCATGTCACCAGTTATTCAGCCTTTTCAGGTTTTACCATATATTCTTACATCTCTGAATATGATTTACAAAAACAATCAGGATGGTGTTCAACCTACCTTTTGAGTTATAAATTTTTTAAAGCATCCTTTGACCATATATTGTTTACTTGAGGGGGTCACCTGGAAAATTTCCCAAAATCTGGATGATTTGACATGGAATGACCCTCCGGTTATTAAAGTGTTTTGGACACATAATTCAAACCCTCTCTGGATAATTAAAATTCATATATGCATCAGTCTTATCTTTAGTTTCCATGAAACTAGCCTTCAGTATAATACTTCTTGCTAAGTTATTTTATGAAACCTTACAGTCTTGCCACAAAATGACATGTTCAAAACTTGGATCCTGCAAACTAGTTCATTTAGTGTAAAAAGTTTAAGGTTATGAAAAACCAGAGTTATTGTCTGTGATTCTTAAGGCTGAGTAACGTTGCTGTAATCAGTAATTTTAATGTGGTTGGAGGCAGAATAAGGCAGTTCATTATGAGAGTCAGTTGTTTATTTTTACTTTAGTTTTTAGCTGCAAACATAATAGGCCTTGTAGAAAAATTTAGCCCCAGGCCTGTCTAACCCTTACTTTGTCTTTGCCACTTGTTCTATAGTGATATATTGAGTGATGACTAGGTAGAAAGTGTTAGTGCCTTTCTGAATTATGAATTGGGTGAATATATTTTAAGTTTGTGAAAAACCTATTACACTGTTATGTTTGTTTGCTTTAGTGGTAACAGAACTGTGGTGATAGTTTTGTAAAATACAGCTGTTTCATGGTGTACTACATTTTGTTTTCACACATATGTGGATTTTAACTGTATAAAGCACTCTTGTTTATTAACATAGTAGGTGTAATACTTGTAATGAATAAATATAAAATATTTACCTTTATTACCGCTGCTCTAAATGTTCTTATCTAACCGACTCTGTTTTTGTTCCAAGTGATGTATATTCATGTATTTAACAGGCACTGGAACATGAGTACTTTTATTCCCTACCTCTTCAGAGTTGTCCTTGTGATCTTCCAAAACCTAAAGTGGGAAAACATGGATTGTGTCCCAATATTCCTAGTCCAGAGCTTCATATACCAGTTTCAAATTTTGGTTAAACTACTGACATGGAGCCATCTTGACTGTCAAGTATGTGACATTGTCAGTGTAATATACAAGTGGTGTGAAACCAGACATCACAGTTCAATATATCATGTGTAAAATACCATCTCCGTCTAGTCATATAACACACCTTCACAGTCAAGTGCTTTGTCCACTTGAATGGAACCCAAACAGGACCATAGTGAGGGTAGAACTGTGTAGTAATTACAAAATAAGCCATTCAGATCTTGGCCATTAAACTTCAGTTTCATTTGATGTCAAGGAAACCTTTCTAGTCTTACTTCAAGCATACTTAATGATGTGTATAAATCTTAGAAATACATTTATATGTTGTAACATGCTTTATTGTTGACAGGTTATTTAAATTATATGACAAATATAATGCAAGATTCAATACATGTAACAATAACATATCAATTATTTGTTCCTTATTGTAACATGCTTTATTGTTGACAGGTTATTTAAATTATATGACAAATATAATGCAAGATTCAATACATGTAACAATAACATATCAATTATTTGTTCCTTATTGTAACATGCTTTATTGTTGACAGGTTATTTAAATTATATGACAAATATAATGCAAGATTCAATACATGTAACAATAACATATCAATTATTTGTTCCTTATTGTAACATGCTTTATTGTTGACAGGTTATTTAAATTATATGACAAATATAATGCAAGATTCAATACATGTAACAATAACATATCAATTATTTGTTCCTTATTGTAACATGCTTTATTGTTGACAGGTTATTTAAATTATATGACAAATATAATGCAAGATTCAATACATGTAACAATAACATATCAATTATTTGTTCCTTATTGTAACATGCTTTATTGTTGACAGGTTATTTAAATTATATGACAAATATAATGCAAGATTCAATACATGTAACAATAACATATCAATTATTTGTTCCTTATTGTAACATGCTTTATTGTTGACAGGTTATTTAAATTATATGACAAATATAATGCAAGATTCAATACATGTAACAATAACATATCAATTATTTGTTCCTTATTGTAACATGCTTTATTGTTGACAGGTTATTTAAATTATATGACAAATATAATGCAAGATTCAATACATGTAACAATAACATATCAATTATTTGTTCCTTATTGTAACATGCTTTATTGTTGACAGGTTATTTAAATTATATGACAAATATAATGCAAGATTCAATACATGTAACAATAACATATCAATTATTTGTTCCTTATTGTAACATGCTTTATTGTTGACAGGTTATTTAAATTATATGACAAATAATGCAAGATTCAATACATGTAACAATAACATATCAATTATTTGTTCCTTATTGTAACATGCTTTATTGTTGACAGGTTATTTAAATTATATGACAAATATAATGCAAGATTCAATACATGTAACAATAACATATCAATTATTTGTTCCTTATTGTAACATGTTTTATTGTTGACAGGTTATTTAAATTATATGACAAATATAATGCAAGATTCAATACATGTAACAATAACATATCAATTATTTGTTCCTTATTGTAACATGTTTTATTGTTGACAGGTTATTTAAATTATATGACAAATATAATGCAAGATTCAATACATGTAACAATAACATATCAATTATTTGTTCCTTATTGTAACATGCTTTATTGTTGACAGGTTATTTAAATTATATGACAAATAATGCAAGATTCAATACATGTAACAATAACATATCAATTATTTCTTCCTTGGCATTTGTTACAAGTTGCTGTCATTTCTATACAGTTGTGGGCCTAAGTTCATAAACATGCTAGCTGATGGTACCACAACTAATGGATAAACTTACATTCACTGAAAATCAACTGAGTAACTGAATATATCCCATAACTACCACTAATCTGAAAACAACCATATAGCATGCTTGGTCTCACAGAAATAATAAAACAACAGCTTCATGCAGTAGATTCCATATTGCAGAAAGTGTTAACTCTTGACTGAAACATAAACCTCTTAATGTTCATCAGTGATTTGACTCATCTGAACAAAACATCTGCTATTAAATATTCCAAATGTAAGAACAATTGTGGGAATGACTACTGAATCTCGTTAATAAAGTATGTATTTATGCATGTATTTGTTCTTTCTTCCATTGTTACTTATATGTTAGGTCTCTTCCTTACTCTTTCATTTTCTTTCAAATGTAGAGATTATCCTTTTCAAAATATGAACCAAGTTTATTTAGCTGGACCGTGTTTAAGAAATTTATTTTCTCATTTAGGTGTAGCTTAAATATTAATTGTGGACATGTGCAGTTAGGAAAAGACTTGTGTACCTTAAGTCTTGTGATAGGGTGGAAATTTAAAATAAACTCTAGAATGAACAATGTATACAATAAACTGATCGAGCAGTCTAACCTAGTCAGAGTCAATACTGTTTAAATGTGTCTTAATTTATCTGTGAATTCTGTGTTTTTGCTGTTTTGAATATTACAATTACAACTTTAATAATCTAGGTTTTAGCTTCCAGTTAGTGTTTGTTGGTGGAAAGGTTCTCTCTTTTAATCCAGTCAAGCTTGTGTATTCCACCAGGAATTAGCTTAATAAAGTTCTCACGGTAATTGTAAGTTAACTCTGTGTTATGTGGTAAAGTCATTGGGCATTCAGTTGCTTGCTTTGGAAATTTCACAATAGTAGGTAAACAGGTTTAAACCTTGTAAAGTGAACCCAAGATGCACTCCAAGTAGTTTAGGAAGTCTTGTGTTGTTAAGCCTTTAAGTGTAACAGCTTGTGGTTCAGGATCTGTACAGTAGTGGGGAGTTGTACGTGTAATTCATAAATTGGACATTTTCTTATCAAGGTCAAAGAGGTTACTCATGATGTTGCAACAACACTGGAGATTCTTATATTAGCTGGATTTAAATGTGTTTATATGATAAGAAAGGAAAAATCACAGTTCAGCAAAACTAACCAGAGCTAAAAAATATGTCAGGTGAGAAATCATGAAATCAAAAGTATTTTGAAGAATAACATTAAGAAAAGTTTTTAATGTCATCAGAAACCACAAAGAATGTAACATCTGGACATTTTACTATATATTTCATAGATGTGTACTTTAAAGAAAACAATTCACTAGTAGTAGTAAACATTTATTTTTATTGACAAGTACAGATATATATTATTAATTTGTTTAGAAGACTGGTCGTGCTTTCAGTGATTAAAATACACAGTCTGACTTGGTGAACATACAAGTAATGAGCAAGATGCAAGTAGCTGCCTCATTTTAAGGGTTTAATATATTTCAACTAAGCGTATCACCTGGTGTCCAAAGTTTTCATTACCCACAACACTATATTAACAATGGAGTCTTATTCCTCAGAATGTTGAAGGTACATTGTTAACTTTAAGCTGTTTTTATTCTGTTAATGAACTATTATTAGATATACAATGTGTTTACACAGTTATGTAAGGGCTAACCATAGTAACTTTAAAACTTTTCAACCAATAACACACATCAAAAGTTCATACTGCTATTTATACAGGTTATAACAGTTACTCGAAATATGAACCGACAAAAATAGTGTTTACTTACTGAGCAAAATATGACATGTACAGCTATATACTCAAGCTGTATTGTCTAACATTCAGATAATGTTCTCTGTACTACAGGTGAAACATGAGTGATATATTTAACACTGTATTTACACACTACACTCAATAATGTAATACATCATGGATACATAACTGACCAATAAAGATTTATTAGTAAACTAACATAAGACAACACTGAAAACTACTGAATTAAGTTCCTTTCACATAGCATTCTGGAATGAGTATTGGAGGACTGAAACCAATACTGTAAGAGTTCAGGTTTTAAATTGCACAGTTTTTACATTATTTGCTACTACTGGTTTAAGATTTTTAAACATTCACAGTATTTTTATGACTAGTATATTGTTTCATTCGTTTTATTTCAATCATTCATATTTAAATGCATAAGTAATTATTGCAGGTCTGTTTCATAGTTTATAGCATAGCATTATCTATTAACATCTGATAAACATTTCGTTTTTTACAGCTGTGTTACATTAGCAAAATGTACCACACAGCCTAAATTAGGGTACTGTGTTAATTATGTAATAACACACCAAATCTTATGCATTATGCTCTGTGAAGAGAAAAGTTTACGTAAAATAAATTAAAGCTACGCAGGCCTATGTGAAAAATGTTCTTTAAAAAGTAATGTCAGGTCTGAATTAGCGTGTATTAGAAGCTATACAATTAAATGTTATTAGTTCAACTAGAATTATGTTAGAGTTCATTTGTACAGAATTCTATAGTAACAGTGCCTCACTATGCACTAAAGGTACTCACTAACCTTCAACCATAAATATTCACATGTCAAACAAAACTGTAGGAAGAATTATGATGATAGTAAATTGGAAATATATCCAAAAGAGTTGTGCACACATACAAAGAATAAATAAACACTATAATATCACCTTATGATGAAACATTATTAGGGAAGCAAATGTTCTGCCTTAATAAAAACGTTTGTTCAAAATATTGCTCAGTAAGTCTTGTGGAGATGTTATTGTATTCTATTCCCGAGTTTTAAATTGCCTCTGTATGTTATACTTGTAAAACTACATACAGGCATAGATGCATAACTCTCAGCATGTTGTAGCATTCAACTTAAAAACAAGATATACTTTCAGTTGTATTGAGTTTTAAAATGATTATCTGGTTTCCAAAATATCAAAGTACCAGTCAATGAGTCAGTGGTGATATGAGGATTCACTTATCCATGGGCAATGCCCTTTTCTGGTGGCCCTAACAGTTAAAAATATCAGAGACCAGCCCCAGATGGTGCCCCTCTGCACAAGATCTGGGGGTAATTTTCCCCTCCCAATCCCCCATTTACACCATCACTGCAATAAACCATCTATTTAAATTCCTCATCTCATTGTTATTTCATGGTCAAGTTAAAAGGTTCACACAAGTGCATGATACCAAAAATAAAATCTTTTTATAAATGTAATGGTTACCATTAAAAAACATAATAATTTGTATTACATGCTTTGTCATTAGAAATACAAATATTACTGTTTCCACAGATTATAAAGAAATCACTTCCAGAAAACAAAACTGATGCAAGACAGACGTGAATACATTTTGTTCACTGTTTTTACACTTTGTTTGAAAACAACCATTAATAAAATATAGTGAATCGTAAGCAACACTTATAGTTCTGTAACAAATGACTTCAAATATTTAGTCAATGTTAACTGTAATTACATATTCTACAAATTTACAACAAATTTTAAACAATTTGTGTAGTTTTTCAAAAATGAGCTCCAAGGACCCCACATACCTTAAGATTTGGGGTCTTCAAGCAAGAGTTTAATGTGCAGAATGTCCAATCATAAGGTGAAAGTTTACCACAAATTTATGATCAGTACATATTTAAAAACAAAATGTTATCTGTTGTTAGCCAAATGAACTGCTTTCTATTGGAAATGTTTTTATTCTACATCAGATGAATGATTACAACTGTTGTCGAAAATTACTAACATTTTATAAAATACACCTACTGTAACTACAGGTGAAAGATACAGTGTGGTGCATACCTGTCTGCAGCACAATTCCAGAAAATAAGTCTTGTTTTACTTGCTTATTTTTGGCTTGAAATGGCATTTAGGCTGATACTGTCTTCCTGCTACCACGGTCTTCCTAAAAAGGCACATTCTATCTTCTAGTTTTTATTTTCAACTCTCTTTGCTATGAATTGAGACTAACAAAATGTTTTTATTAAATTAAATAACTTTAGGAGTGAATACAAATTACAGTGTTTGAGGTTGATACATAATGGACTAATGTATCTTGGCTCTTTAGTGTTGACTACTCAAAGTGTTAAACAATTATAAACTTACGACATCACACTCAGGCTGATTACACAGATTTAGGTTTGTGAGAAAAATAGTTTGGATTTTGGTTTGTTCAAACTAATAACAGATATTTTCTAACTTTCACAATTATAGTAGTACAAAAACGTGAAACGTAACACTGTAATTTTCATTTTTCAATACAGTAACTCATCACAGCAATACGTAGGTACACTTCAGTTCTTGTCTTCATATCAAAAACAAATTTTAATTGAAATGTTAGTTCTACTGTAATTGTTTTATGAAGATATCTCTCTTTTTACCTGATTCCAACACTAAAATTAAGTTAATTAGAACAAACATTTAGACTGGCCTCAAAACATCAGAAAAATCTTTGATTTTAAAGATAAGTTTATAGTGAGAGAATGAAATAAACACATTGTAACAGATTCTCGATGTATAAGGCACAAACACCAGGTTAACATCAGCAGGAAACATGTTTCATGAACAAGTTCTACATTATGTGGTATAAGAAAACTAGAGTTATACAGTAATACCACTAAGTAAACAAGTACTTTGATTTCAGTAAGGTCTCATCTGATAAGAACAATGTTCTACCTATCTAATAGTTTCTTTAATCACTAAACAACAGGAATGTTGCAGACAGCAGTATCAGTTGATGATGGCTGCCATTTAAGGGTTAAGATGTTAACATTATTGTATTAACTCTACAAACCCAACTTTCTCTGTCCTTACAGAACGTTATTGTTACCATGCCAGTGATTTTACTTACACAAAGTTATTATTGTATCCTAACAACCATTTCTAAGTACTTGTAGAATAATACTGTATCATCCTAATAACATTCTCTTTACTTGTAACACATTATTATTGCATCTTCCTTGTAACCTTGTCTTCAGTTCTAACACATTATTACACAAGCAGTAAATTTAAGAAAGCTTGAAAGATATGAACGATAAGGGCTAGCTTTAATTATTTATTTAATAGTTTTAGTTTGGCTAAGAAGATGGAACAGCCAAAATGGACCAAAGGTCCCTTGCTTTCCCTACACACTATGCTGTGGTACAAACCTTCTCTTTACTTGTGACACATTATCATAGTATTATCCTTATAACCTTCTCTTTAGTTGACACATTATCATAGTATTATCCTTACAACATTCTCTTTAGTTGACACATTATCATAGTATTATCCTTATAACCTTCTCTTTAGTTGACACATTATCATTATATCATTCTTATAACCTTCTTTTTACCTCTAACACCAAATCATTGTTTCATCTTTATAACATTTTCTTCTGAAAATTAGCACTGTATCTTCTATTACAATATAATCTTCTCTGTACTTGTAATGCAGTATCATTGTATCATCTTTATAATCTTCTGTGAATTCCTAAATATTAACATTGTAGTTTCATTATTATCTTATCTTTATTTATGATACATTCTTACAGCCTCCTCTTTACTTCTAAATATTAACATTGTATCTTTATATATAACCTTTTCTGTACTTGTAACAACATATCATTGCATCATTCTTACAACCTTCTCTTCTAACATAATATTTTATCATCCTTATAATATCCTCTTTACTTGTAACACAATATCATTGTATCATTCTTACAACCTTCTCTTCTAACATAATATTTTATCATCCTTATAATATCCTCTTTACTTGTAACAACATATCATTGTATCATTCTTACAACCTTCTCTTCTAACATAATATTTTATCATCCTTATAATATCCTCTTTACTTGTAACACAATATCATTGTATCATTCTTACAACCTTCTCTTGTGACATAATATTTTATCATCCTTATAATATCCTCTTTGCTTGTAACAGTATCATTGTATCATTCTTACAACCTTCTCTTCTAACATAATATTTTATCATCCTTATAATATCCTCTTTACTTGTAACACAATATCATTGTATCATTCTTACAACCTTCTCTTCTAACATAATATTTTTATCATCCTTATATTATCCTCTTTGCTTGTGACAACAAATCATTGTATCGTTCCTATAACCTTCTCTTCTAACATAATATTTTATCATCCTTATAATATCCTCTTTGCTTGTGACACACAATATCATTGTATCGTTCTTACAACCTTCTCTTCTAACATAATATTTTTATCATCCTTATAATATCCTCTTTGCTTGTAACAACATATCGTTGTATCGTTCCTATATAACCTTCTCTTCTAACATAATATTTTTATCGTCCTTATAATATCATCTTTGCTTGTAACAGCGTTATCGTTCTTACAACCTTCTGTTCTAACATAATATTTTTATCGTCCTATAGTATCCTCTTTGCTTGTGACACAATATCGTTGTATCGTTCTTACAACAGCCTTCTCTTCTAACATAATATTTTTATCGTCTTATATTATCCTCTTTTGCTTGTGACAACATATCATTTGTATCGTTCTTTGACCTTCTCTTCTAACATAATATTTTATCATCCTCATATATATCCTCTTTTGCTTGTGACACAGTATCATTTGTATCGTTCTTACAACCTTCTCTTCTAACATAATATTTTTATCGTCCTTATAATATCCTCTTTACTTGTAACACAGTATCGTTGTATCGTTCTTACAAGCCTTCTCTTCTAACATAATATTTTATCATCCTTATATTATCCTCTTTGCTTGTAACACAGTATCGTTGTATCATTCTTACAACCTTCTCTTCTAACATAATGTTTTAATCGTCCTTATAGTATCCTCTTTTGCTTGTAACAACATATCGTTGTATCGTTCTTACAATATATTCTCTTCTAACATAATGTTTTTATCATCCTTATATTATCCTCTTTTGCTTGTGACAACATATCATTGTGCCGTTCTTACAACCTTTCTCTTCTAACATAATATTTTATCGTCCTTATATTAATCCTCTTTGCTTGTAACAACGTATCATTGTATCATTCTTACAACCTTCTGTTCTAACATAATATTTTATCATCCTTATATTATCCTCTTTGCTTGTAACAACGTGTATCGTTCTTACTGACCTTCTCTTCTAACATAATATTTTATCGTCCTTATAATATCCTCTTTGCTTGTAACAACGTATCGTTGTATCGTTCTTACAACCTTCTATTCTAACATAATATTTTATCATCCTTATAATATCCTCTTTACTTGCAACAACATATCATTGTATCATTCTTACAACCTTCTCTTCTAACATAATATTTTATCATCCTTATAATATCCTCTTTACTTGTAACAACATATCATTGTATCATTTTTACAACCTTCTCTTCTAACATAATATTTTATCATCCTTATAATATCCTCTTTACTTGTAACACAATATCATGGTATCATTCTTACAACCTTCTCTTCTAACATAATATTTTATGATCCTTATAATATCCTCTTTACTTGTAACACAATATCATTGTATCATTCCTATAACCTTCTCTTTATTTAACACAATTATCAAACTTAGGTTTAACTAATAATTTAATCGTAGTATTGAGTGTTTATTTTAATTCTACAAATAATACAATAGTTAAGCATTCCCAGTTTGTTAGATGTGATGGGTACAACAAGTTTTATTTGAGAACTCGAGACTACTATGCATGTTTAAGGAAGCTAGTAGTGAGAATGTTGAATTTACATGTAGAGTTTGTAAGTTGGAGGTTATCCTAACTAAAGTTAAGGAAATAGTGAAATAGTAGTGTAAACTGTGGGAAATGACAACAGGACTTCAAGAGGAGCTAAGATTTTAAATACAAGGTTTTATATCAACTAAGATTAACAATGACAACTAGTTAGAAAGTGTAGTATTGGAGTTAAAAATAGTGAAGTTACGTGTAAAGACCGTATTCTACTGAGCAGCAGACTTCAGCCCTTGACATATGTAGAGAAGGAACAGTTGGAGGAATATAGAATAATGTGGATTATGAAGTTGAACAGGTTATAGCTATAGGTGATTCCTTGACACAGCATGTGGTTAGAATAATCTGTGGGGTAAACTGGGAGAAGAGTTAAATTATGTTACCCTGGGGTACAGGTGGAAAATATTACTGACAGAACAAGAGATAAAAGTGGACTAGCAACGATGCAGTTTTTGTTGTTCATATAGGGACTAACGATATAGTGAATTTTGTCAGGGATACTGCCAAGAATTAATTGTGAAGATAAGATTTTGAGTAGGTCTCTAGGTTAAATGTTAGTCTGAAATTAATGTGCAAAGAAGAGCAGGTTAGCTGATATTATTTAAATTGTAAGGGAAGTTTTAAACTAAATGTAACAAAACTGAGATGTACAGGAAAGTTTAGCATAGGAAATCAGTATAAAAACAGTTATAAGAACAGGCTTAATTGTTACTACTGTAATGCTAGAAATATAACAAATAAAACATGACTTTAGGGCACTGTTTTGAACAGAATATTTTGACATAAAGGGAATAACTGAAACATGGTTAAAGGTAGATAATTTTGATGACATAAATGTCTTTGAAATATATGGTTATTGGTTATTTACTAAGAACAGAGTAGTAAACAGAGGGGAGGAGTGGCCCTCTATGTAAAGTATGGTTACATCCTGTTGAAGTTGAGAATATTAAAGATAATAGAAAAGATACTGAATTTATTTGTGTTTCTTTTAGTAGATATCAAGGGAAAAAGCTCTTAGCAGGAAGTTTTTACAGACCATCAGAGGAAATTAGTGAGAAACTTTACAGTGAGATTAGGATTTCAACTATTAATGAAGTCATAATTATGGGTGGGTTTAATTTCAGATATAGTTAGTGGGAGGTACCAGAGTCAAACCATGGTGGAGTAAGGTTTCTGTTCAAGATGGATTTCTTCACTAACTGGTCAAGGAACCAACTAGAAATATTATTTTAGATTTATTGTTAACTTGTAATAGAGAAGTGGTTCAGAGGGTGGAAGCTGGGGGACACTTACTTACAAGTGATTATTACTGTGTTTACCTTTGCTGTACATGTAAATTAGGAATAATATTTTGTAATATTTTGATTGCATATTTAAAAAAAATAATAAATTTTGAGAGGATGCAACAAGAATTTGGAGACACAAGCAAATGCTGAAAACGTTTTAATATTCAAAATAAATATACTTACAGAAAGAAAAATATAGCTGTAAGTAAAGAAACCAGGGTTGCTCACAAAGGGTACAAGAGATCAAATTAAAGAAAAGCATCACAAATTTAATAACTTTAAATTGACTGGTGTGACAGGAGATTTAGAAGATTATAGTTGGTCAAATAGAAAATTAGGATATCAAAAATTTATGGGAAAAGGTTGGTTGAAAGTGTGAACACTTACAGTAAGGAATTCTTGATATCGTTATGTGTAAACAAAATGTTAGGATGGAGATAAGCTCCTTGAGGGCTGATAAAGGAAAGCTTGTATCTGATGATTATAAAATAGCTAGGTTATTAAATTCAGCTTTTTTTCAGCTTTTACTAATGAAGACTCAAGCAACTGATAGATGAAAACAAAGTTGAACATTTCTGAGCTTCTTAAATAAAATTGGGAAATTTAAAGAATGATAAGGTTCCTGCACCAGGTAGTATTTACCCAAGGGTTTTGAAAAGGTCAAGGATTGGATGTGCAAACCAGTTACAACAATTTTCTGGAAGCCCTTTAAAAGTGGACAAGTCCCAATAGAATGAAAATTAGCTGATGTCTCTCCAGTTCTCAAGGGAGGTTAAGAGAAGTTATCCAGATAATTGTAGGCCTGTGGGAAAAGTTTAAGATACTTTGCAAAATTATTCAACAAAGTTTAGAATTTTATTGTGGTTTCAATAAGGGAAAATCTTTACTTGCAAATATTATGTTATGCTTCGAAAATGTTACTGATGGTGTATCTGTATGAAGGAATGGTCAGTGGGTTACATTTATTAGCAGTATTAAGGTCTAGGACGATGCTGCTTTACAAAAGGATTTTGATCATCTAGTGAGATGGACATATAAACAGCATATGGGTTTTAGTTATGTCACAAGATACTGCATGTGGGTTATCTTAATTTTAATTATAATTAGACTGGAATAACCTTCACCATATCATGAAGAAAAAGGATATTCGTGTAATAGTTCATCACTCTCTAAAGCCATTTAAGCAGTGTACTGTTCCTAGTGTGAGGACATAGGATTTTAGGTTGTGTCTACAGAAATATTGAATACAAGTCTAAAGAGGTTATACTTTTATTATTTAAGTCACTGCTTAGGCCACATTTGAAGTATTGTGTTCAGTCATGGGCTCCTTACCTTAGTAAAGCCCCTGAATTGTTGGAAAGAGTTACTAGGATGATGATTGGGAATGAGGAATTTTCAGTTAAGGAGATATTAATATCCTAAAAATTGTTTTATCAAAAGAAGAAGTAAGGGGAATCTGATTGAATTGTTTAAGATTTTAAAAGGAATTAATAATGTTCATACTTAACAACAAGAATTATAGAACTAGAGGACAAAATACAGGTTTAGACCATCTTCAACAAAACAGTTTTACTTTTAGAAATAGGGTGGTTGGCTTATGGAAGGAGTTACCTTCAGATGTTGTGGAGTCAGTAAATTTAAGTGTTTAAAAGAAAGCTTTAAAGATATGAATGATAAGGTCTGGCTTTAATTTGTTTTATTTAATGGTTTTAATTTGGCTTAGAGAATAGGATAATTGAGATGGGCCAACATATCCCTTGCTGACCCTAAACATTGTTATAACCTTCTCTTTATTTGTAACACAATATCATTGTACCCATACAACAGTCTCTGTACTTGTAAAACTATCATTGTTATTGTCATATGTGTGTACTTTAAATCATTATTGTTATAACAATCTCTTTCTTTATAACAATAAGTAGTGATATCAGAATGCACTTAAATGACAAAACCTAACATTTAACAAGAACAATGGCTAGCCATTACAATTCAGTATAGTTTCCAAATTACTGTCTTACAAAGTACACTCACTAAGATATTTTAAGACTTAACCTTATTTAATAAAACAAAATTTCTTTATCCATGTGATATTTCTAGAGACATTAAAAAAATTATCTTCACTGAACTGACATGATGCACACATAGCCCTTTAATTCCACCTGTTGGTCAGAACATCCATAAATACATCATCATGTGAAATGTCTTGCAACATAACACATTGATATAATGTGTTTTTTCCCTGTATTCATTCATATAGTTTTGTTACTTAAGTTTCTTCTCTTCATGTAAAACATTTTATAATATAAGATGTTAGTTTAGTCCTTTATCTTTTCATCTAAAATTATCAGCTTAATAGAATATTTCCTCTAACCCTCAATACAGATCACATACAGTATCTTTCCTCTAACCCTCAATACACATCACATACAGTATCTTTCCTCTAACCCTCAATACAGATCACATACAGTATCTTTCCTCTAACCCTCAATACAGATCACATACAGTATCTTTCCTCTAACCCTCAATACAGATCACATACAGTATCTTTCCTCTAACCCTCAATACAGATCACATACAGTATCTTTCCTCTAACCCTCAATACAGATCACATACAGTATCTTTCCTCTAACCCTCAATACAGATCGCATACAGTATCTTTTCTAACCCTCAAATACAGATCACATACAGTATCTTTCCTCTAACCCTCAAAACAGATCACATACAGTATCTTTCCTCTAACCCTCGATACAGATCACATACAGTATCTTTCCTCTAACCCTCGATACAGATCACATACAGTATCTTTCCTCTAACCCTCGATACAGATCACATACAGTATCTTTCCTCTAACCTCGATACAGATCACATACAGTATCTTTCTCTCTAACCTCGAGACGGATCACATACAGTATCTTTCCTCTAACCCTCGATACGGATCACATACAGTATCTTTCCTCTAACCCTCATAACACGGATCACATACAGTATCTTTCCTCTAACCCTCGATACGGATCACATACAGTATCTTTCCTCTAACCCTCGATACGGATCACATACAGTATCTTTCCTCTAACCCTCGATACGGATCACATACAGTATCTTTCCTCTAACCCTCGATACGGATCACATACAGTATCTTTCCTCTAACCCTCGATACGGATCACATACAGTATCTTTCCTCTAACCCTCGATACGGATCACATACAGTATCTTTCCTCTAACCCTCAATACAGATCACATACAGTATCTTTCCTCTAACCCTCAATACAGATCACATATAGTATCTTTCCTCTAACCCTCAATACAGATCACATATAGTATCTTTCCTCTAACCCTCAATACAGATCACATATAGTATCTTTCCTCTAACCCTCAATACAGATCACATATAATGTGTTTCAGGTTGTGTATTAGATATTTAATACAGCGTAGGTTACGTATGTATTATATTACAAAGTGTAATATACTACAGTCTCATTTCTACAGAAATACATTTACACTGTATTTCTATATATTATGTAATTCTTTCCTTCTATAATATTTGTTGTTTTTTAAACTGGCAACACTATTACGTATTTGTTGAATAAAACCTTGTGTACAAGGATAAGTTGTACGATTTAATAGAACTCCTGTCTATTGAGGACTGCATAACAATTTAAAACTGTGTCTGGAGGCCTGGCTTACAAATACCATTATACATTTTAACAGAAGATTAACACTTGCTGACAAAGAAATGTTACACAAAATGAAAAACTTCTTGATTTGCAAGCATAACTAAACGTAACTTAATCTATGGTACTTATTTAGGGGAATTCTTTTGTTTAACCGATATTTATAAACAATTAACCAATATGTAGTAAAGACTGCCATGTATTTCAATCAAACAACTGATGGATACTAAAGACTGCTACACATCTTAATAAATGATGTCTAAGAAAGACCTGCTGTACATTTTTAATGAACAACTAATACCTACCACATACTGCTAGAGATTTTAAATCAGTAAGTCTTGTCTTTCAAATACTGCAATTACATTTTCACAAAATAGCACTTCTCTATAAAGAATTATTACTTTCTATCAAGATAATAAACATGAAGGTCTGCTACAAACCATAAGGAGAGCTAGAAACATATTCAGTTTGGCATCAGTATTTCAATCTGCTTCCAAACACTGATCTAGTACAAGTTAGATTCACAATATTTGTTAACACTGTAGAACTACAGTAGGAAACCGCCAATTATCGGCACTAGTTAGTTACGTGGTGATTACGTAGCTCGATGCCTACTTCCACACAGATGACATCGGAGACCACATTGATGACAAGCTCAGAAGGAAGATAGAACCACAGACATGGAACAAGGAATGAGAGAAGTGCTAGTCCAATCCATCTTTGATGACATTGGTCATCAGATGTATTGCATGAACAAGTATGTTCACCAACTTCTCTGTCTGCATCAGATACACGCAGTGGTACAGCATCCACTGGGCACAAGACATACAAGTGGAAGCATTGATGCATGTTAACACTGGGTCAAAGCATACTCACAGCTATGCTGATAGTTCTTTTTCCTCAAACATTTCCTGACAATAACGCACTGGGATTGTTCAGTGAAAGACTGTCATTGAGATTCTCCTTTATGGTAATTCTTGGTGTTCTTAGTTGGCAACAAGGTAGGTTGTCTACCAGAGAACTGAGGTTTCTTGTAGCTACATACAGATACATGGTCTTGTTTGTTTGGTTTTAACAGATCCATGATAGGGTAGGAGTATTCATGATCTAATCGAGATGGTTTATCCCTGGCACACTGTACGTAAGAATAAGGTTCTCTGGAAAGGACTTCAATCTTGTCAATATTGTGAGTCCCTGGATCAGTACTGGTTCTTTCCCTGTTTATTATTTCTTCTCCTGGACTCCTTGCACTTCCTAAGCCTCCATTTGACGTTCCCATCCCATTGGTGTTGCTAGGTCCTGCAGGTATATGCAAGGAACGTGCAAAATGCATGCAATGGAGATGATGATAGTTGGCATGAGGATGAGGGTATGGTGATGAGGTTGAGAGTAAATCACCCTGTGTACTAGGATTTGTTGAGGTTGAGAGTAAATCACCCTGTGTACTAGGATTTGTAGATGATGGCTGGACAGGTCCACCAATACTGCCGCTTGTGGTGCTGGAGCCCGAAGAAGATAGAGAATCCATGGGCAGTTCCAATGTCTAAAGATTTGTTATTCAAATTTAGGAACATAAGAGTTAACAGTTTTTAACATGGATCTCACTAAAAACTAACATTAGTGCCTAGTAGTAAAAGTACACACTTATGATATCCAGTTTAAAATTAGGATGAGTTGGCCACATTTATGTTATTAGAATGTCAAACATATCTGGCTCCTTTTCCTTTACTCTAAATATTCAATAAAATTGAATGTATTTAGTTCCTATTAGAAACAGTAAATGTACATTTCTTTTATTTTACTGATCTATATAATACTGAGTAGACCTCTATACACTATGTACCAGTGTTGAGTACTTTTCCATATATCATGCACCACTTTTACAAGATGTTTTACCCATAATATACCAATGTTAAGTAATTCTCCAGACACTGTGTACAAACATTAAGTAGCAAGAAATTCAGAAGTAAGAGAAAAGACAAAATCCTTACTTATGAATACACTATTTAAACATTGTTCTACCGCCTCATCCCAAAATATATATTTTGAGTAATGGTTAAAGTCATGTGGTTGAAATAATCTATGATAGTGAGTAAATTATAAGAACAAACAAACAGTATGTTAAAATGGTTGGTCTACTTAACTTATGATACCGTTTTCAAAAAACTGCTATATCATCCTTCAACCAATGAACAACATGACATTGTTGATATCTTGTTACTTACATACAGGAATGATATTGGTTTCTGGTTCTTAAAATATTTTCATGTTTGTAAATAATTTTTAAAATCCATGTAGCTGTTTAACCAATAATCAGATAATTTTGGTATTTTTTTTATAACAATGATTCTCATGTTTCAAGTTAATTATTTAAATCTAACTATAACCCTAAAAGCCTGTATTTCAATTATTTTGTTTTCTTAAGAGGTAACTGGGTCAGTCTCTCTTTAGTTTGCAGAATAAGTATTTATGTTCTAATAAATATACTGAATAATTATAAAAGCAAAATCATTCCTAGTATTTTAGTGTAATTCTAATAATCTATGTGTAAAAGCAAAGAAGATGTTATAACATATCAATCATATGACATTGTTATATCCAGTACCAGTCGGGCCTTTTTTCTTGTTAGAGTGGCTGGAATACAACGGAATATCGGTTGTAGATTATGTATGTATAACAACAACAACTTTTAGGTTACAGTTAGATGAAACAAATGAGTTGTAATTACACAGGCCTGTGAATTTAAATTTCATAAAGGTTTTGGTTTCAATAATGGATTTTGAATAATTCGTCTATGCAGATTTCAAAATATATTTTCTTTCATGCATTTTTTTTTACAAAGTGGCAATTGAAAACTTTACTCAAAACAAGATATTATATCATTCATCCCAATGAATACTTTATAATTATTATTGTGTTTGTATTTTTGTTAACAAACTGAAGAATAGGAAAAATTGATCTTAAATGAATATCAGCCCTCATTCATCCTGAACTTAAGTGAATATTGGCCCTCATTCATCCTGAATTTGTGTGTAAATTCAATGTCATTTTAGTCTCAAAATTACATGTTGAATCCTTTCTTTTATCTATTCATCTAAAGCATCTCATTGCAGTAATCAGCCATCTTGCTGATGTTCCACCTTCCCTGATGTCTTGATGAAATATTCCCCCTTTTTCTTTGCTGATGGGATAGAGATTTTCAGAAGAATTAGTCAATATGTGAGTGAAAGAAATAAATTTTCAAGCTCATATTACAACCTGACTCTTTGAATTTACTGAACAAGTTATTAACAGAAATTGTGTAAAAAGTTGTGGTTCACCAGATGTTTCAGGTTGACAATGATCCTTATCATTTCTATCGACATCAGGATCAGATTAAACTGTATCGAGAATCTCCAGTGAAGTATGTACAGGTACATCAGGCCCCTGAGCAAACAGGTCTTACAGCAAATTGAAGGTTCACATAAGAAGTATCCTTGTTATTTCAAGTGCTGTAGCCTTAAACGTTACACGAGCAAAAATAGTAGTCACCTCCATGATTTCTATGCTCACACCAGACCATTGGAATTCCAAAAAGCAAAGACTTTTTCTTACCTTTAGTCAATTGTCTCAAGTCATCAACACAAATAGTGCAAACATTGTGCAGAGCCCATGATTTGTGTTGGTTCCCAAATTTTATTCCAAAATATGCATTGTACACTTTTTGATGGATTCTGTAATGGTTTGCCTTTGTTGTTTTTTTTTACAAGTTTACCACAAATGTAACAGAATATAATGGTCATTTACACACACCCCATGTTGCTATAGCAAGCAACAAATACAAAATAGAGAGAAGGAAAAAGTCATGTTACATCATGAGGCCCATTAACTATTATATACTAGTGGTGTGTTTCTTATGGGTTCTAGAAAGATTGATCACTCTCATGTCAAAACTGGGTTTAAGAAACCTTCAGCTAGAGGATAACATATTAAACATACAAAAATGTGACCCAATTTCAATGAAAATGATTCATTTATGTAAAATTATATGGACATTTTGTGATAAATCGATACACAACAGAGAAAAATTGAGATTTTCTAATTCAGCATACAAGAATTATTGTAAAACATATAAAGTTTCAAGACAATAAAACCATTGCATTATTAACTAGTAGTTAACTCTGTATTTCAACTGACTTAAAAAAAAATACCCACAACTTACCATAAACACATCTTCATTACTGAGATCTGGACCACAGCAAAGACCAAAACCATGTACAACTTCAAGAAGAACCAAACTGTGTTATACTATTACACAAACATTACTGTTTCATAAAAACACCTTTACGTTCCATAAACACATTCATTACTATAGCCTTGTAAAATTATGATTTCTATACACAGTAATATTAATGTTCCACCACAAACACTAACATCATTACTAATGTTCAGATATTCCAGGTACAGTAACACAAGTCTTAAACTTCTTAGAAGCTATGAGCACATACACTGAATTACAATGTCAGGGTAAGTAACATGCCAAGTTTTACATGATGAAGAGTATTAGCTCAAAACATTATCCTTTTGAAAAAACAAAACAACTGACTATTGTTTGACCTATTCTTTAAATTTTGATATATTTGTGATGAAGGGTTAACTACATATTTCTTTTTATAAAATAAATTTCTTTAACTCAATGTAACACAAGACACTTTATCTCTAATGTCCTGAAAGTTATGTAAAAAAGATTTTGATATAAACAAGAGTCAAGTTTCATTCATATGCAGGAGATTAATTTTATTACAAAAAGTTCTTTTTAAATAATATATTGGGATAAAACTTGTCCAACCTGTTGACAGTAATATGCATATTAAATTGACCAAGTAGTTAAAGTCATGGTAACCAAAGCACAAAACCTAGGCTAAATTTTATAAAATGCACAACTTAGAATAAAATCAAACTACTGATAGCATTAGTTATGAAGTTCTCAATGGAACATCACCAAAAAAGGCCTTACAAACCAGATCATTTTTGAAAGCCTTATATTAGTTGCCTAGGCAGTCTGTTCATTGTTAAAATTTTTTAGTTATTTGCCATAAAACAAAGCATTACTTGCCATTATATATCAAATTTAACCTAAGTTATGGAGCAAGATAAAACTTTCAAAATTTTTTATCATATACCAATGTATGTATTTTAATCACAACTTCAAAAGCAAGTGATGCACTGTATTTATACATACTCAAAGTGGAAATGGTATACTTACCAAACCAAGCAAAAGAGGGCAGTAGTAGTGAGCAAGAAAAATAAAATAAATCATTTAAGGTTTCTTAGTCTATGAAAGAAAGCAATATTATAAAATGTATTTCTTCAGTAATAATTAGAACACGTTAATGTATGTCCTAAAGTTGGAAATGTGTTTTAAACCAAAGTACCCTATGTAATAGTACAGTTTATATTGTTTACTATTAGTCAGTTAGTGGGACACAAAATTTATTACCATTTATCTTTGATTTGATTTACAAAATAGGACAAATTTCTTGAAAAACAAAAAATTCTAAGTTTGAACAGAAAGAGAATAATGAAAAATCTTCAACAAATTATATGAAAACCAGTGTTATCACCAACTTCACAAAGCTGACATGACCAACAGTCGGGCCATTACTTAAAAAATGTAGTTTGTTTGACAGAAGTAAAGAAGGAAGAATATTCCAGAATAAAACTGGTTCTTACTGTGCTTCTGTTGAAATCCCCCCTTCCAGGACAAGTAGGTTTTAATATAGTTTTCATTATATCTACTATGTGTCATAAAAATATACACATTTACATTAAAATGATATATACCATGGATTAGTTTTAGTTTGCTGTCTAACAACACAAAAGGTTCATATGTTATAATCTTCTTATATTGAAACATATTTCTAATAGGTACTTACCTCATCTCACATAAATAACTATTCTCATTCAGTGCTGCCCTCTATATGTGAACTTTTGTTTTCACATGCTAGAAGTCTTGGACTCCCACACACCTTACAATTGACTAGAATCAAACATACATGACAAGAGAAAACAATATATATTATGTGCACTCTAATTCTACTTTAGATTGTCAATTCACTTGACATACAACTGACTTGAATCTATGTGTTTACTTCAGTAATAATTCACACTTCAACCTGTTCATCTACACTAACATAACACACACACACACCATCAAGAACTTCCACTGCCATTTTCACTCCCTTGTCAAAGACTCTGGCATCAGCTGCAGTCTGAAAGGCCAAACCAAACCTGTTGTCTCCTGTTCTCCAGTGGTGAAAGGTTGGCATGACTTTGTTATATTGAAAGTCCTTCCTGATAATACAGCTGAGGACAACCTAAAAAACCATGTTACAGTTTGCAACTGAACTGTTGAGAGTTAAGGGTTCTTAACAAGTGAAGCTAATAGCACTACACAATTACACTGGAGTGGCAACATTTGTAAACATTTTAAATTTAGAATGATACCAGAGATAAAGGTAAACACTTTCATGACTGATGTTGCTGTTACTTTGTGAGATGTAAATTTCATTAAAACCTTCTACTAAAAGTACGTAAAATAAGTAAGCTACTTACTGATTGGTCGCATATCCTTTCACCGTAGATGAAATATTCATGCTCAGACTTATCTTCTGTGGGGAGAAGTCGTTTACATACAGAAACATTGCTGAGCCCGCCACCGCCCATAGGAAACCATCCACCTTGAATATCATCTCTGGTCATGACCTGGGCACGGACACGGACCAGGTAGTTCTCACTATCAAACAGGGTGAAAAAATTTTTATTCATGATGAGTTTTTAACTTTCAAAATTAATTTTACTTTACTATGTTTTAAAATCCAATCCCCTTATCAAACATCACTAAAAAATTTATAAACAAATGATAGGAAAATAACTTTTATAAGGAAAAATTGTACTCATGGTGGAATATATGACACATTCTGACAGAACATTGGCCTGTCTTCTTCAGGTCTGATCAGTTAAGCACTATGAGGTTTATACAAAGAGGTGAATTCCAAATACCTGCTTTAACATATCATCAAAATGAAACAGGTCACAAAATACTGTTTAGAAACTACAGAAATCAAAGCAAACAATCTTTCACTAAACCATGATAATGGCCTTAGAAACAGCAACTGTACTTGACAAGGTCTATTCACTTGACCTATACCTATATCCTGTTACTATTTATGTCTATAATGATATACCTACCTTGTTTTACTCAGTGTTGACCACACCTGAAGAAGACAGATTGATGTTCTGTCAACTCATGTAGTATATTCTACTATCAATAAAACTTTTCCTCAAGTTTATAAATCATTGCTTGTCTACCTATTTTTATATATTAATGTTTATCCTTTATAATTGAGTAATGTTCATAATTACTGTTGCAAAAGTAAATCTTAAATGTCAGAATGTCTACAATTACTTCCATAGAATGTAGATGTACTTTATCCATCAAGTTTGTTTAGAGAATGCTGGGCACTAGAAACCAATATATCATTTTACTACATTAAAAGGTTTATAAAGCTTACATCTGAAACATTAAAGCATAACAACTGACATAATAAGGTACACTTTGTAATAATTTCATAATTTGCATTTCTATACCAGAAATATAACTTTAAATTGTGATAATTTAATTTTTCATTATAATTTTTTTTTTTCTTATATATATGCAAAGTAAATATTTATGCACAGTTAGAAGCCTAGAAATTTAACCAATGGTTAAAATAGATTTTTTAACAATTTCAATAGCCACATTATTTTTTATTTGAAAAACATTAGGTAGTTCAACTGTTTCAAACTTCCAGTTAAAGCTAGAAACAGAAGTAATTTATATTTTAAAATACAAACACATTTGAGGAAATTTTAAGTAACTAATATTGGGTATAGCTTAACAAATATACAATGAAAGTAATGGAAGATTTTATGCAATTTTGATTACTTTATATAATTTTGAGTGACTCAACATTTTGTTTATATCCAGTGAACCTGCTTTGTTCTTGTAAAGTTACATTTAAACAGTTAATATTCACTGAACATATTCCTAATGTATTATAGCAGGTGAGTGAAGTACAGTGTTTTAAGGACAAATTATAAGACAAAAAAAAAAGAAAAGAAATTCAAGCTAATTATTCCAAACTGAAATTATAAACTATGTTGAAGAAATTAAGCATTAATAAACAGGTTGAACCTATAGTTAGATCAGGGTTATTACATATAAAGGATACCACAACAGGTTGAACCTAGAATGAAATCAGAGTTGTTATTCATAGAGATACTTAAACATGTTGAACCTATAGTGAGATCAGGTTGTTAAAACAAAAAACACTAAAACAGGTTAAACCCACAGGGAGATCAGGGTTGCTAAAACAAGAATGCTAAAACAGATTAAACACAGAGTGAGATCAGGGTTGTTAAAACAAGGACACTAAAATAAGTTAAACCCACAGTGAGATCAGGGTTGTTACAAACAAGGATACTACAACAGATTAAACCTGAAATGAAATCACAGTTCTTACAAACAAGGATACTAAAACAGGTTAAACTTGAAATGAAATTAGAGTTGTTAAAAACATGGACACTAAAATAAGTTAAACCCACAGTCATATCAGGGTTGTTAAAACAAGGATACTAAAACAGGTTAAACCTGGAATGAAATCAGTTGTGAACAACAGACACTAAAACAGGTTCAACCCACAATAAGATCAGGGTTGTTAAAAAACAAGGACACTAAAACAGGTTAAAACCAGAGTGAGATCAGGGTTGTTACAAACAAGGATACCAAAACAGGTTAAACCCACAATGAGAAAAGGGTTGTTACAAACAAGGATACCAAAACAGATTAAACCCACAGTGAGAAAAGGGTTGTTACAAACAAGGATACAAAAACAGGTTGAATACACACAGTCAGATCAGGGTTGCTTACAAACATGACACTAAAAAACAGGTTAAACCCACAGTGAGATCAGGATTGTCAAAAACAAGGACACTAAAACAGGTTAAAAAAAAACCAGAGTGAGATCAGGGTTGTTACAAACAAGGACATTAAAACAGGTTAAACCCACAGGAGAGATCAGGATTGTTAAAACAAGGACACTAAAACAGGTTAAAAAAAAACCAGAGTGAGATCAGGGTTGTTAAAAACATGGATACTAAAATAGGTTAAGCCCACAGTCAGATCAGGATTGTTACAAACAAGGATACTAAAACAGGTTAAACCTGGAATGAAATCAGTTGTTAACAACAGACACTAAAAAAGGTTCAACCCACAATAAGATCAGGGTTGTTACAAATAAAAAAATACTAAAACAGGTTAAACCCACAGTGAGAAAGGGTTGTTACAAACAAGGATACAAAACAGGTTGCATACACAGTCAGATCAGGGTTATTACAAACATGACACTAAAACAGGTTAAACACACAGATCAGGGTTGTTACAAACAAGGATACTAGAACAGGTTAAACCTGGAATGAAATCAGAGTTGTTACAAACAAGGATACTAAAATAGGCTAAAACTGAAATGAAATGAAAGTTGTTAAAAAACAAGGACACTAAAACAGGTTGAACCCACAGTGAGATCAGGGTTGTTACAAACAAAAATACTAAAACAGGTTAAACCTGAAATGAAATCAGAGTTGTTACAAAAAAGGACACTAAAACAGGTTAAACCTAGAATGAAATCAGAGTTGTTAAAAACAAGGACACTAAAACAGGTTAAACCTCAAATGAAATCAGGGTTGTTAAAAACAAGGACACTAAAACACGTTGAACCCACAGTCAGATAAGGGTTGTTAAAACAAGAACGCTAAAACAGATAACATACAGAGTGAGATCAGGGTTGTTAAAACAAGGACACTAAAATAGGTTAAACCTGAAATGAAATCAGAGTTGCTAAAAATAAAGATACTAAAACACATTAAACCCACAGTGAGATCAGGGTTATTACAAACATGACACAAAAACAGGTTAAACACACAGTCAGATCAGGGTTGTTACAAACAAGGATACTAAAACAGATTTAACCCACAGTGAGATCAGGCTTCTTACAA
The DNA here is from genome assembly GCF_004210375.1 of Tachypleus tridentatus. NCBI lineage: Eukaryota > Metazoa > Arthropoda > Merostomata > Xiphosura > Limulidae > Tachypleus > Tachypleus tridentatus. The sequence continues at coordinate 103,400,291 of NC_134831.1, forward strand.
ACAAGGATATAAAAAGAGGTTAAACCTGGAATGAAGTCAGAGTTGTTAAAAACAAGAAAACTAAAACAGGTTGAATACACAGTCAGATCAGGGTTGTTACAAACATGGACACTGAAAGAGGTTGAACCCACAGTGAGATCAGGGTTGTTAAAACAAGGATACTAAAACAGGATAAACCTGAAATGAAATCAGAGTTGTTACAAACAAGGATACTGAAAGAGGTTGAACCCACAGTGAGATCAGGGTTGTTAAAACAAGGATACTAAAACAGGATAAACCTGAAATGAAATCAGAGTTGTTACAAACAAGGATACTGAAACAGGTTAAACCTAGAATAAAATCAAGAGTTCTCATGAACACGGATATTAAAACAGGTTAAACCTGGAATGAAATCAGTTGTTAAAAACAAGGACACCAAAAGAGGTTAAACTCAGAGTGAGATCAGGATTATTAAAAAAGGACACTAAACTAGGTTAAACCCAGAGTGAGCTCAGGGTTGTTACAAACAAGAACACTAAAATACGTTAAACCCACAGTGAGTTCAGGGTTGTTACAAACAAGGATACTAAAACAGGTTAAACCTGGAATGAAATCAGAGTTTTTAAAAACAAGGATACTAAAACAGGTTCAAGACACAGTGAGATCAGAATTGTTAAAAACAAGGATACTGAAACAGGTTCAAGACACAGTGAGATCAGAATTGTTAAAAACAAGGATACTATAACAGGTTGAAACCACAGTGAGATCAGAGTTGATAAAAACAAGATACTAAAACAGGTTCAATTCCCCATCAGATCAGGGTTGTTAAAAAGAAGAACACTAAAACAGGTTAAACTCACAGTGAGATCAGGGTTGTTAAAACAAGAACACTAAAACAGGTTTACACCAGAGTGAGATCAGGGTTGTTACAAACAAGGACACTAAAACAGGTTAAACCCAGAGTGAGATCAGGGTTGTTAAAAACAAGGACACTAAAATAGGTTAAACACAAGTGATATCAGGGTTGTTACAAACAAGGACACTAAAACAGGTTAAACCCACAGTAAGATCAGGGTTGTTACGAACAAGGATACTAGAACAGGTTAAACCTGGAATGAAATCAGGGTTGTTAAAACAGGGACACTAAAATAGGTTAAACCCAGAGTGAGATCAGAGTTGTTACAAACAAGGATACTAAAAAAGGTTAAACTTGAAATGAAATTAGAGTTGTTTAAAAACATGGACACTAAAATAGGTTGAACCCAGAGTGAGATCAGGGTTGTTACAAAACAAGGACACTAAAATAGGTTAAACCCAGAGTGATATCAGGGTTGTTACAAACAAGGACACTAAAACAGGTTAAACCTGGAATGAAATCAGGATTGTCACAAACAAGGACACTAAAACAGATTAAACCTGAAATGAAATCACAGTTGTTACAAACAAGGATACTAAAACAGGTTAAACTTGAAATGAAATGAAATTGGAGTTGTTAAAAACATGGACACTAAAATAGGTTAAACCCACAGTCAGATCAGGGTTGTTACAAACAAGGATACTAAAACAGGTTAAACCTGGAATGAAATCAGTTGTTAACAACAGACACTAAAACAGGTTCAACCCACAATAAGATCAGGGTTGTTAAAACAAGGACACTAAAACAGGTTAAACCAGAGTGAGATCAGGGTTGTTACAAAACAAGGACACTAAAATAGGTTAAACCTGGAATGAAATCAGGGTTGTTAAAACAGGGACACTAAAATAGGTTAAACCCAGAGTGAGATCAGGGTTGTTAAAACAAGGACACTAAAATAGGTTAAACCCACAGTTAGATAAGGATTGTTACAAACAAGGATACTAAAACAGGTTAAATCTGAAATGAAATCACAGTTGTTACAAACAAGGATACTAAAACAGGTTAAACTTAAAATGAAATTAGAGTTGTTAAAAACATGGACACTAAAATAGGTTGAACCCACAGTCAGATAAGGGTTGTTAAAAGAAGAATGCTAAAACAGATTAAACACAGAGTGAGATCAGGGTTGTTAAAACAAGGACATTAAAATAGGTTAAACCCAGAGTGAGATCAGGATTGTGACAAACAAGGACACTAAAACAGGTTAAACCTGAAATGAAATCAGAGTTGCTAAAATAATGATACTAAAACAGAATTAAACCCACAGTGAGATCAGGGTTGTTACAAACAAGGATACTAAAACAGATTAAACCTGAAAGGAAATCACAGTTGTTAAAAGAAGAATGCTAAAACAGATTAAACACAGAGTGTAATCAGGGTTGATAAAACAAGGAGACTAAAATAGGTTAAACCCAGGGTGAGATCAGGGTTGTTACAAACAAGGATATTAAAAGAGGTTAAACCTGGAATGAAGTCAGAGTTGTTAAAAACAAGAATACTAAAACAGGTTGAATACACAGTCAGATCAGGGTTGTTACAAACATGGACACTGAAATAGGTTAAACCCAGAGTGAGATCAGGGTTGTTAAAACAAGGACACTAAAACAGGCTAAACCTGAAATGAAATCAGAGTTGTTAAAATAATGATACTAAAACAGGTTAAACCCACAGTGAGAGATCAGGGTTTTACAAACAAGGATACTTAAACAAATTAAACCTGAAATGAAATCACAGTTGTTACAAACAAGGATACTAAAACAGGTTAAACTTGAAATGAAATTAGAGTTGTTAAAAACATGGACACTAAAATAGGTTCAACCCACAATAAGATCAGGGTTGTTAAAACAAGGACAATAAAACAGGTTAAAACCAGAGTGAGATCAGGGTTGTTACAAACAAGGATACCAAAACAGGTTAAACCCACAATGAGAAAAGGGTTGTTACAAACAAGGATACAAAAACAGGTTAAACCTGGAATGAAATCAGTTGTTAACAACAGACACTAAAACAGGTTCAACCCACAATAAGATCAGGGTTGTTAAAACAAGGACAATAAAACAGGTTAAAACCAGAGTGAGATCAGGGTTGTTACAAACAAGGATACCAAAACAGGTTAAACCCACAATGAGAAAAGGGTTGTTACAAACAAGGATACAAAAACAGGTTGAATACACAGTCAGATCAGGGTTATTACAAACATGACACTAAAACAGGTTAAACACACAATCAGATCAGGGTTGTTACAAACAAGGACACTAAAACAGGTTGAACCCACAGTGAGATCAGGGTTGTTACAAACAAGGACATTGAAACAGGTTAAACCCACGGTGAGATCAGGATTGTTAAAACAAGGACACTAAAACAGGTTAAAAAAACCAGAGTGAGATCAGGGTTGTTACAAACAAGAATACTAAAACAGATTTAACCCACAGTGAGATCAGGCTTGTTACAAACAAGGATATAAAAAGAGGTTAAACCTGGAATGAAGTCAGAGTTGTTAAAAAACAAGAATACTAAAACAGGTTGAATACACAGTCAGATCAGGGTTGTTACAAACATGGAAACTGAAATAGGTTAACCCACAGTGAGAAATCAGTGTTGTTACAAAACAAGGATACTAAAACAGATTAAAACCTGAAATGAAATCAGAGTTGTTACAAAACAAGGACACTAAAACAGGTTGAATACAGTCAGATCAGGGTTGTTAAAAACAAGGACACTAAAACAGGTTGAACCCACAGTGTAGATCAGGGTTGTTAGAAACAAGGATACTAAAACAGGTTAAACCTGAAATAAAATCAGAGTTGTTACAAACAAGGATACTAAAACAGGTTAAACCTGAAATAAAATCAGAGTTGTTAAAAACAAGGATACTAAAACAGGTTGAATACACAGTCAGATCAGGGTTGTTACAAACATGGACACTGAAAGATGTTGAACCCACAGTGAGATCAGGGTTGTTAAAAACAAGGATACTAAAACAGGTTAAACTAGAAATGAAATCAGAGTTGTTACAAACAAGGATACTGAAACAGGTTAAACCTAGAATAAAATCAAGAGTTCTTATGGACACGGATATTAAAACAGGTTAAACCTGGAATGAAATCAGTTGTTAAAAACAAGGACACCAAAAGAGGTTAAACTCAGAGTGAGATCAGGGATTGTTAAAAAAGGACACTAAAATAGGTTAAACCCAGAGTGAGATCAGGGTTGTTACAAACAAGGACACTAAAACAGGTTAAACCCACAGTGAGTTCAGGGTTGTTACAAACAAGGATACTAAAACAGGTTAAACCTGGAATGAAATCAGAGTTGTTAAAAACAAGGATACTAAAACAGGTTCAAGACACAGTGAGATCAGAATTGTTAAAAACAAGATACTAAAACAGGTTCAATTCCCCATCAGATCAGGGTTGTTAAAACAAGGACACTAAAACAGGTTAAACTCACAGTGAGATCAGGTTGTTAAAACAAGAACACTAAAACAGGTTTAACACCAGAGTGAGATCAGGGTTGTTAAAACAAGGATACTAAAACAGGTTGAAACACAGTGAGATCAGGGTTGTTAAAACAGGGCACTAAAACAGGTTGAACCCACAGTGAGATCAGCTTTGATAGAAACAAGGATACTAAAACAGGTTGAACCCATAGTGAGATCAGGTTTGTGAAAATGGGGACACTGAAATAGGTTAAACCCAGAGTGAAATCAGGGTTTTTAAAACAAGGACACTAAAACAGGCTAAACCTGAAATGAAATCAGAGTTGCTAAAAACAATGATACTAAAACACATTAAACCCACAGTGAGAGATCAGGGTTTTCCAAACAAGGATACTTAAACAAATTAAACCTGAAATGAAATCACAGTTGTTACAAACAAGGATACTAAAACAGGTTAAACTTGAAATGAAATTAGAGTTGTTAAAAACATGGACACTAAAATAGGTTCAACCCACAATAAGATCAGGGTTGTTAAAACAAGGATACCAAAACAGGTTAAACCCACAATGAGAAAAGGGTTGTTACAAACAAGGATACAAAAACAGGTTAAACCTGGAATGAAATCAGTTGTTAACAACAGACACTAAACAAAACAGGTTCAACCCACAATAAGAATAACAGGGTTGTTAAAACAAGGACACTAAAACAGGTTAAAACCAGAGTGAGATCAGGGTTGTTACAAACAAGGATACTAAAACAGGTTAAACCCACAGTGAGAAAGGGTTGTTACAAACAAGGATACAGTGGTTAAAACAGGTTAAACCTGGAATGAAATCAGTTGTTAACAACAGACACTAAAACAGGTTCAACCCACAATAAGACCATCAGGGTTGTTAAAACAAGGACACTAAAACAGGTTAAAACCAGAGTGAGATCAGGGTTGTTTAACAAACAAGGATACTAAAACAGGTTAAACCCACAATGAAATCAGGGTTGTTACAAACAAGGACACTAAAACAGGTTGAATACACAGTCAGATCAGGGTTGTTAAAAACAAGGACACTAAAACAGGTTAAACCCACAGTGAGATCAGGGTTGTTACAAACAAGGTCACTAAAACAGGTTAAACCCATGGTGAGAGATCAGGGTTGTTACAAACAAGGACACTAAAACAGGTTAAACCCATAAGTGAGATCAGGGATTGTTAAAACAAGGACACTAAAACAGGTTAAAAAACCAGAGTGAGATCAGGGTTGTTGTTACAAACAAGGATACTAAAAAACAGGTTAAACCTGAAATGAAATCAGAGTTGTTAAAAACAAGAATACTAAAACAGGTTGAATACACAGTCAGATCAGGGTTGTTACAAACATGGACACTAAAATAGGTTAAACCCACAGTGAGATCAGGGTTGTTAAAACAAGGATACTAAAACAGGTTAAACCTGAAATGAAATCAGAGTTGTTAAAAAACAAGGACACTAAAACAGGTTAAACCCACAGTGAGATCAGGGTTGTTACAAACAAGGATACTAAAACAGGTTAAACCTGAAATGAAATCAGAGTTGTTACAAACAAGGACATAAAACAGGTTAAACCTGAAATGAAATCAGAGTTGTTACAAACAAGGATACTAAAACAGGTTAAACCCAGAATATAATCAAGAGTTGTTATGAACAAGGATACTAAAACAGGTTAAACCTGGAATGAAATCAGGTTGTTAAAAACAAGGACACTAAAAGGGGTTAAACCAGAGTGAGATCAGGATTGTTAAAAAAGGACACTAAAACAGGTTAAACCCAGGAGTGAGATCAGGGTTGTTACAAACAAGGACACTAAAACATAGGTTAAACCCACAGTGAGTTCAGGGTTGTTACAAACAAGGATACTAAAACAGGTTAAACCTGGAATGAAATCAGAGTTGTTAAAAACAAGGATACTAAAACAGGTTCAAGACACAGTGAGATCAGAATTGTTAAAAACAAGATACTAAAACAGGTTCAATTCCACATCAGATCAGGGTTGTTAAAAGAAGGACACTAAAACAGGTTAAACTCACAGTGAGATCAGGGTTGTTAAAACAAGAACACTAAAACAGGTTTACACCAGAGTAGAGATCAGGGTTGTTAAAACAAGGATACTAAAACAGGTTGAATACACAGTCAGATCAGGGTTGCTAAAAAAACAGAGACGGCACTAAAACAGGTTGAACCCACAGTGAGATCAGCTTTGATAGAAACAAGGATACTAAAACAGGTTGAACCCACAGTGAGATCAGGGTTTGTGAAAATGGGGACACTAAAACAGGTTAAAACCAGATTGAGATCAGAGTTGTTACAAACAAGGATACTAAAAGAGGTTAAACCTGGAATGAAGTCAGAGTTGTTAAAAAACAAGAATACTAAAACAGGTTGAATACACAGTCAGATCAGGGTTGTTACAAACATGGACACTGGAAATAGGTTAAACCCAGAGTGAGATCAGGGTTGTTAAAACAAGGACACTAAAACAGGCTAAACCTGAAATGAAATCAGTTGTTAAAAAAAACAAGGACACCAAAAAAACAGGTTAAACCCAGAGTGAGATCAGGGTTGTTAAAAAGGACACTAAAACAGGTTAAACCCAGAGTGAGACCCAGGGTTGTTACAAACAAGGACACTAAAATAGGTTAAACCCACAGTGAGATCAGGGTTGTTACAAACAAGGATACTAAAACAGGTTAAACCTGGAATGAAATCAGGAGTTGTTAAAAACAAGGATACTAAAACAGGTTCAAAACACAGTGAGATCAGAAGTTGTTAAAAAACAAGATACTAAAACAGGTTAAACCCCATAGATCAGGGTTGTTAAGCAAAACAAGGACACTAAAACAGGTTAAACCTCACAGTGAGATCAGGGTTGTTGTTAAAACAAGAACACTAAAACAGGTTTAAACCAGAGTGAGATCAGGGTTGTTAAAACAAGGATACTAAAACAGGTTGAAAACACAGTGAGATCAGGGTTGTTTAAAACAAGGAAACACTAAAACAGATTAAACCACAGAGAATGAGATCAGGTTTAAATAGAAACAAGGATACTAAAACAGGTTAAACCCATAGTGAGATCAAGTTTGTGAAAAGGAACACTAAAACAGGTTAAACCCAGAGTGAGAATCAGGGTTGTTACAAACAAGGATACTAAAACAGGTTAAACCTGGAATGAAATCAGAGTTGTAAAAACAAGAATACTAAAACAGGTTGAATACACAGTCAGATCAGGATTTATTACAAAACATGGACACTAAAATAAGTTAAACCCAGAGTGAGAATCAGGGTTGTTAAAACAAGGACACTAAAACAGGTTAAACCTGAAATGAAATCAGAGTTGCTAAAAATAATGAACTAAAACACATTAAACCCACAGTGAGATCAGGGTTTTACAAACAAGGACTTACTACAAATTAAACCTAGAAATAAAATCACAATTGGTACAAACAAGAATACTAAAACAAGTTAAACTTGAAATAGAAATTAGAGTTGTTAAAACAAGGACACTAAAAATAGGTTCAACCCACAATAAAATCAGGGTTGTTAAAAACAAGGACACTAAAACAGGTTAAAACCACAGTGAGATCAGGGTTGTTACAAACAAGGATACCTAAACAGGTTAAACCCACAATGAGAAAAGGGTTGTTACAAACAAGGATACTAAAACAGGTTAAACCTGGAATGAAATCAGGGTTGTTAACAACAGACACATAAAACAGGTTAAACCCACAATCAGATCAGAGTTGTTACAAACAAGGATACTAAAACAGGTTAAATCCACGTAATAAGAAAAGGGTTGTTACAAACAAGGATACTAAAACAGGTTGAATACACAGTCAGATCAGGGTTTATTACAAACAAGACACTAAAACAGGTTAAATACAGAAATGAAATCAGGAGTTGTTTAAAAAACAAGGACACTAAAACAGGTTGAACCCACAGTGAGATCAGGTTGTTACAAACAAGGACACTAAAACAGGTTAAACCCACAGTGAGATCAGGGTTGTTAAAAAACAAGGACACTAAAACAGGTTAAAAAAAAAACCAGAGTGAGATCAGAAGGAGCACAAAACAAGGATACTAAAAAACAGATTAAACCCACAGTGAGATCAGGCTTGTTACAAACAAGGATACTAAAACAGGTTAAACCTGAAATGAAACAGAGTTGTTACAAACAAGGACACTAAAACAGGTTAAACCCAAAATGAGATCAGGGTTGTTAAAACAAGGACACTAAAACAGGTTAAACCTACAGTGAGATCAGGTTGTTAGAAACAAGGATACTAAAACAGGTTAAACCTGTGAACAAAATCAGAGTTGTTACAAACAAGGATACTAAAACAGGTTAAACCTGAAATGAAATCAGGGTTGTTAAAACAAGGATACTAAAACAGGTTGAAACCCACAGTGAGATCAGGTTGTTTCAACAAACAAGGATACTAAAACAGGTTAAACCTAGAATAAAATCAAGAGTCTATGGGAACAAGGATACTAAAACAGGTTAAACCTGGAATGAAATCTCAGTTGTTAAAACAAGGACACCAAAAAGAGGTTAAACTCAGAGTGAGATCAGTTGATTAAAAAAAGGACACTAAAACAGGTTAAACCCAGAGTGAGCCTAGGTTGTTATGCAAACAAGGACACTAAAACAGTTAAACCCACAGTGAGATCAGGGTTGTTAAAACAAGGATACTAAAACAGGTTAAACCTGGAATGAAATCAGAGTTGTTAAAACAAGGATACTAAAACAGGTTCAACACACAGTGAGATCAGGGTTGTTAAAACAAAGATACTAAAACAGGTTAAACCCACAGTGATCAGGGTTGTTAAACAAGGACACTAAAACAGGTTAAACTCACAGTGAGATCAGGTTGTTGTTAAAACAAGAACACTAAAACAGGTTAAACCCAGGTAAGACAGGGTTATAAAAACGACGGCATTAAAAAACATGTTGAACCTTACACAGTGAGATCAGCTTTGATAGAAAATAAGTAAAGGATACTAAAAAAGAGGTTTAAACCTATAGTGAGAGACAGGTAGCTTGTGAAAAATGGGGACACTAAAACAGGTTAAACCAGAGATCAGGGTTGTTACAAACAAGGATATTAAAAAAGAGGTTAAAACCTGAACAAGTCGAGTTGTAAAAACAAGAACACTAAAAACAGGTTGACACACAGTCAGATCAGGAGTTGTTACAAACATGGACACTAAAATAGGTTAAACCCAGAGTGAGATCAGGGTTGTTAAAACAAGGACACTAAAACAGGTTAAACCCACAGTGAGATCAGGGTTAAACAAACAAGGACACTAAAACAGGTTAAACCTGAAATGAAATCAGGGTTGTTACAAACAAGGATACTAAAACAGGTTAAACCCAGAGTGAGATCAGGGTTGTTAAAACAAGGACACTAAAATAGGTTAAACACAGAGTGAGATCAGGGTTGTTACAAACAAGGACATTTAAAACAGGTTAAACCTGAAATAAAATCACAGTTGTTACAAACAAGGATACTAAAACAGGTTAAACTTGAAATGAAATTAGAGTTGTTAAAAACATGGACACTAAAATAGGTTGAACCCACAGTCAGATAAGGGTTGTTAAAACAAGAATGCTAAAACAGATTAAACACAGAGTGAGATCAGGGTTGTTAAAACAAGGACACTAAAATAGGTTAAACCCACATTGAGATCAGGGTTGTCGCCAAACAAGGACACAAAAAACAGGTTAAACCTGAAATGAAATCAGAGTTGCTAAAAAAATAATGATACTAAAACACATTAAACCCACAGTGAGATCAGGTTGTTACAAACAAGGATACTAAAACAGATTAAACCTGAAATGAAATCACAGTTGTTACAAACAAGGATACTAAAACAGGTTAAACTGAAATGAAATTAGAGTTGTTAAAACATGGACACTAAAATAGGTTAAACCCACAGTCATATCAGGGTTGTTACAAACAAGGATACTAAAACAGGTTAAACCTGGAATGAAATCAGTTGTTAACAACAGACACTAAAACAGGTTCAACCTGGAATGAAATCAGAGTTGTTACAAACAAGGATACTAAAACAGGTTAAACCCACAGTGAGATCAGGGTTGTTACAAACAAGGACACTAAAACAGGTTAAACCGGAATGAAATCAGAGTTAATAACAACAAGGATACCAAAAACAGGTTAAACTCAGAGTGAGATCAGTCAGGGAACAGTTAAAACAAGGACACTAAAACAGGTTAAACCCAGAGTGAGATCAGGGTTGTTACAAACAAGGACACTAAAACAGGTTAAACCCACAGTGAAGATCAGGGTTGTTACAAACAAGGATACTAAAACAGGTTAAACCGGAATGAAACAAGGTTGCAAAAACAGGACACTAAAACAGGTTAAACCCAGAGTGAGATCAGGGTTGTACAAACAAGGATCAAAACAGGTTAAACCCTGCAGTTATTGTAGGATTGTTACAAACAAGGATACTAAAACAGGTTAAACTGAATGAAATCAGAGTTGTTAAAAAAACAAGGATACTAAAACAGGTTAAACCCACATGAGATCAAGTTGTTACAAACAAGATACTAAAACAGGTTAAACCTGAAATGAAATCACAGTTGTTACAAAACAAGGATACTAAAACAGTTAAACTTGAATGAAATCAGAGTTGTTAAAAACATGGACACCAAAACAGGTTGAAC
>NC_134831.1:103411840-103444724 GCF_004210375.1 Tachypleus tridentatus
AAATATTATAACAAAACTGGAACACAATGCAAGAAACTAGAGATAAAACTACCATCACCAAATGTGATTTGTACTTTGACACAAACGTTAAAGAAAACTGGAACATAATGCAAAAAACTTATTATAAAACTACTATCAACAATGTTTTTATACTTTGACACAAAACATTAATACAAAACTGGAACCAATGCAAGAAATCAGATACAAAACTACCATCACCAAATGTGCTTTGTACTTTGATACAACACATAAAAATAAAAAAATGAAAGATGATGCAAAAAACTAGATACAAATGAACGATCATGAAATGTGGTTTGTACTTTGATAAAACATTAAAAGAAAACTGGAACACGATGTAAGAAACTAGATAGAAAACTACCATCACCAAATGTATTTTGTACATTGACACAAAACATTAAACAAAACTGGAACACAATAAAAGAAAGGAATAAAACTACAATCACCAAATGTGCTTTGTACTTTGACACAAAACATTAAAACAAAACTGGAACACAATGCAATAAACTATATAAAAAGAACCATCACCAAATGTGCTTTGTATTTTGACACAAAACATAAAAACAAAACTGGAACACAATGCAATAAACTAGATACAAAATAACCATAACCAAATGTGCATTTTACTTTGACACAAAACATTAAAACAAAACTGGAACACAATACAATAAATTAAATAGAAAAAACCATCACAAATGTGCTTTGTATTTTGACACAAAACATTAAAAAAACACTGGAACACAATGGAGACACTAAATACAAAACTGACATCAAGAAATGTGCTTTGTACTTTGGCACAAAATATTAAAACAAAACTGGGACACAATGCAAGAAAGAGAGATAGAAAACTACAATCACCAAATGTGCTTTGTACTTTGACACAAAACATTAAAACAACTAAAACCCAATGCAAGAAACTAGATACAAAACTATCATCACCAAATGTGCTTTGTATATTGACACAAAACATTAAAACAAAACTGGAACACAATGCAAGAAATAAAATACAAAGCTATCATCACCAAATGTGCTTATACTTTGACAATAAATATTGAAACAAAACTGGAACACCATGCAAAAAAACAGATACAAAACAACCATCATCAAATGTGCTTTGTACATTGATAAAACACATTAAAACAAAAACTAACACTATGGAAGAACCTCGATACAAAACAACCATCACCAAATGTGCTTTGTATTTTGACAAAAAACATTAAAACAAAACTGAAAGATAATGCAAGACACTAGATACAAATCTATCATCACAAACGTGGTTTGTGCTTTGACAGAAAACATCAAAACAAAACTGATACACAATGCAAGAAAAGAGATACAAAACTACAATTACGAAATGTGCTTTGTACTTTGACACAAAACATAAAACAAAACTGAAAGATAATGCAAGAAACTAGAAGAAAACTACCATCACCAAATGTGCTTTGTACTTTGACACAAAACATTAAAACAAAACTGGAACCAATGCAAGAAACTAAACACAAATGTACCATGACCAAATATGCTTTGTACTTTGAGACAAACCATAAAAAACAAAACTGAAACATGAAATGCAAGAATCAGATATAATACTACCATCAACAAATTTGCTGTATACTTTGGACAAAACATTAATACAAAACTGGAACACAATGCAAGAAATCAGATACAATACAATCATTACCAAATATCTTTTGTACTTTGACACAAAATATTAAAACAAAACTAGAACACAATGCAAGAAACTAGATACAAAACTACAATTACCAAATGTGCTTTGTACTTTGACATAAAACATTAAAACAAAACTGAAACACAATGCAAGAAAGGAGATAGAAAACTACAATCACCAAATGTGCTTTGTACTTTGACACAAAACATTAAAACAAAACTGGAACACAATGCAAGAAACGAGATACAAAACAACCATCACCAAATGTGCTTTGTGCATTGACACAAAACATTAATCAAAACTGAAACACAATGCAAGAAACTAGATACAAATCTACTGTCATCAAATGTGCTTTATAAATAGACCTAAAACATTAAAGAAAAACTGGAACAAAATTCAAGAAAGAAGATACAAAACAACAATCACAGAAATGTGCTTTGTACTTGGACACAACAGATTGAAACAAAACTGAAAGATAAGGCAAGAAACTAGATACAAATGTACCATCACAAACATGGTTTGTACTTTGACAGAAAACATCAAAACAAAACTGATACACAATGCAAGAAAAGAGATACAAAACTACAATCACAGAAATTTGCTTTGTACTTTGACATGAAACATAAAACAAAACTGAAAGACAATGCAAGAAACTAGATACAAAACAACCATCACCAAATGTGCTTTGTACTTTGACACAAAACATTAAATTAAAACTGAAACACAATGCAAGAAAAAGAGATACAAAGCTCTCATCACCAAATGTGCTTTATACTTTGACAATAAATATTGAAACAAAACTGAAACACAATGCAAGAACCTAGATACAAAACTACCATCACCAAATGTGCTTTGTACTTTGACACAAAATATTAAAACAAAACTGGAACACAATGCAAGAAACTAAACACAAATGTACCATAACAAAACGTGCTTTGTACTTTGACACAAACCATAAAAACAAAACTGGAACATAATGCAAGAATCGAGATATAAAACTACCATCAACAAATGTGCTGTATACTTTGAACCGAAACATTAAAACAAAACTGGAACACAATGCAAGAAATGAGATACAAAACAACCATCACCAGTTGTTCTTTGTGCATTGACACAAAACATTAATCCAAAACTGAAACAAAATGCAAGAAATCAGATACAAATCTCTCATCACCAAATGTGCATTATACTTTGACAATAAATATTGAAACAAAACTGAAACACAATGCAAGAACCTCGATACAAAACTACCATCACCAAATGAGCTTTGTACTTTGACACAAAATATTAAAACAAAACTGGAACACAATGCACGAAACTAGAGATAAAACTACCATCACCAAATGTGATTTGTACTTTGACACAAACGTTAAAGAAAAACTGGAACATAATGCAAAAAACTTATTATAAAACTACTATCAAAAATGTTTTTTATACTTTGACACAAAACATTAATACAAAACTGGAACACAATGCAAGAAATCAGATACAAAGGTACCATCACCAAATGTGCTTCGCACTTTGATACAAAACATAAAAACAAAAAAATGAAAGATGATGCAAAAAACTAGATACAAATGAACGATCATGAAATGTGGTTTGTACTTTGACAGAAAACATTAAAAGAAAATTGGAACACGATGTAAGAAACTAGATAGAAAACTACCATCACCAAATGTATTTTGTACATTGACACAAAACATTAAAGCAAAACTGGAACACAATAAAAGAAAGGAGACCAAAACTACAATCACCAAATGTGCTTTGTACTTTGACAGAAAACATTAAAACAAAACTGGAACACAATACAATAAATTAAATAGAAAAAAACCATCACCAAATGTGCTTTGTATTTTGACACAAAACATTAAAACAAAACTGGAACACAATGCAAGAAACTAGATACAAAACTACATTCACCAAATGTGCTTTGTACTTTGACACAAAATATTAAAACAAAACTGGAACACAATGCAAGAAAAGAGATAGAAAACTACAATCACCAAATGTGCTTTGTACTTTGACACAAAACATTAAAAACAACTAAAACCCAATGCAAGAAACTAGATACAAAACTACAATCACCAAATGTGCTTTGTACTTTGACACAAAACATTAAAAACAACTAAAACCCAATGCAAGAAACTAGATACAAAACTATCATCACCAAATGTGCTTTGTATATTGACACAAAATATTAAACCAAAACTGGAACACAATGCAAGAAATAAAATACAAAACTATCATCACCAAATGTGTCTTATACTTTGACTATAAATATTAAAACAAACCTGGAACACCATGCAAGAAAACAGATACAAAACGACCATCATCAAATGTGCTTTGTACATTGATAAAACACATTAAAACAAAAACTAACACTATGGAAGAACCTCGATACAAAACTACCATCACCAAATGTGCTTTGTATTTTGACAAAAAACATTGAAACAAAACTGAAAGATAATGCAAGAAACTAGATACAAATGTATCATCACAAATGTGGTTTGTACTTTGACACAAAACATCAAAACAAAACTGAACACAATGCAAGAAAAGAGATACAAAACTACAATTACGAAATGTGCTTAATACTTTGACACAAACATAAAACCAAACTGAAAGATAATGCAAGAAACTAGAAGAAAACTACCATCACCAAATGAGCTTTGTACATTGACACAAAACATTAAAGCACAACTGGAACACAATGCAAGAAACTAAAGACAAATGTACCATGACCAAACGTGCTTTGTACTTTGACACAAACCATAAAACAAAACTGGAACATAATGCAAGAATCGAGATATAATACTACCATCAACAAATTTGCTGTATACTTTGAACCGAAACATTAATACAAAACTGGAACACAATGCAAGAAATCAGATACAATGCAATCATTACCAAATGTCTTTTGTACTTTGAGACAAAATATTAAAGCAAAACTAGAACAGAACGCAAGAAACTAGATACAAAACTACAATTACCAAATGTACTTTGTACTTTGACATAAAATATTAAAACAAAACTGAAACACAATGCAAAAATGAGACACAAAACAACCATCACAAATGTGCAATTGTGCTTTGTGCATTGAAAAAACATTAATCAAAACTGAAACACAATGCAAAAAATCAGATACAAAGCTCTCATCACCAAATGTGCATTATACTTTGACAACAAATATTGAAACAAAACTGAAACACAATGCAAGAACCTCGATACTAAACTACCATCACCAAATGTGCTTTGTAGTTTGAAACAAAATATTAAAACAAAACTGGAACACAATACAAGAAACAAGACATAAAATTACTATAACTAAAAGTGCTTTGTAAATTGACAAAAAACATTAAAACAAAAGTCTAAAACAATAAAAAAACCTAGATACAAAAATACCATCCCCAAATGTGATTTGTTCTTTGACAAAAACAATAAATCAAAACTGGAACACAATGCAAGAAACTAGATACAAAAATAACATCACAAAATGTGCTTTGTAATTTGACACAAAATATTAAAACAAAACTGGAACACAATGCAAGAAACTAGATACAAATCTACCATCACCAAATGTGCTTTGTGCTTTAACACAAAACAAAAAAACAAAACTGGAACACAATGCAAGAAACTAGATGCAAATCTACCATCACCAAATGTGCTTTTAACTTTGACACAAAACATTAAAATAAAGGTGAAAAAAATGCTAAACACTAGATAAGAAACTACCATCACGAAATGTGCTTTGTAGTTTGAAACAAAACATTAAAACAAAATTGGAACACAATACAAGAAAAAGAAACACAAAATTACCATAAACAAAAGGGTTTTGGAACACAATTTAAAAAACTAGAGAGAAAGACACCATCACCAAATGTGCTTTGATGCTTAACACAAAATATAAAAATTAAAACACAATGCAAGAAAGGAGATAGAAAACTACAATCACCAAAGGTGCTTTGTGCATTGAAATAAAACATTAAAACAAAACTTGAACACAATACAAGAAACTAGACACAAATGTATAATCAACAAAAAGTGCTTTGTATTTTGACACAAAAGATTAAAACAAAACTGGAAAAAATGCAAGAAACTAGATACAAAACTACCATCACCAAATGTGCTTTGTATATTGATAAAAAACATTAAAACAAAACAAGAACACAATGAAAGAAATTAGATACAAAACTATCATCACCAAATGTGCTTTGTTGATTAACACAAAACATTAAAAGAAAACTGGAACACAATGCAAGAAACTAGATACAAAACTACCATCACCAAATGTGCTTTGTACTTTGACACAAAACATTAAAACAAAACTGGAACACAATGCAAGAAACTAGATACAAAACTAGAATCACCAAATGTGCTTTGTACTTTGACACAAAACATAAAAACAAAACTGAAACATAATGAAAGAAACTAGGTAAAAACTACAATCACCAAATATGCTTTGTTCTTTGACACAAAACATTAAAGCAGAACGGGATCACAAAAAACGAAACTAGATATAAAACTGCCATCACTAAATGTGCTTTGTACTTTTATAGAAAAGATTAAAACAAAACTGGAAGACAATGAAAGAAACTAGACACAAATGTACCATCACCAAATGTTCTTTGTACTTTGACACAAAAGATTAAAACAAAACAGGAAAAGATGCAAGAAACTAGACACAAATATACAATCTCCAAATGTGCTTTGTATTTTCACACAAAAGATTAAAACAAAACTAGAAAAATGCAAGTAACTTATACAAAAATACCATCACAAAATGTACTTTGTACTTTGACACAAAATATTAAAACAAAACTGGAACACAATGCAAGAATCTAGATACAAAACTACCATCACCAAATGTGCTTTGTACTTTAACACAAAACATTACACAAAACTGGAACACAATGCAAGAAAATAGAAACAAAACTACTATCACCAAATGTGTTTTATACATTGACACAAAAGATAAAACAAAACTGGAACACAATTCAAGAAACTAGATTCAAAACAACCATCACCAAATGTGCTTTGTACTTTAACACAAAACAAAAAACAAAACTGGAACACAATGCAAGAAACTAGATACAAATCTACCATCACCAAATGTGCTTTTAACTATGACACAAAACATTAAAATAAAGGTTAACACAATGCTAAAACTAGATAAGAAACTACCATTACCAAATGTGCTTTGTACTTTGAAACAAAACATTAAAACAAAAGTGGAACACAATGCAAGAAAAAAAAACACAAAATTACCATAAACAAATGGTTTTGTAAATTGATAAAAAAGATTAAAGAAAACTGAAAACAATGCAAGAATCTAAATACAAAACACCATCACCAATGTGCTTTGTACTTTGACAAAAAACATTAAAACAAAACTGGAACACAATGCAATAAACTAGATACAAAAGAACCATCACCAAATGTGCTTTGTACTTTGACACAAAACATTAAAGTAAAACTGGAACACAATGCAATTAACTGGACACAAATGAACAATCACCAATTTGCTTTGTACTTTGACACAAAACATTAAAACAAAACTAGAAAAAATGCAAGAAACTAGATTCAAAACTACCATCACCAAATGTGCTTTGTACTTTTATATAAAACATTAAAACAAAACTGGAACACAATGGAAGAAAAAAGATAAAAAACTAACATCTCCAAAGTGCTTTGTACATTGATACAAAAATTAAAGCAAAACTGGAACACAAAGCAAAAAAATAGATACAAATGTACCACCACAAATGTGCTTTTTCCCTTGACACAAAACATCAAAACAAAACTGGAACACAATGCAAAAAACTTGATACAAATCTACTATTACAAAATGTGCTTTGTACTTTTACACAAAACATAAAAAACTAAAACATAATGCAAGAAACTAGATACAAAAACGATCACCAAATGTGCTTTGTACTTTGACACAAAACATTAAAACAGAACTTGAACACAATGGTAGAAACTAGATGAAAACTACAATCACGAAATGTGCTTTGATGCTTAACACAAAACATTAAAGAAAACTGGAACAGAATGCAAGAAACTAGATACAAAACTATCATAACCAAATGTGCTTTGTATATTGGTAAAACACATTAAAACAAAAGGAACACAATGCAAAAACTAGATACAAAACTACAATCACAAATGTGCTTTGTACTTTGAAACAAAATATTAAAACAAAATTGGAACACAATACAAGAACCTAGATACAAAAATACCATCACAAAATGTGCTTTGTACTTTGACACAAAACACTAAAACAAAACTGGAACACAATGCAAGAAACTAAATACAAAACAACCATCACCAAATGTGTTTTGTACTTTGACACAAAACATTAAAATAAACACAAGAAAAAAAAATACTACCATCTCAAAATGTGCTTTGTAGTTTTGAAACAAAATATTAAAACAAAATTGGAACACAATACAAGAAACAAGACACTAAATTATCATAACCAAATGTGCTTTGTAAATTGACAAAAAACATTAAAACAAAACTGGAAAACAATACAAGAACCTAGATACAAAAATACCATCACCAAATGTGCTTTGTACTTTGACAAAAAACATTAAATCAAAACTGGAACACAATGCAAGAAACTAGATACAAAACTACCATCACCAAATGTGCTTTGTTGCTTGACACAAAACATTAAAACAAAACTGGAAAACAATGCAAGAAACTAGATACAAAACTACCATCACCAAATGTGCTTTGTACTTTGACACAAAACATTAAAACAAAACTGGAACACAATGCAAGAAATAAGATACAAAACTATCATCACCAAATGTGTTTATACTTTGACAATAAATATTGAAACAAAACTGGAACACAATGAAAGAAAACAGATACAAAACGACCATCATAAAATGTGCTTTGTACATTGATAAAACACATTAAAACAAAACTAACACTATGGAAGAACCTCGATACAAAACTACCATCACCAAATGTGCTTTGTATTTTGACACAAAATATTAAAACAAAACTGGAACACAATGCAAGAAACTAGATACAAATCTACTGTCATCAAATGTGCTTTGTAAATTGAACGAAAACATTAAAGAAAAACTGGAACAAAATGCAAGAAACAAGATACAAAACAACAATCACGAAATGTGCTTTGTACTTTGACACAACAGATTGAAACAAAACTGAAACATAATGCAAGAAACTAGATACAAATGTACCATCACAAACGTGGTTTGTACTTTGACAAAAAACATCAAAACAAAACTGAACACAATGCAAGAAAGGAGATACAAAACTACAATCACCAAATGTGCTTTGTACTTTGACACAAAATATAAAAACAAAACTGAAAGATAATGCAAGAAACTAGATACAAAACAACCATCACCAAATGTGCTTTGTACTTTGACACAAAACATTAAAACCAAACTGAAAGATAATGCAAGAAAATAGATACAAACAACCATCACCAAATGTGCTTTGTACTTTGACACAAAACATTAAATTAAAACTGAAACACAATGCAAGAAAAAAGATACAAAACTACAATCACCAAATGTGCTTTATACTTTGACACAAAACATTAAAACAAAACTGGAACACAATGGAAGAAACTAAATACAAAACTGCCATCAAGAAATGTGCTTTGTACATTGACACAAAATAATAATACAAAACTGGAACACAAAAATAGAAATCAGGTACAAAGCTACCATCACCAAATGTATTTTGTACTTTCACACGAAATATTAAAGCAAAACAGGAAGACAATGCAAGAACCGAGATAGAAAATTACCATCATCAAATTTACTTTCATGCTTAACACAAAATATTAAAGCAAAACTGGAACACAATGCAAGAAACAAGATAAAAACTACCATCACCAAATGTGCTTTGTACTTTGACACAAAACATTAAAACAAAACTGAAACACAATACAAGAAAAGAGATACAAAACTAGAATCACCAAATGTGCTTTGTATTTTGACACAAAACATTAAAGAAAAACTGGAACACAATACAAGAAACTACCTAGAAAACTATTATCACCAAATGTGCTTTGTACATTGACAAAAACCATTAAAACAAAACTGGAACACAATGCAAGAAACAGAACACAAATGTACCATCACCAAATGTGCTTTGTACTTTGACACAAACATTAAAACAAAACTGGAACACAATGCAAGAAACTAGAAAAAAACTACCATCACCAAATGTGCTTTGTACTTTGACACAAAACATTAAAGAAAAACTGGAACATAATGCAAGAAACTAGATATAAAAATATCATCAACAAATGTGCTTTATACATTGACACAAAACATTAAAACAAAACTGGAACACAATGCAAGAAACTAAATACAAAACTATCATCACCAAATGTGCTTTGTACTTTGACACAAAACATTAAAACAAAACTGGAACACAATGCAAGAAACTAGAAAAAAATACCATCACCAAATGTGCTTTGTACTTTGACACAAAACATTAAAGAAAAACTGGAACACAATGCAAGAAACTAGATAGAAAACTATCATCACCAAATGTGCTTTGTACTTTGACACAAAACATTAAAACAAAACTTGAACACAATGGAAGAAACTAAATACAAAACTGCCATCAAGAAATGTGCTTTGTACATTGACAGAAAACATTAAACCAAAACTGAAACACAATGCAAGAAATCAGATACAAATCTATCATCACCAAATGTGCCTTATATCTTGACAATAAATATTGAAACAAAACTGGAACAATATGCAAGAAACCAGATACAAAACGACTATCATCAAATGTGCTTTGTACATTGATAAACAATATTAAAACAAAACTAACACAATGCAAGAACCTAGATACAAAACTACCATCACCAAATGTGCTTTGTACTTTGACACAAAACATTAAAACAAAACTGGAACACAATGCAATAAACTATATAAAACAACCATCACCAAATGTGCTTTGTACTTTGACACAAAACATAAAAACAAAACTGGAACACAATGCAAAAAACTAAATACAAAATAACCATAACCAAATGTGCATTTTAATTTGACACAAAACATTAAAACAAAACTGGAACACAATACAATAAATTAAATAGAAAAGAACCATCACCAAATGTGCTTTGTATTTTAACACAAAACATTAAAAAAAAACTGGAACACAATGGAAGAAACTAAATACAAAACTACCTCAAGAAATGTGCTTTGTACTTTGACACAAAACATTAAAACAACTAAAACCCAATGCAAGAAACTAGATACAAAACTATCATCACCAAATGTGCTTTGTATATTAACACAAAACATTAAAACAAAACTGGAACACAATGCAAGAAATAAGATACAAAGCTATCATCACCAAATGTGTCTTATACTTTGACAATAAATATTGAAACAAAACTGGAACACCATGAAAGAAAACAGATACAAAACGACCATCATCAAATGTGCTTTGTACATTGATAAAAAACATTAAAACAAAACTAACACAATGGAAGAACCTAGATACAAAACTACCATCACCAAATGTGCTTTGTACTTTGACACAAAATATTAAAACAAAACTGGAACACAATGCAAGAAACTAGATACAAATCTACCATCATCAAATGTGCTTTATAAATAGACCCAAAACATTAAAGAAAAACTGGAACAAAATTCAAGAAACAAGATACAAAACAACAATCACGAAATGTGCTTTGTACTTTGACACAACAGATTGAAACAAAACTGAAAGATAATGCAAGAAACTAGATACAAATGTACAATCACAAATGTGGTTTGTACTTTGACAGAAAACATCAAAACAAAACTGAACACAATGCAAGAAAAGAGATAGAAAACTACAATCACCAAATGTGCTTTGTACTTTGACACAAAACATAAAAACAAAACTGAAACATAATGCAAGAAACTAGATACAAAACAACCATCACCAAATGTGCTTTGCACTTTGACACAAAACATTAAAGAAAAACTGGAACACAATGCAAGAAACTAGATAGAAAACTACCATCACCAAATGTGCTTTGTACATTGACACAAAACATTAAAGCAAAACTGGAACACAATGCAAGAAACTAAACAGAAATGTACCATGACCAAATGTGCTTTGTACTTTGAGACAAACCATTAAAACAAAACTGGAACATAATGCAAGAATCGAGATATAATACCACCATCAACAAATGTGCTGTATACTTTGAACCGAAACATTAATACAAAACTGGAACACAATGCAAGAAATGAGACACAAAACAACCATCACCAGTTGTGCTTTGTGCATTGACACAAAACATTAATCAAAACTGAAACAAAATGCAAGAAATCAGATACAAAACTCTCATCACCAAATGTGCATTATACTTTGACAATAAATATTGAAACAAAACTGAAACACAATGCAAGAACCTAGATACAAAACTACCATCACCAAATGAGCTTTGTACTTTGACACAAAATATTATAACAAAACTGGAACACAATGCACGAAACTAGAGATAAAACTACCATCATCAAATGTGATTTGTACTTTGACACAAACGTTAAAGAAAAACTGGAACATAATGCAAAAACTTATTATAAAACTACTATCAAAAATGTTTTTTATACTTTGACACAAAACATTAATACAAAACTGGAACACAATGCAAGAAATCAGATACAAAGGTACCATCACCAAATGTGCTTCGCACTTTGATACAAAACATAAAAAAAAAAAAATGAAAAATAATGCAAAAAACTAGATACAAATGAACGATCATGAAATGTGGTTTGTACTTTGACAGAAAACATTAAAAGAAAATTGGAACACAATGTAAGAAACTAGATAGAAAACTACCATCACCAAATGTATTTTGTACATTGACACAAAACATTAAAACAAAACTGGAACACAATACAAGAAAGGAGATACAAAACTACAATCACCAAATGTGCTTTGTACTTTGACACAAAACATTAAAACAAAACTGGAACACAATGCAATAAACTATATAAAAGAACCATCACCAAATGTGCTTTGTATTTTGACACAAAACATAAAACAAAACTGGAACACAATGCAATAAACTAGATACAAAATAACCATCACCAAATGTGCTTTTTACTTTGACACAAAACATTAAAACAAAACTGGAACACAATACAATAAATTAAATAGAAAAAAAACCATCACCAAATGTGCTTTGTACTTTGACACAAAACATTAAAATAAAACTGGAACACAATGGAAGAAACTAATTACAAAACTGCCATCAAGAAATGTGCTTTGTACTTTGACACAAAACATTAAAACAAAACTGGAACACAATGCAAGAAAAAAGAGAGAAAACTACAATCACCAAATGTGCTTTGTACTTTGACACAAAACATTAAAAAACAACTAAACACAATGCAAGAAACTAGATACAAAACAACCATCATCAAATGTGCTTTGTACATTGATAAACAATATTAAAACAAAACTAACACAATGGAAGAACCTAGATACAAAACTACCATCACCAAATGTGCTTTGTAGTTTGACACAAAACATTAAAACAAAACTGAAACACAATGCAAGAAACTAGATACAAATGTATCATCACAAATGTGGTTTGTACTTTGACACAAAACATCAAAACAAAACTGAACACAATGCAAGAAAGGAGATACAAAACTACAATCACCAAATGTGCTTTGTACTTTGATACAAAAATAAAAACGAAACTGAAAGTTAATGCAAGAAACTAGATAGAAAACTGCCATCACCAAATGTGCTTTGTACATTGACACAAAACATTAAAGCAAAACTGGAACACAATGCAAGAAACTAAACACAAATGTACCATGACCAAATATGCTTTGTACTTTGACACAAACCATTAAAACAAAACTGGAACATAATGCAAGAAACTAGATATAAAACTACCATCAACAAATGTGCTTTATACTTTGACACGAAACATTAATACAAAACTGGAACACAATGCAAGAAATCAGATACAATGCTATCATCACCAAATGTCTTTTGTACTTTGACACAAAATATTAAAGCAAAACTAGAACACAATGCAAGAAACTAGATACAAAACTACAATTACCAAATGTGCTTTGTACTTTGACATAAAATATTAAAACAAAACTGAAACACAATGCAAGAAAGGAGATAAAAACTACAATCACCAAATGTGCTTTGTACTTTGACACAAAACATTAAAAAAAACTTGAACACAATGCAAGAAATGAGATACAAAACAACCATCACCAAATGTGCTTTGTGCATTGACACAAAACATTAATCAAAACTGAAACACAATGCAAGAAACTAGATACAAATCTACCATCATCAAATGTGCTTTGTACTTTGACACAAAACATAAAAGAAAAACTGGAACAGAATGCAAGAAAGAAGATACAAAACTACAATCACCAAATGTGCTTTGTACTTTGACACAAAACATTAAAACAAAACTGAAAGACAATGCAAGAAACTAGATACAAATGTACCATCACGAAACGTGGTTTGTACTTTGACATAAAACATTAAAACAAAACTGAACACAATGCAAGAAAACAGATACAAAACTACAATCACCAAATGTGCTTTGTACTTTGACACAAAATATAAAACAAAACTGAAACATAATGCAAGAAACTAGATACAAAACAACCATCACCAAATGTGCTTTGTACTTTGACACAAAACATTAAAAAACAAAACTGAAACACAATGCAAGAAAATAGATACAAACAACCATCACCAAATGTGCTTTGTACTTTGACACAAAACATTAAAACAAAACTGGAACACAATGCAAGAAAAAAGATACAAAACTACAATCACCAAATGTGCTTTGTACTTTGACACAAAACATTAAAACAAAACTGGAACACAATGCAAGAAACTAAATACAAAACTGTCATCACCAAATGTGCTTTGTACATTGAAACAAAACATTAAAACAAAACTGGAACACAATGAAGAACCTAGATACAAAACTACCATCACCAAATGTGCTTTGTACTTTGACACAAAATATTAAAACAAAACTGGAACACAATGCAAGAAACTAGATACAAAACTACCATCACCAAATGTGCTTTGTACTTTGACACAAAACATTAAAACAAAACTGGAACACAATGCAAGAAACTAGATACAAAACTACCATCACCAAATGTGCTTTGTACATTGACACAAAACAATAAAACAAAACTGGAACACAAAAAAGAAATCAGATACAAAACTACCATCACCAAATGTATTTTGTACTTTGACACAAAATATTAAAACAAAACTGGAACACAATGCAAGAAACTAGATACAAAACTACCATCATCAAATGTGCTTTGATGCTTAACACAAAACATTAAAGCAAAACTGGAACACAATGCAAGAAACAATAAAAACTACCATCACCAAATGTGCTTTGTACTTTGACACAAAACATTAAAACAAAACTGAAACACAATGCAAGAAAAGAGATACAAAACTACAATCACCAAATGTGCTTTGTATTTTGACACAAAACATTAAAAGAAAACTGGAACACAATGCAAGAAACTAGATACAAAACTACCATCACCAAATGTGCTTTGTACTTTGACAAAAACATTAAAACAAAACTGGAACACAATGCAAGAAACAAAACACAAAACTACCATCACCAAATGTGCTTTGTACTTTGACACAAAACATTAAAACAAAACTGGAACACAATGCAAGAAACTAGATAAAAACTACCATCACCAAATGTGCTTTGTACTTTGACACAAAACATTAAAAAAAAACTGGAACACAATGCAAGAAACTAGATATAAAAATATCATCAACAAATGTGCTTTGTACTTTGACACAAAACATTAAAACAAAACTGGAACACAATGCAAGAAACTAAATACAAAACTATCATCAGAAATGTGCTTTGTACTTTGACACAAAACATTAAAACAAAACTGGAACACAATGCAAGAAACTAGATAAAAAATACCATCACCAAATGTGCTTTGTACTTTGACACAAAACATTAAAAAAAAACTGGAACACAATGCAAGAAACTAGATACAAAACTACCATCACCAAATGTGCTTTGTACTTTGACACAAAACATTAAAACAAAACTGGAACACAATGCAAGAAACTAGATACAAAACTACCATCACCAAATGTGCTTTGTACTTTGACACAAAACATTAAAACAAAACTGAAACACAATGCAAGAAATCAGATACAAAACTATCATCACCAAATGTGCTTTGTATTTTGACAATAAACATTAAAACAAAACTGGAACATAATGCAAGAAACTAGATACAAAACTACCATCATCAAATGTGCTTTGTACATTGATAAAAACATTAAAACAAAACTAACACAATGCAAGAACCTAGATACAAAACTACCATCACCAAATGTGCTTTGTACTTTGACACAAAACATTAAAACAAAACTGGAACACAATGCAATAAACTATATAAAACAACCATCACCAAATGTGCTTTGTACTTTGACACAAAACATAAAAACAAAACTGGAACACAATGCAAAAAACTAAATACAAAATAACCATAACCAAATGTGCATTTTAATTTGACACAAAACATTAAAACAAAACTGGAACACAATACAATAAATTAAATAGAAAAGAACCATCACCAAATGTGCTTTGTATTTTAACACAAAACATTAAAAAAAACACTGGAACACAATGGAAGACACTAAATACAAAACTGACCTCAAGAAATGTGCTTTGTACTTTGGCACAAAATATTAAAACAAAACTGGGACACAATGCAAGAAAAGAGATAGAAAACTACAATCACCAAATGTGCTTTGTACTTTGACACAAAACATTAAAACAACTAAAACCCAATGCAAAAAACTAGATACAAAACTATCATCACCAAATGTGCTTTGTATATTAACACAAAACATTAAAGCAAAACTGGAACACAATGCAAGAAATAAGATACAAAGCTATCATCACCAAATGTGTCTTATACTTTGACAATAAATATTGAAACAAAACTGGAACACCATGAAAGAAAACAGATAGAAAACGACCATCATCAAATGTGCTTTGTACATTGATAAAACACATTAAAACAAAAACTAACACTATGGAAGAACCTCGATACAAAACTACCATCACCAAACTTGCTTTGTATTTCGACACAAAATATTAAAACAAAACTGGAACGCAATGCAAGAAACTAGATACAAATCTACTGTCATCAAATGTGCTTTATAAATAGACCCAAAACATTAAAGAAAAACTGGAACAAAATTCAAGAAACAAGATACAAAACAACAATCACGAAATGTGCTTTGTACTTTGACACAACAGATTGAAACAAAACTGAAAGATAATGCAAGAAACTAGATACAAATGTACAATCACAAACGTGGTTTGTACTTTGACAGAAAACATCAAAACAAAACTGATACACAATGCAAGAAAAGAGATAGAAAACTACAATCACGAAATTTGCTTTGTACTTTGACACGAAACATAAAAACAAAACTGAAAGATAATGCAAGAAACTAGATACAAAACAACCATCACCAAATGTGCTTTGAACTCTGATACAAAAGATTAAAGAAAAACAGGAACACAATGCAAGAAACTAGAAAGAAAACTGCCATCACCAAATGAGCTTTGTACATTGACGCAAAACATTAAAGCACAACTGGAACACAATGCAAGAAACTAAACAGAAATGTACCATAACAAAACGTGCTTTGTACTTTGACACAAACCATAAAAACAAAACTGGAACATAATGCAAGAATCGAGATATAATACCACCATCAACAAATGTGCTGTATACTTTGAACCGAAACATTAATACAAAACTGGAACACAATGCAAGAAATGAGACACAAAACAACCATCACCAGTTGTGCTTCGTGCATTGACACAAAACATTAATCCAAAACTGAAACAAAATGCAAGAAATCAGATACAAAGCTCTCATCACCAAATGTGCATTATACTTTGACAATAAATATTGAAACAAAACTGAAACACAATGCAAGAACCTCGATACAAAACTACCATCACCAAATGAGCTTTGTACTTTGACACAAAATATTATAACAAAACTGGAACACAATGCACGAAACTAGAGATAAAACTACCATCACCAAATGTGATTTGTACTTTGACACAAACGTTAAAGAAAAACTGGAACATAATGCAAAAAACTTATTATAAAACTACTATCAAAAATGTTTTTTATTCTTTGACACAAAACATTAATACAAAACTGGAACACAATGCAAGAAATCAGATACAAAGGTACCATCACCAAATGTGCTTCGCACTTTGATACAAAACATAAAAACAAAAAAATGAAAAATAATGCAAAAAACTAGATACAAATGAACGATCATGAAATGTGGTTTGTACTTTGAGAGAAAACATTAAAAGAAAATTGGAACACGATGTAAGAAACTAGATAGAAAACTACCATCACCAAATGTATTTTGTACATTGACACAAAACATTAAAGCAAAACTGGAACACAATAAAAGAAAGGAGACCAAAACTACAATCACCAAATGTGCTTTGTACTTTGACACAAAACATTAAAACAAAATTGGAACACAATGCAATAAACTATATAAAAGAACCATCACCAAATGTGCTTTGTATTTTGACACAAAACATAAAAACAAAACTGGAACACAATGCAATAAACTAGATACAAAATAACCATAACCAAATGTGCATTTTACTTTGACACAAAACATTAAAACAAAACTGGAACACAATACAATAAATTAAATAGAAAAAAACCATCACCAAATGTGCTTTGTATTTTGACACAAAACATTAAAATAACACTGGAACACAATGGAAGACACTAAATACAAAACTGACATCAAGAAATGTGCTTTGTACTTTGGCACAAAATATTAAAACAAAACTGGGACACAATGCAAGAAAAGAGAGAGAAAACTACAATCACCAAATGTGCTTTGTACTTTGACACAAAACATTAAAAACAACTAAAACCCAATGCAAGAAACTAGATACAAAACGACCATCATCAAATGTGCTTTGTACATTGATAAAACACATTAAAACAAAAACTAACAGTATGGAAGAACCTCGATACAAAACTACCATCACCAAATGTGCTTTGTATTTTGACAAAAAACATTGAAACAAAACTGAAAGATAATGCAAGAAACTAGATACAAATGTATCATCACAAACGTGGTTTGTACTTTGACAGAAAACATCAAAACAAAACTGATACACAATGCAAGAAAAGAGATACAAAACTACAATTACGAAATGAGCTTAGTACTTTGACACGAAAATAAAAACCAAACTGAAAGATAATGCAAGAAACTAGAAAGAAAACTGCCATCACCAAATGAGCTTTGTACATTGACGCAAAACATTAAAGCACAACTGGAACACAATGCAAGAAACTAAACACAAATGTACCATGACCAAACGTGCTTTGTACTTTGACACAAACCATAAAAACAAAACTGGAACATAATGCAAGAATCGAGATATAATACTACCATCAACAAATTTGCTGTATACTTTGAACCGAAACATTAATACAAAACTGGAACACAATGCAAGAAATCAGATACAATGCAATCATTACCAAATATCTTTTGTACTTTGACACAAAATATTAAAGCAAAACTAGAACAGAATGCAAGAAACTAGATACAAAACTACAATTACCAAATGTACTTTGTACTTTGACATAAAATATTAAAACAAAACTGAAACACAATGCAAGAAAGGAGATAAAAAACTACAATCACCAAATGTGCTTTGTACTTTGACACAAAACATTAAAAAAACTTGAACACAATGCAAGAAATGAGACACAAAACAACCATCACCAATTGTGCTTTGTGCATTGACACAAAACATTAATCCAAAACTGAAACACAATGCAAGAAACTAGATACAAATCTACTGTCATCAAATGTGCTTTATAAATAGACCCAAAACATTAAAGAAAAACTGGAACAAAATTCAAGAAAGAAGATACAAAACAACAATCACGAAATGTGCTTTGTACTTGGACACAACAGATTGAAACAAAACTGAAAGATAATGCAAGAAACTAAATACAAATGTACCATCACAAACGTGGTTTGTACTTTGACAGAAAACATCAAAACAAAACTGATACACAATGCAAGAAAAGAGATACAAAACTACAATCACGAAATTTGCTTTGTACTTTGACATGAAACATAAAAACAAAACTGAAAGATAATGCAAGAAACTAGATACAAAACAACCATCACCAAATGTGCTTTGTACTTTGACACAAAACATTAAATTAAAACTGAAACACAATGCAAGAAAAGAGATACAAAGCTCTCATCACCAAATGTGCATTATACTTTGACAATAAATATTGAAACAAAACTGAAACACAATGCAAGAACCTCGATACAAAACTACCATCACCAAATGAGCTTTGTACTTTGACACAAAATATTATAACAAAACTGGAACACAATGCACGAAACTAGAGATAAAACTACCATCATCAAATGTGATTTGTACTTTGACACAAACGTTAAAGAAAAACTGGAACATAATGCATAAAAAACTTATTATAAAACTACTATCAAAAATGTTTTTTATACTTTGACACAAAACATTAATACAAAACTGGAACACAATGCAAGAAATCAGATACAAAGGTACCATCACCAAATGTGCTTCGCACTTTGATACAAAACATAAAAACAAAAAAATGAAAGATGATGCAAAAAACTAGATACAAATGAACGATCATGAAATGTGGTTTGTACTTTGACAGAAAACATTAAAAGAAAATTGGAACACGATGTAAGAAACTAGATAGAAAATTACCATCACCAAATGTATTTTGTACATTGACACAAAACATTAAAGCAAAACTGGAACACAATAAAAGAAAAGAGACCAAAACTACAATCACCAAATGTGCTTTGTACTTTGACAGAAAACATTAAAACAAAATTGGAACACAATGCAATAAACTATATAAAAGAACCATCACCAAATGTGCTTTGTATTTTGACACAAAACATAAAAACAAAACTGGAACACAATGCAATAAACTAGATACAAAATAACCATAACCAAATGTGCATTTTACTTTGACACAAAACATTAAAACAAAACTGGAACACAATACAATAAATTAAATAGAAAAAAACCATCACCAAATGTGCTTTGTATTTTGACACAAAACATTAAAATAACACTGGAACACAATGGAAGACACTAAATACAAAACTGACATCAAGAAATGTGCTTTGTACTTTGGCACAAAATATTAAAACAAAACTGGGACACAATGCAAGAATAGAGAGAGAAAACTACAATCACCAAATGTGCTTTGTACTTTGACACAAAACATTAAAAACAACTAAAACCCAATGCAAGAAACTAGATACAAAACTATCATCACCAAATGTGCTTTGTATATTGACAAAAAATATATAACCAAAACTGGAACACAATGCAAGAAATAAAATACAAAGCTATCATCACCAAATGTGTCTTATACTTTGACTATAAATATTGAAACAAACCTGGAACACCATGCAAGAAAACAGATACAAAACGACCATCATCAAATGTGCTTTGTACATTGATAAAACACATTAAAAAAAAAACTAACACTATGGAAGAACCTCTATACAAAACTACCATCACCAAATGTGCTTTGTATTTTGACAAAAAACATTGAAACAAAACTGAAAGATAATGCAAGAAACTAGATACAAATGTATCATCACAAACGTGGTTTGTACTTTGAGAGAAAACATCAAAACAAAACTGATACACAATGCAAGAAAAGAGATACAAAACTACAATTACGAAATGAGCTTAATACTTTGACACGAAACATAAAAACCAAACTGAAAGATACTGCAAGAAACTAGAAAGAAAACTGCCATCACCAAATGAGCTTTGTACATTGACACAAAACATTAAAGCACAAACTGGAACACAATGCAAGAAACTAAACACAAATGTATCATGACCAAATGTGCTTTGTACTTTGACACAAACCATAAAAACAAAACTGGAACATAATGCAAGAATCGAGATATAATACTACCATCAAAACATTTGCTGTATACTTTGAACCGAAACATTAATACAAAACTGGAACACAATGCAAGAAATCAGATACAATGCAATCATTACCAAATGTCTTTTGTACTTTGACACAAAATATCAAAGCAAAACTAGAACAGAATGCAAGAAACTAGATACAAAACTACAATTACCAAATGTACTTTGTACTTTGACATAAAATATTAAAACAAAACTGAAACACAATGCAAGAAAGGAGATGAAAAACTATAATCACCAAATGTGCTTTGTACTTTGACACAAAACATTAAAAAAACTTGAACACAATGCAAGGAATGAGACACAAAACAACCATCACCAATTGTGCTTTGTGCATTGACACAAAACATTAATCCAAAACTGAAACACAATGCAAGAAATCAGATACAAAGCTCTCATCACCAAATGTGCATTATACTTTGACAATAATATTAAAACAAAACTAAAACACAATGCAAGAAGCTCGATACTAAACCACCATCACCAAATGAGCTTTGCACTTTGACACAAAACATTAAAACAAAACTGGAACACAATGCAAGAAACTTGATATAAAACAACTATAAAAAATGTGCTTTATATTTTGACACAAAACATTAATACAAAAGTGGAAAACATTGCAGAAGTCAGATACAAAACTACCATCACCAAATGACTTTTGTACTTTGACACAAATATTAAAGCAAAACAGGAAGACAATGCAAAAACCTAGATAGAAAATTACCATCATAAAATTTAATTTGATGCTTAATACAAAATATTAAAGCAAAACTGGAACAC
Source organism: Tachypleus tridentatus (assembly GCF_004210375.1). NCBI lineage: Eukaryota > Metazoa > Arthropoda > Merostomata > Xiphosura > Limulidae > Tachypleus > Tachypleus tridentatus. Next base: position 103,434,427 of record NC_134831.1, read on the forward strand.
AATGCAAAAACTAAATACAAATGTACCATCGCGAAATTTGCTTTGCATTTTGAAAGAAACCATTAAAACAAAACTGGAACACAATGCAAGAAACAAGATAAAAAACGACCATCACCAAATGTATTTTGTACATTGATAAAAAACATTGAAACAAAAAAGGAACACAATTCAAGAAACCAGGAACAAAACTACCATCACCAAATGTTGTTTATACATTGACACAAAACAAAAAACAAAAAATGAAAGATAATGCAAAAAACTAGATATAAATGTACCATCACAAAGTGTGCCTTACACTTTGACAGTAAATATTGAAATAAAACTGTATCACAATGCAAGAAACAAGATACAAAACGACCATCGTCAAATGTACTTTGTACATTGAAAAACAATATTAAAATAAAACTAACACAATGCAAGAACCTGGACACAAAACTACCATCACCAAATGTGCTTCGTACTTTGACACAAAACATTAAAAGAAAATTGGAACACAAAGCTATAAACTGAATACAAAACAACCATCACGAAATAAGCTTTGTACTTAAAAACAAATATTAAAACAAAACTGGAACACAATGCAATAAACTATATACAAAAGAACCATCACCAAATGTGCTTTGTATTTTGACAGAAAATAGTAAAACAAAACTGAAACACAAGGCAAGAAAAGAGATACAAAACTACAATCACCAAATGTGCTTTGTACTTTGACACAAAACAATAAAGATAAACTGGAACACATTGCAAGAAACAGAACACAAATGTACCATCACCAAATGTGCTTTGTACTTTGACACAAACCATTAAAACAAAACTGGAACACAATGCAAGAAACTAGATAAAAAACTACCATCACCAAATGTGCTTTGTACTTTGACACAAAACATTAAAGAAAAACTGGAACATGATGCAAGGAACTAGATATAAAACTACCATCAACAAATGTGCTGTATACTTTGAACCGAAACATTAATACAAAACCGGAACACAATGCAAAAAATCAGATACAATGCTATTATTACCAAATGTCTTTTGTACTTTGACACAAAATATTAAAGCAAAACTGGAACAGAATGCAAGAAACTAGATACAAAACTACAATTACCAAATGTGCTTTGTACTTTGACACAAAACATTAAAAGAACTTGAACACAATGCAAGAAATGAGACACAAAACAACCATCACCAATTGTGCTTTGTGCATTGACACAAAACATTAATCAAAACTGAAACACAATGCAAGAAATCAGATACAAAGCTCTCATCACCAAATGTGCATTATACTTTGACAACAAATATTGAAACAAAACTGAAACACAATGCAAGAACCTCGATACTAAACTACCATCACCAAATGTGCTTTGTAGTTTGAAACAAAACATTAAAACATAATTGGAACACAATACAAGAAACAAGACATTTAATTACTATAACTAAAAGTGCTTTGTAAATTGATAAAAAAAACATTAAAACAAAAGTCTAAAACAATAAAAAACCTAGATACAAAAATACCATCCCCAAATATGATTTGTTCTTTGATAAAAAACAATAAATCATAACTAGAACACAATGCAAGAAACTAGATACAAAAATAGCATCACAAAATGTGCTTTGTACTTTGACACAGAATATTAAAACATAACTGGAACACAATTCAAGAATCGAGAAAGAAATCTACCATCACCAAATGTGCTTTGTACTTTAACACAAAACAAAAAACAAAACTGGAACACAATGCAAGAAACTAGATGCAAATCTACCACTACCAAATGTGCTTTTAACTATGACACAAAACATTAAAATAAAGGTTAACACAATGCTAAACACTAGATAAGAAACTACCATTACGAAATGTGCTTTGTAGTTTGAAACAAAACATTAAAACAAAATTGGAACACAATACAAGAAAAAAAAACACAAAATTACCATAAACAAAAGGGTTTTGTAAATTGATAAAAAGATTAAAAGAAAACTGAAAACAACACAAGAATCTAAATACAAAAACACCATTACCAATGTGCTTTGTACTTTGACAAAAAACATTAAAGCATAACTGGAACACAATGCAATTAACTGGACACAAATGAACAATCACCAATTTGCTTTGTACTTTGACACAAAACATTAAAACAAAACTGGAAAAAATGCAAGAAACTAGATTCAAAACTACCATCACCAAATGTGCTTTGTACTTTTATATAAAACATTAAAGCAAAACTGGAACACAATGGAAGAAAAAAGATAAAAAACTAACATCTCCAAAAGTGCTTTGTACATTGATACAAAAAATTAAAGCATAACTGGAACACAAAGCAAAAAAATAGATACAAATGTACCACCACAAATGTGTTTTTCCCTTGACACAAAACATCAAAGCAAAACTGGAACACAAAGCAAAAAACTTGATACAAATCTACTATTACAAAATGTGCTTTGCACTTTTACACAAAACATAAAAAACTAAAACATAATGCAAAAAACGAGATACAAAAAACGATCACCAAATGTGCTTTGTACTTTGACAGAAAACATTAAAACAGAACTTGAACACAATGGTAGAAACTAGATAGAAAACTACAATCACGAAATGTGCTTTGATGCTTAAAACAAAACATTAAAGAAAACTGGAACAGAATGCAAGAAACTAGATACAAAACTATCATTACCAAATGTTCTTTGTATATTGGAAAAACACATTAAAGCAAAAAAGGAACACAATGCAAAAAACGAGATACAAAACTACAATCACGAATTGTGCTTTGTACTTTAAAACAAAATATTAAAACAAAATTGGAACACAATACAAGAACCTAGATACAAAAATAGCATCACAAAATGTGCTTTGTACTTTGACACAAAACACTAAAACAAAACTGGAACACATTGCAATAAACTAAATACAAAACAACCATCACCAAATGTGTTTTGTACTTTGATACAAAACATTAAAATAAACACAAGAAAAAAAATACTACCATCTCAAAATGTGCTTTGTAGTTTGAAACAAATCATTAAAACAAAATTGGAACACATTACAAGAAACAAGACACTAAATTATCATAACCAAAAGTGTTTTGTAAATTGGTAAAAAACATTAAAACAAAACTGTAAAACAGTACAAGAACCTAGATACAAAAATACCATCACCAAATGTGCTTTGTCCTTTGACAAAAAACCTTAAATCATAACTAGAACACAATGCAAGAAACTAGATACAAAACTACAATCACCAAATGTGCTTTGTACTTTGACACAAAACATTAAAACAAAACTGGAACACAATGCAATGAAGTAGATACAAAAAACGATCACCAAATGTGCTTTGTACTTTGACACAAAACATTAAAACAGAACTTGACCACAACTAGATACAAAACTACAATCACCAAATGTGCTTTGCACTTTTACACAAAACATAAAAAAACTAAATCATAATGGAAGAAACTAGATACAAAAAACGATCACCAAACGTGCTTTGTACTTTGACACAAAACATTAAATCAGAACTTGAACACAATGCTAGAAACTAGATAGAAAACTACAATCACAAAATGTGCTTTGATGCTTAAAACAAAACATTAAAGAAAACTGGAACAAAATGCAAGAAACTAGATACAAAATTATCATTACCAAATGTTCTTTGTATATTGAAAAAACATTAAAACAAAAAGGAACACAATAGAAAAAAAAATACAAAACTACAATCACAAATGTGCTTTGTACTTTGAAACAAAATATTAAAACAAAATTGGAACACAATGCAAGAAACCATATACAAAATTATCATCACCAAATGTGCTTTGTAAATTGATAAAAAACATTAAAACAAAACTGGAACACAATACAAGAACCTAGATACAAAAATAGCATCACAAAATGTGCTTTGTACTTTGACACAAAACACTAAAACAAAACTGGAACACAGTGCAATAAACTAAATACAAAACAACCATCACCAAATGTGTTTTGTACTTTGATACAAAACATTAAAATAAACACAAGAAAAAAATACCACCATCTCAAAATGTGCTTTGTAGTTTGAAACAAATCATTAAAACAAAATTGGAACAAAATACAAGAAACAAGACATTTAATTACTATAACTAAAAGTGCTTTGTAAATTGATAAAAAAAACATTAAAACAAAAGTCTAAAACAATAAAAAACCTAGATACAAAAATACCATCCCCAAATATGATTTGTTCTTTGATAAAAAACCTTAAATCATAACTAGAACACAATGCAAGAAACTAGATACAAAACAACCAACACCAAATGTGCTTTGTTGCTTAACACAAAACTTTAAAACAAAACTTCAAAACAATGCAAGAAACAAGATACAAAACTACAATAACCAAATGTGCTTTGTACTTTGACACAAAACATTAAAACAAAACTGGAAAAATGCAAGAAACTAGATTCAAAACTACCATCACCAAATGTGCTTTGTACTTTTATATAAAACATTAAAGCAAAATTGGAACACAATGGAAGAAAAAAGATAAAAAACTAACATCTCCAAATGTGCTTTGTACATTGATACAAAACATTAAAGCATAACTGGAACACAAAGCAAAAAACTAGATACAAATGTACCATCACCAAATGTGTTTTTACATTGACACAAAATATTAAAGCAAAACTGGAACACAATGCAAGAAACAAGATAAAAAACTACCATCACCAAATGTGCTTTGTAAATTGATAAAAAACATTAAAACAAAACTGTAACACAACACAAGAACTTAGATACAAATATACCATCACCAAAAGTGCTTTGTACTTTAGCACAAAACATTACACAAAACTGGAACACAATGCAAGAAAAAAGACACAAAACTACCATCACCAAATGTGCTTTGAACATTGACACAAAACATTAAAATAAAACTGGAACACAATGAGAGAAACAGATACAAAAATACCATCAACAAATGTGTTTTGTACTTTGATACAAAACATTAAAATAAACACAAGAAAAAAATACTACCATCTCAAAATGTGCTTTGTAGTTTGAAACAAATCATTAAAACAAAATTGGAACACAATACAAGAAATAAGACACTAAATTATCATAACCAAAAGTGTCTTGTAAATTGGTAAAAAACATTAAAACAAAACTGTAAAACAGTACAAGAACCTAGATACAAAAATACCATCACCAAATGTGCTATGTCCTTTGACAAAAAACCTTAAATCATAACTAGAACACAATGCAAGAAACTAGATACAAAACTACCAAAACCAAATGTGCTTTGTTGCTTAACACAAAACATTAAAACAAAACTTCAAAACAATGCAAGAAACAAGATACAAAACTACCATAACCAAATGTGCTTTGTACTTAGACACGAAACCTTAAAACAAAACTGGAACACAATGCAAAAAACTAGATACAAAACAACCAACACCAAATGTACTTTGATACAAAACATTAAAATAAACAGAAGAAAAAAAAACTACCATCACGAAATGTGCTTTGTAGTTTGAAACAAATCATTAAAACAAAATTGGAACACAATACAAGAAACAAGACACTAAATTATCATAACTAAAAGTGCTTTGTAAATTGGTAAAAAACATTAAAAGAAAACTGGAAAACAGTACAAGAACCTAGATACAAAACAACCAACACCAAATATTGTTTGTACTTTGACACAAAACATTAAAGCAAAACTTGAACACAATGGAAGAAAGTAGATACAAATCTACAAATACCAAATTTGCTTTGCACTTTGACAGAAAACATAAAAATAAAACTGGAACACAATGGAAGAAGCTAGATACAAAACTACCATCATCAAATATGCTTTGTACTTTGACACAAAACATTAAAATAAAGGTGGAACACAATGCAAGAAAGTAGATACAAAACTACTATCACCAAATGTGCTTTGCACTTTTATACAAAACACTAAAGAAAAACTGGAACACAATAAAGAAGCCAGATGCAAAACTGCCATCACTAAATGTGCTTTGTACTTTGACACAAAACATAATAACAAAACTGGAACCAAATCGAAGAAACTAGATAGAAATATACCACCACCAAATGTGCTTTGTACATTGATAAAAAACCTTAATACAAAACTGGAACACAATGCAAAAAACTAAGAAGAAAACTATCACCACCAAATGTTCTTTGATGCTTAACACAACAAAACATTAAAACAAAACTCCAACACAATGCAAAAAACTAGATTCAAAACTACCATCACCAAATGTGCTTTGTACTTTTATGTAAAACATTAAAGCAAAACTGGAACACAATGCAAGAAACAAGACAGAAAACTAACATCACCAAATGTGCTTTGTTCATTGACACAAAACATTAAAGCAAAACTGGAACACAATGCAAGAAATTTAATACAAAACTACAATCACCAAATGTGCTTTGTACTTATACAAAAAACATTAAATCATAACTAGAACACAATGCAAGAAATTAGATACAAAACTACCATCACCAAATGTGCTTTGTTGATTAACACAAAACATTAAAACAAAACTGGAACACAATGGAATAAACTAGATACAAAACAACCATCACCAAATAAGCTTTATACTTTGAAAAAAAATATTGAAACAAAACTGGAACACAATGCAAGAAACCTGATACAAAAAGACCATCACCAAATGTGCTTTGTACATTTAAAAAAAACATTAAAATAACACTGGAACACAATGCAAGAACCTAGATACAAAACTACCATCACGAAATGTGCTTTGTACATTGATAAAAAAATATTAAAATAAAACTGGAACACAAAGCAAGAACCTAGATACAAAACTACCATCACTAAATGTGCTTTGCACTTTGACACAAAACATTAAAAGAAAACTGGAACACAGTGATGTCGAGAAACCCACTTGTTGAGAAATTTATATGCAAAAACAGCTCGTTTAGGTTGAGAAAATATTTTACATAGAAGAGCGAACAACGTTTCGACCTTCTTCGGTCATCGTCAGGTTCACCGAATATTTTCTCAACCCAAACGAGCCGTTTTTGCATATAAAAAAATTGGAAAATGATGCAATAAACTGGATACAAAACTACCATCACCAAATGTGCTTTGTACTTTGACACAAAAGATTAAAACTAAACTGGAACACAATGAAAGAAAGTACATTCCAAACTGCTATCACGAAATGTGCTTTGTAATATGACACAAAACGTTGAAGCAAAACTGGAACACAATTCAAGAAACTAGAGAGAAAGATACCATCACGAAATGTGCTTTGATGCTTAACACAAAATATTAAAACAAAACTGAAACACAATATAAGAAAGAAGGTATAAAACTACAATCACTTAATGTACTTTGTACACTGACGCAAAACATTAAAGGAAAACTGGAACACAATAGAAGAAACAAGATACAAAACTACCATCACCAAATGTGCTTTGTACATTGATAAAAAGCATAAAAAAAAAAAGAACACAATGGAAGAAGCTAGATACAAAAGTACCATCACCAAATGTGCTTTGTACATTGATAGAAAACATTAAAACAAAACTGGAATACAATGGAAGAAACTAAATACAAAACTACCATCACGAAATGTGCTTTAAACTTTGAAACAAAAGAATAAAAAATAGGTGGAACACAATCCAAGAAACTAGATAAAAAAACTACCATCACGAAATATGCTTTGTAGTTTGAAATAAAATATTAAAACAAAATTGGAACAGAATGCAAAAAAACGAGATACAAAATTACCAACACCAAATGTGCTTTGTAAATTGATAAAAAACATTAAAACAAAACTGGAACACAATACAAGAACCTAGATATATAACTATAATCACCAAATGTGCTTTTTACTTTGACACAAAACATTAAAGCAAAACGGGAACACAAAGCAAGAAACTAGATATAAAACTTCCATCACAAAATGTGCTTTGTACTTTGACAGAAAAGATAAAACAAAACTGGAACACAATGCAAGATGGTAAATACAAAACTACCATCACCAAATGTACTTTATACATTGACAAAACACATTAAAGCAAAACTGGAACACAATGCAAGAAACTAGAAATAAATTTACTATCACCATATGTGCTTTGTACTTTGACACAAATCATTAAAATTAAGGTGGAACACAATGCTAGAAACAAGATAAAAAACTACCAACACCAAATTATTTTGTGCTTTGACACAAAACATTAAAACAAAACTGGAACAGAATGAGAGACACAGATACAAAACTACTACCACCAAATATGCCTTATATATTGACACAAAACATTAACACAAAACTGGAACACAATGCAAGAAACTAGATACAAAACTACCATCACAAAATGTACTTTGTACTTTAACACAAAATATTAAAACAAAACTGGAACACAATACAAGAATCTTGATATGAAACTTCCATCATCAAATGTGCATTGTACTGTAACACGAAACTGGAATACAATGCAAAAAAATAGATACAAAACTACTATCACCAAATGTGATTCATACATTGACACAAAAGATAAAACAAAACTGGAACACAATGGAAGAAGCTAGATACAAAACTGCCATCATCAAATGTGTATTGTGCTTTGACACAATACATTAAAACAAAACTGGAACAGAATGAGAGAAACAGATACAAAACTACTACAACCAAATGTGCTTTGTACTTGGACATAAAACATTAAAATAAAGGTGGAACAGAAAGCAAGAAACTAGATAAAAAACTACCATCACGAAATATGGTTTGTAGTTTGAAACAAAACATTAAAAAAAAATTAGAACACCATGCAAAAAATCAGATACAAAATTACCATTACCAAATGTGCATTGTACCTGGACATAAATCATTAAAATAAAGGTGGAACAGAAAGCAAGAAACTAGATAAAAAACTACCGTCACGAAATATGGTTTGTAGTTTGAAACAAAACATTAAAAAAAAAATTAGAACACCATGCAAAAAATCAGATACAAAATTACCATTACCAAATGTGCATTGTACTTGGACATAAATCATTAAAATAAAGGTGGAACAGAAAGCAAGAAACTAGATACAAAACTACCATCACGAAATGTTGTCGTTTGAAATAAAACATTAAAACAAAATTGGTACACAATGAAGAAACCAGATACAAAATTACCATCACCAAATGTGATTTGAAAATTGACATAAAACATTAAAACAAAACTGGAACACAATGCAAGAAAATAGATACAAAACTACCATTACGAAATGTGCTTTGTACTTTGACACAAAACATTAAAATAAAGGTGGAACACAATGTAAAACACAAGATGAAAAACTACCATCACGAAATGAGGTTTGAAGTTTGAAACAAAACATTAAAACAAAATTGCAACAAAATGCAAAAACCAAGATACAAAATTACCATCACCAAATGTCTTTTGTACATTGAAAAAAAATATTGAAGAAAAACTGGAACACAATGCAAGAAACTAGACACAAATCTACCATCACCAAATGTGCTTTCTACTTTTACACAAAACAATAAAACAAAACTGGAACACAATACAAGAAACTAGATACAAATCTACTATCACCAAATCTGCTTTGTATTTCGACACAAAACATAAAAAGGAATTTTGAACACAATGCAAGAAACAAGATAGAAAACTACCATCACCAAATGTGCTTTGCACAATGACAAAAAACATTAAAACAAAACTGGAACACGATGCAATAAACTGGATACAAAACCACCATCACCAAATAAGCTTTGTACTTTGACACAAAACATTAAAATAAAGCTGGAACACAATGCAAGAAACTAGATAAAAAACTACAATCACGAAATATGGTTTGTAGTTTTAAACAAAACATTTAAAAAAATTGGAACACCATGCAAAAAACTAGATACAAAATTACTATTACCAAATGTGGTTTGTAAATTGATAAAAAAAACATTAAAACAAAACTGTAACACAATACAAGAACTTAGATATAAAAATACCACCACCAAATGCGCTTTGTACTTTGACACAAAACATTAGAACATAACTGGAAAACTGCAAGAAACTAGACACAAAACTACGATCACGAATTGTGCTTTGTACTTTTAAACAAAAGATTAAAACAAAATTGCAACACAATACAAGAAAGAAGGTATAAAACTACAATCACTTAATGTACTTTGTACACTGACGCAAAACATTAAAGGAAAACTGGAACACAATACAAGAAACAAGATACAAAAGTACCATCACCAAATGTGCTTTGTAGATTGATACAAAACATTAAAAGAAAACTGGAATAGAATGGAAGAAACTAAATATAAAACTACCATCACCAAATGTGCTTTAAACTTT
>NC_134831.1:103445224-103507934 GCF_004210375.1 Tachypleus tridentatus
TTGATGATGGTAGTTTTGTATCTAGTTTCTTGCATTGTGTTCCAGTTTTGTTTTAATGTTTTTTTGTATCAAAGTACAAAGCACATTTGGTGATGGTAGTTTTTATCTAGTTTCTTGCATTGTGTTTCCAGTTTTGTTTTAATATTTTGTGTCAAAGTACAAAGCACATTTGATGATGGTAGTTTTTTATCTAGTTTTTTGCATTGTGTTCCAGTTTTGTTTTTTAATGTTTTGTATTAAGTGTCAAAGAACATTTGGTGATGGTAGTTTTGTATCTAGTTTCTTGCATTGTGTTCCAGTTTTGTTTTTAATGTTTTGTATCAAAGTATCAAAGCACATTTGGTGATAGTAGTTTTGTATCTAGTTTCTTGCATTGTGTTCCAGTTTTGCTTTAATGTTTTTGTCAAAGTACAAAGCACATTTGGTGATGGTTGTTTTGTATCTAGTTTCTTGCATTGTGTTCCAGTTTTGTTTTAATGTTTTGTGTTAAGCATCAAAACGCATTTGGTGATGGTAGTTTTGTATTTAGTTTCTTGTAATTGTTTCCAGTTTTCTTTAATGTTTTGTGTTCAAAGTACAAAGCACATTTGGTAGATGGTAGTTTTAGTTTTATCAAGTTTTTGAATCATGTTTGGTTGGTTTTGTTCCAATTTTTGCATTGTGTTCCAGTTTTGTTTATTATTTTGTCAAAGTACAAAGCACATTTGGTGATGGAATTTTTATCTAGTTTTTGCATTGTGTTCGAGTCCTTTTAATTTATATTAGTTATGTCAAAGAACAAAAGTTCTTTGTAGTTTTCTATTTAGTTTTGAATTGTATTCCAGTATTGCATCAAAGAACAAAGCACATTTGGTGATGCAGTCTCATTTCTTTTTGTTATCTAGTTTCTTAATGTCATTTTGTTCCAGTTTTGCATTGTGTTTAATGTTTTGTGTCAAAGCATCAAAGCACATTTGATGATGGTAGTTTTGTATCTAGTTTCTTCCATTGTTTTCCAGTTTCTTGTTTTAATGTTTTGTATTAAGCATCAAAGTACATTTGATGATTGTAGTTTTAGGTCTAGTTTCATGCATTGTTTCCAGTTTTCTTGTTTGTGTCAAAGCAAAAGGACATTTGTGACGATAGTTTTATATCTAGTTTTTGCATTTGTTCCAGTTTTGTTTTAATGTTTTCTTCAGTAAAAGCACATTTGATGATGGTAGTTTTATATCTAGTTTCTTCTTGCATTGTGTTCCAGTTTTGTTTTAATGTTTTGTATTAAGGTACAAAGAACATTTGGTGATGGTAGTTTTGTATCTAGTTTCTTGCATTGTGTTTCAGTTTTCAAGGCACTTTAAATGTTTTGCATTGTCAAAGTACAAAGCACATTTGGTGATGGTAGTTTTTTGTATCTAGTTTCTTGCATTTTGTTCCAGTTTTGTTTTAATGCATTTTGTTTTTCAAAGTACAAAGCACATTTGGTGATGGTATTTTTTTGTATCTCAAGTGTTCTTGTATATTATTGTGTTACAAAGAACATTTGACAGTTTTCTTTTAATGTTTTGTTTTAAGTATCAAGTTTCAGCAGTTTTCATTTGGTGATGGTAGTTTTGTATCTAGTTTCTTGCATTGTGTTCCAGTTTTGTTTTAATGTTTTGTGTCAAAGTCTTGCTTTACAAAGCACATTTGATGATTTTAGTTTTGTATCTAGTTTCTTCCATTGTGTTCCAGTTTTGCTTTTAATGTTTTTCAATTTACAAAGAACATTTGGTGATGATTGTTTTGTATCTAATTTCTTGCATTGTGTTCCAGTTTTGTTTTAATGTTTTGTGTCAAAGTACAAAGCACATTTGGTGATGGTAGTTTTGTATCTAGTTTCTTGCATTGTGTTCCAGTTTTCTTTAATGTTTTGTGTACAAAAAGTACAAAGCACTTGTTTTGGTGATAGGTGCAAGTTTTGTATCTAGTTTCTTGCATTGTGTTCCAGTTTTAAAGAACATTTTAATGTATTTTGTCAAAGTACAAAGCACATTTGGTGATTGTATTTTTTATCTAGTTTCTTACTTGTTCCATTAATGTGTGTCCAGCACATTTGGTTTTTTTTATTTATTTTTTTTGTGTCAAAGTTTCAAACAAAGCACATTTGGTGATGGTAGTTTTGTATCTAGGTTCTTGCATTGGGTTGGTTTTGTATTTTTAAAGTTTTGTGTTAAAGTACAAAGCACATTTGGTGATGGTAGTTTTGTATGTATTTTCTTGCATTGTGTTCCAGTTTTGTTTTAATGTTTGTGTTTCAAAGTACAAAGCACATTTGGTGATGGTAGTTTTTGTATCTAGTTTCTTGCATTGTGTTTCAGTTTTCTTTTTATGTTTTGTGTCAAAGTACAAAGACATTTGGTGATGGTAGATTTGTATGTAGTTTCTTGCATTGTGTTCCAGTTTTGTTTTAATGTTTTTGTATTAAGCATCAAAGATCATTTGGTGATGGTAGTTTTGATTTAATGTTTTATCTAGTTTCTTTTGCATTTTGTTCCAGTTTTGTTTTAATGTTTTGTGTCAAAGTACAAAGCACATTTGGTGATGGTAGTTTTTATCTAGTTTCTTGCATTGTGTTCCAGTTTTGTTTTAATGTCAATCAAAAGCACATTTGGTGATGGTAGTTTTGTATCTAGTTTCTTGCATTGTGTTCCAGTTTTTCTTTAATGTTTTGTGTCAAAGTACAAAGCACATTTGGTGATGGTAGTTTTGTATCTAGTTTCTTGCATTGTGTTCCAGTTTCTTTTAATGTTTTGTGTTAAAGTACAAAGCACATTTGGTGATGGTAGTTTTGTATCTTGTTTCTTGCATTGTGTTCCAGTTTTGCTTTAATGTTTTGTGTTAAGCATCAAAGCACATTTGGTGATGGTAGTTTTTATCTAGTTTTTGCATTGTGTTCCAGTTTTGTTTTAATGTTTTGTGTCAAAGACAAAGCACATTTGGTGATGGTAGTTTTTATCTAGTTTCTTGCATTGTGTTCCAGTTTTGTTTTAATGTTTTGTGTCAAAGTACAAAGCACATTTGGTGATGGTAGTTTTGTATCTAGTTTCTTGCATTGTGTTCCAGTTTTTCTTTAATGTTTTGTTTAAAAGTACAAAGCACATTTGGTGATGGTAGTTTTTTATCTAGTTTCTTGCATTGTGTTCCAGTTTTGCTTTAATGTTTTGTGTTAAAGTACAAAGCACATTTGGTGATGGTAGATTTGTATCTAGTTTCTTGCATTGTGTTCCAGTTTTGCTTTAATGTTTTTTGTGTCAAAGGACAAAGCACATTTGGTGATGTAGTAGTTTTGTAGTTTTCTAGTTTCTTGCATTGTGTTCTTATCAGTTTTGTTTTAATGTTTGTGTCAAAGTTAAGTCAAAGCACAAAGCACTGGTTTTTGCATTGTGATTTTTAATTTTTTTTTTTATCTAGTTTCTGTTTTGCATTGTGTTCCAGTTTTCTTTTAATGTTTTGTGTCAAAGTACAAAGCACATTTGGTGATGGTAGTTTTGTATCTAGTTTCTTGCATTGTGTTCCAGTTTTGCTTTAATGTTTTGTGTCAAAGTACAAAGCACATTTGGTGATGGTAGTTTTGTATCTAGTTTCTTGCATTGTGTTCCAGTTTTGCTTTAATGTTTTGTGTCAAAGTACAAAGCACATTTGGTGATGGTAGTTTTTTATCTAGTTTCTTGCATTGTGTTCCAGTTTTGTTTTAATGTTTTGTGTCAAAGTACAAAGCACATTTGGTGATGGTAGTTTTGTATCTAGTTTCTTGCATTGTGTTCCAGTTTTGCTTTAATGTTTTGTGTCAAAGTACAAAGCACATTTGGTGATGGTAGTTTTGTATCTAGTTTCTTGCATTTTGTTCCAGTTTTGTTTTAATGTTTTGTGTCAAAGTTCAAAGCACATTTGGTGATGGTAGTTTTGTATCTAGTTTCTTGCATTTTGTTCCAGTTTTGTTTTTATGTTTTGTGTCATCAGCAGTGCAAAGCACATTTGGTGATGGTAGTTTTGTATCTAGTTTTGCATTGTGTTTCCAGTTTTGCTTTAATGTTTTGTGTCAAAGTACAAAAGCACATTTGGTGATGGTAGTTTTGTATCTAGTTTCTTGCATTGTGTTCCAGTTTTGCTTTAATGTTTTGTGTCAAAGTACAAAGCACATTTGATGACAGGTAGTTTTGTATCTAGTTTCTTGCATTGTGTTCCAGTTTTGTTTTAATGTTTTGTGTCAAAGTACAAAGCACATTTGGTGATGGTAGTTTTGTATCTAGTTTCTTGCATTGTGTTCCAGTTTTGTTTTAATGTTTTGTGTCAAAGTCAAAGCACATTTGATGATGGTAGTTTTGTATCTCGTTTCTTCCATTGTATTGTTTCAGTGTTGCTTTAATGTTTTGTGTTAAACATCAAAGCACATTTGATGATGGTAGTTTTGTATCTCGTTTCTTGCATTTTGTTCCAGTTTTGTTTTAATGTTTTTTGTGTCAAAGTGCAAAGCACATTTGGTGATGGTAGTTTTGTATCTAGTTTCTTCATTTGTGTTCCAGAACATTTTTGGGTAGTTTTAATGTTTTTTTTCAAAGTACAAAGCACATTTGGTGATGGTAGTTTTGTATCTAGTTTCTTGCATTGTGTTCCAGTTTTGTTTTAATGTTTTGTGTACAAAGCAAAATCAAAGCACATTTGGTGATGGTATGGTGGTTTTTTGTATCTAGTTTCTTGCATTTGTTTTCCAGTTTTTCTTTAATGTTTTGTGTCAAAGTACAAAGCACATTTGGTGATGGTAGTTTTGTATCTAGTTTCTTGCATTGTGTTCCAGTTTTGTTTTAATGTTTTGTGTCAAAGTACAAAGCACATTTGGTGATGGTAGTTTTTATCTAGTTTCTTGCATTGTGTTCCAGTTTTGTTTTAATGTTTTGTGTCAAAGTACAAAGCACATTTGGTGATGGTAGTTTTGTATCTAGTTTCTTGCATTGTGTTTCCAGTTTTCTTTTATGTTTTGTGTCAAAGTACAAAGCACATTTGGTGATGGTAGTTTTGTATCTAGTTTCTTGCATTGTGTTCCAGTTTTGCTTTAATGTTTTGTGTTAAGCATCAAAGCACATTTGGTGATGGTAGTTTTTATCTAGTTTATCTGCATTGTGTTCAGTTTTGTTTTAATGTTTTGTTCCAGTTTTGTATCCATGTTTTGTGTGTAAAGCATCAAAGCACATTTGGTGATTGTAGTTTTTTATCTAGTTTCTTGCATTGTGTTCCAGTTTTTATTAATGTTTTGTTTAAAATACAAAGATCATTTGGTGATGGTATTTTTTATCTAGTTTCTTGCATTGTGTTCCAGTTTTTTTTAATGTTTTGTGTAAAAGTACAAAGCACATTTGGTGATGGATTTTTTATCTAGTTTCTTGCATTGTGTTCCAGTTTTTTTTTTATGTTTTATGTCAAAGTACAAAGCACATTTGGTGATGGTAGTTTTGTATCTAGTTTCTTGCATTGTGTTCCAGTTTCTTTATATTTTATGTCAAAGTACAAAGCACATTTGGTGATGGTATTTTTTTATCTAGTTTCTTGCATTGTGTTCCAGTTTGGTTTTAATGTTTTGTGTTAAAGTACAAAGCACATTTGGTGATGGTAGTTTTTGTCTAGTTTTCTTGCATTGTGTTCCAGTTTTCTTTTAATGTTTTGTGTCAAAGTACAAAGCACATTTGGTGATGGTAGTTTTGTTTCTAGTTTCTTCATTGTGTTTCAGTTTTGTTTTAATGTTTTGTGTCAAAGTACAAAGCACATTTGGTGATGGTATTTTTTTATCTAGTTTCTTGCATTGTGTTCCAGTTTTGTTTTAATGTTTTGTGTCAAAGTACAAAGCACATTTGATGATGGTAGTTTTGTTTCTAGTTTCTTGCATTTGTTCCAGTTTTGCTTTAATGTTTTGTATTAAGCATCAAAGCACATTTGGTGATGGTAGTTTTTTATCTAGTTTCTTGCATTGTGTTCCAGTTTTGCTTTAATGTTTTGTATCAAAGTATCAAAGCACATTTGGTGATGGTAGTTTTTATCTAGTTTCTTGCATTGTGTTCCAGTTTTGTTTTAATGTTTTGTGTCAAAGTACAAAGCACATTTGGTGATGGTAGTTTTGTATCTAGTTTCTTGCATTTTGTTCCAGTTTTGTTTTAATGTTTTGTGTCAAAGTACAAAGCACATTTGGTGATGGTAGTTTTGTATCTAGTTTCTTACATTGTGTTCCAGTTTTCTTTTATGTTTAGTGTCAAAGTACAAAGGACATTTTGTGATGTAGTTTTGTATCTAGGTTCTTGCATTGTGTTCCAGTTTTGCTTTAATGTTTGTGTAAGCATCAAAGAACATTTGGTGATGGTATTTTTATCTAGTTTCTTGCATTGTGTTCCAGTTTTGTATTAATGTTTTGTGTCAAAGTACAAAGCACATTTCGTGATGGCAGTTTTGTATCTAGTTTCTTCCATTGTGTTCCAGTTTTGCTTTAATGTTTTGTGTTAAGCATCAAAGACATTTGGTGATGGTATTTTGTATCTAGTTTTTCTTGCATTGTGTTCCAGTTTTGTTTTAATGTTTTGTTTCAAAGTACAAAGCACATTTGGTGATTGTAGTTTTGTATCTAGTTTCTTGCATTGTGTTCCAGTTTTCTTTAATGTTTTGTGTTCAAAGTACAAAGCACATTTGGTGATGGTAGTTTTGTATCTAGTTTCTTGCATTGTGTTCCAGTTTTGTTTTAATGTTTTGTATTAAGCATCAAAGCACATTTGGTGATGGTAGTTTTGTATCTAGTTTCTTGCATTGTGTTCCAGTTTTGTTTTAATGTTTGTGTTCAAAGTACAAAGCACATTTGGTGATGGTAGTTTTGTATCTAGTTTCTTGCATTGTGTTCCAGTTTCTTTTTAATGTTTTGTGTCAAAGTACAAAGCACATTTGGTGATGGTATTTTGTATCTAGTTTCTTGCATTGTGTTCCAGTTTTGTTTTAATGTTTTGTGTCAAAGTGCAAAGCACATTTGTTGATGGTAGTTTTGTATCTAGTTTCTTCCATTGTGTTCCAGTTTTCTTTTAATGTTTTGTGTCAAAGTACAAAGCACATTTGATGATTGTAGTTTTGTATCTAGTTTCTTTCATTCCTGTCTCAGTTTTGTTTTAATGTTTTGTGTCAAAGTACAAAGCACATTTGGTGATGGTAGTTTTGTATCTAGTTTCTTGCATTGTGTTCCAGTTTTCTTTAATGTTTTGTGTAAAAGTACAAAGCACATTTGGTGATGGTAGTTTTGTATCTAGTTTTTTGCATTGTGTTCCAGTTTTGTTTTAATGTTTTGTGTCAAAGTACAAAGCACATTTGGTGATGGTAGTTTTTTATCTAGTTTCTTGCATTGTGTTCCAGTTTTTTTTAATGTTTTGTGTCAAAGTACAAAGTACATTTGGTGATGGTAGTTTTGTATCTAGTTTCTTGCATTGTGTTCCAGTTTTGTTTTAATGTTTTGTGTCAAAGTACAAAGCACATTTGGTGATTGTACTTTTGTATCTAGTTTCTTTCATTTGTTCCAGTTTTGCTTTAATGTTTTGTGTTAAGCATCAAAGAACATTTGGTGATTGTAGTTTTGTATCTAGTTTCTTGCATTTTGTTCCAGTTTTGTTTTAATGTTTTGTGTCAAAGTACAAAGCACATTTGGTGATGGTAGTTTTGTATTTAGTTTCTTCCATTGTGTTTCAGTTTTGCTTTAATGTTTTGTGTTAAGCATCAAAGCACATTTGGTGATGGTAGTTTTGTATCTTGTTTCTTGCATTGTGTTCCAGTTTTGTTTTAATGTTTTGTGTCAAAGTACAAAGCACATTTGGTGATGGTAGTTTTGTATCTAGTTTTTTGCATTGTGTTCCAGTTTTTTTAATGTTTTGTATAAAGTACAAAGCACATTTGGTGATGGTAGTTTTGTATCTAGTTTTTTGCATTGTGTTCCAGTTTTGCTTTAATATTTTGTGTCAAAGTACAAAGCACATTTGGTGATGGTAGTTTTGTATCTAGTTTCTTGCATTGTGTTCCAGTTTTGCTTTAATATTTTGTGTTAAGCATCAAAGCACATTTGGTGATGGTAGTTTTGTATCTAATTTCTTGCATTGTGTTCCAGTTTTTTTTTAATGTTTTGTGTCAAAGTACAAAGCACATTTGGTGATGGTAGTTTTGTATCTAGTTTCTTGCATTGTGTTCCAGTTTTCTTTAATGTTTTGTGTCAAAGTACAAAGCACATTTGGTGATGGTAGATTTGTATCTAGTTTCTTGCATTGTGTTCCAGTTTTGCTTTAATGTTTTGTGTCAAAGTACAAAGCACATTTGGTGATGGTAGATTTGTTTCTAGTTTTTTGCATTGTGTTCCAGTTTTGTTTTAATGTTAATGTAAAGTACAAAGCACATTTGTTGATGGTAGTTTTGTATCTAGTTTCTTGCATTGTGTTCCAGTTTTCATTTAATGTTTTGTGTCAAAGTACAAAGCACATTTGGTGATGGTAGTTTTGTATCTAGTTTCTTGCATTGTGTTCAGTTTTGTTTTAATGTTTTGTGTTCAAAGCATCAAAGCACATTTGATGATGGTAGTTTTTTTATCTAGTTTCTTGCATTGTGTTCCAGTTTTATTTAATGTTTTGTGTCAAGTACAAAGCACATTTGGTGATGGTAGTTTTGTATCTAGTTTCTTGCATTGTGTTCCAGTTTTTTTTTAATGTTTTGTTCAAAGTACAAAGCACATTTGGTGATGGTAGTTTTGTATCTAGTTTCTGCATTGTGTTCCAGTTTTCTTGCATACAAAGTACACATTTCCAGTTTTGCATTGTTTCCAATGTTTTTTGTCAAAGTACAAAGCACATTTGGTGATGGTAGTTTTGTATCTAGTTTTTGCATTGTGTTCCAGTTTTGCTTTAATGTTTTGTGTTAAGTATCAAAGCACATTTGGTGATGGTAGTTTTGTATCTAGTTTCTTGCATTGTGTTCCAGTTTTGTTTTAATGTTTTGTGTTAATGTACAAAGCACATTTGGTGATGGTAGTTTTGTATCTAGTTTTTTGCATTGTGTTCCAGTTTTGTTTTAATGTTTTGTGTCAAAGTACAAAGCACATTTGGTGATGGTAGTTTTGTATCTAGTTTCTTGCATTGTGTTCCAGTTTTGCTTTTAATGTTTTGTGTCAAAGTACAAAGCACATTTGGTGATGGTAGTTTTGTATCTAGTTTCTTGCATTGTGTTCCAGTTTTGCTTTAATGTTTTGTGTTAAGCATCAAAGCACATTTGGTGATGGTAGTTTTGTATCTAGTTTCTTGCATTGTGTTCCAGTTTTTCTTTAATGTTTTGTGTCAAAGTACAAAGCACATTTGGTGATTGTAGTTTGTATCTAGTTTCTTGCATTGTGTTCCAGTTTTGCTTTAATGTTTTGTGTCAAAGCACAAAAGACATTTGGTCATGGTAGTTTTGTAACTGATTTCTTGCATTGTGTTCCAGTTTTCTTTAATTTTTTTTTGTCAATGTACAAAGCACATTTGGTGATGGTAGTTTTTATCTAGTTTCTTGCATTGTGTTCCAGTTTTCTTTAATGTTTTGTGTTAAGCATCAAAGCACATTTCTTGACAGTAGGTTTGTATCTAGTTTTTTGCATTGTGTTCCAGTTTTGTTTTAATGTTTTGTGTCAATGTACAAAGCACATTTGGTGATGGTAGTTTTATGTCTAGTTTCTTGCATTGTGTTCCAGTTTTGTTTTAATATTTTGTGTCAAAGTACAAAGCACATTTGAGGATTGTAGATTTTTATCTAGTTTCTTGCATTGTGTTCCAGTTTTGTTTTAATGTTTTTTCATGTACAAAGCACATTTGGTGATGGTAGTTTTGTATCTAGTTTCTTGCATTTTTCCAGTTTTGTTTTAATGTTTTGTGTGAAAGTACAAAGCACATTTGGTGATGGTACATTTGTATCTAGTTTCTTGCATTGTGTTCCAGTTTTGTTTAATGTTTTGTGTCAAAGTACAAAGCACATTTGGTGATGGTAGTTTTGTATCTAGTTTCTTGCATTATGTTCCAGTTTTGCTTTAATGTTTTGTATTAAGCACAAAGCACATTTAGTGATGGTAGTTTTTTATCTAGTTTCTTGCATTGTGTTCCAGTTTTGTTTTAATGTTTTGTGTCAAAGGACAAAGCACATTTGGTGATGGTAGTTTTTATCTAGTTTCTTGCATTTTGTTCCAGTTTTGCTTTAATGTTTTGTGTCAAAGTACAAAGCACATTTGGTGATGGTAATTTTGTATCTAGTTTCTTGCATTGTGTTCCATTTTTGTATTAATGTTTTGTGTTAATAATCAAAGCACATTTGGTGATGGTAGTTTTCTATCTAGATTTCTTGCATTGTGTTCCAGTTTTTCTTTAATGGTTTTTTTTAAAGTACAAAGCACATTTGGTGATGGTAGTTTTGTATCTAGTTTCTTGCATTGTGTTCCAGTTTTGTTTTAATGTTTTTTGTCAAAATATAAAGCACATTTGGTGATGGTAGTTTTGTATCTAGTTTCTTGCATTGTGTTTCAGTTTTGTTTTAATGTTTTATGTCAAAGTACAAACCACATTTGGTGATGGTACATTTGTATCTATATTTTTGCATTTTTTCCAGTTTTGTTTTAATATTTTGTGTTAAGCATCAAAGCACATTTGATGATGGTAGTTTTCTATCTAGTTTCTTGCATTGTGTTCCTCAGCAGTATGTTTAATGGACTTACAAAGTACAAAGCACGTTTCGATGTGTTGGGCAGAGCACAGATAGCCCATTGTGTAGCTTTGTATTTAATTCAGAAACAACAACAGCATTGTGTTCCAGTTTTGTTTTAATGTTTTGTGTCAAGGTACAAAGCACATTTGGTGATGGTAGTTTTGTATCTAGTTTCTTGCATTGTGTTCCAGTTTTGCTTTAATGTTTTGTGTTAAGTATCAAAGCACATTTGGTGATGGTAATTTTGTATCTAGTTTCTTGCATTGTGTTCCAGTTTTGTTTTTATATTTTGTTTCAATGTACAAAGCACATTTGGTGATGGTATTAGGTTGATCTAATTTCTTGATTGTTTTAAATAATTTCTTTCAAGCATTACATGCAAGACTATACAATACTTCAATGCATGAACACATTTGTTTGAAAACATTTATTTTGATACTTTATTTCATGTAATATTTGTTACATAGCATTGTTTTAAACGAAATTGCAAGAAATTAAATGCGAAAAGCAGATGGTGTCGAAAATGCTCGATTTTGTCCACTTGACATTGCATTTAATGAGCTGAAAATGAAAGCAAAATTAAAGACATATGAAAATCAAACACACCATCTGTTAGAGGTGAAAAAAATTATCTATCAAATTACATGAAATATTTTGTGAAAGCGTTTTATTTATGAATATTTTTTTAACTTGAAAAAAAAGCACACGAATTATTCCTCAACCCAATATATTTGTATCTAGTTTCTTGCATTATATTTGAGTTTTGTTTTATGTTTTGTGTCAAAGTACAAAGCACATTTGGTGATAGTAGTTTTGTATCTAGTTTCTTGCATTGTGTTCCAGTTTTGGTTTAATGTTTTGTGTAAAAGTACAAAGCACATTTGGTGATGATAGTTTTGTATCTAGTTTCTTGCATTGTGTTCCAGTTTTCTTTAATATTTGTGTTAAGCATGAAAGCACATTTGGTGACAGTAGTTTTGTATCTAGTTTTTCATTGTGTTCAAGTTTTGTTTTAATGTTTTGTGTCAATGTATAAAGCACATTTGGTGATGATTGTTTTATATCTAGTTTCTTTCTTTGTGTTCCAGTTTTGTTTAATGTTTTTTTTCAATGAACAAAACACATTTGGTTATGGTAGTTTTGTATCTAGTTTCATGCATTGTGTTTCCAGTTTTGCTTTAATGTTTTGTGTCAAAGTACAAAGCACATTTGGTGATGGTAGTTTTGTATCTAGTTTCTTGCATTGTGTTCCAGTTTTGTTTTTATGTTTTGTGTCAAAGTACAAAGCACATTTGATGATGGTAGTTTTGTTTCTAGTTTCTTTCATTCTGTCTCAGTTTTGCTTTAATGTTTTGTGTCAAAGTACAAAGCACATTTGGTGATGGTATTTTTTTTATCTAATTTTTTGCATTGTGTTCCAGTTTTGTTTTAATATTTTGTGTCAAAGTACAAAGCACATTTGACGATGGTAGTTTTGTTTCTAGTTTCTTGCAATTTGTTCCAGTTTTGCTTTAATGTTTTGTATTAAGAATAAAAGAACATTTGGTGATAGACAGTTTTGTATCTAGTTTCTTGCATTATGTTCCAGTTTTGCTTTAATGTTTTGTATTAAGCATCAAAGATCATTTGGTGATGGTATTTTTATCTAGTTTCTTGCATTGTGTTCGAGTTTTGAGTTAATGTTTTGTATCAAACTACAAAGCACATTTGGTGATTGAAGTTTTGTATCTAGTTCCTTGCATTTTGTTCCAGTTTTGCTTTAGCGATTTATGTCAAAGTACAAAGCACATTTGGTGATGGTAGTTTTGTATCTAGTTCCATACATTGTGTTCCAGTTTTCTTTTTATGTCTAGTGTCAAAGTACAAAGGACATTTTGTGACGAGAGTTTTGTATCTAGGTTCTTGCATTGTGTTCCAGTTTTCCTTTAATGTTTTGTAATAAGCATCAAAGAACATTTGGTGGTGGTATTTTTATCTAGTTTCTTGCATTGTATTCCAGTTTTGTATTAATGTTTTGTGTGAAAGGAGAAAGCACATTTCATGATGGAAGTTTTGTATCTAATTTCTTCCATTGTGTTCCAGTGTTGCTTTAATGTTTTGTATTAAGCATCAAAGATCATTTGGTAATGGTATTTTTCTATCTAGATAATTGAATTGTGTTCCAATTTTTTTATTAATGGTTTGTTTAAAAGTACAAAACACATCTGGAGTTGTTAATTTTCTACCTAGTTTCTTGGATTGTGTTCCAGTTTTCTTTGAATGTTTTGTGTTAAAGTACAAAGCATATTTGGTGATGTTAGATTTGTATCTTGTTTCTTGCATTGTGTTCCTGTTTTGCTTTAATGTTTTGTATTATGAATCAAAGCACATCTGGAGATGGTAATTTTGTACCTACTTTCTTGCATTGTGTTCCAGTTTTGTTTTAATGTTTTGTGTGAAAGTACAAAGCACATTTGGTGATGGAAGTTTTTTGTCTAGTTTCTCTTTGCATTGGGTTCCAGTAGTCTTTTAATGTTTTGTGTCAAAGTACAAAGCACATTTGGTGATGGTATTTTTGTATTTAGTTTCTTGCATTGTCTTCCAGTTTTGCTTCAATGTTTTGTGTCAAAGTGCAAAGCACATTTGTTGATGGTATTTTTGTATCTAGTTTCTTCCATTTCGTTCCAGTTTTGTTTTAATGTTTTGTGTCAAAGTACAAAGCACATTTGATGATGGTAGTTTTGTATCTAGTTTCTTTCATTCTCTCTCAGTTTTGTTTTAATGTTTTGTGTCAAAGTACAAAGCACATTTGGTGATGGTAGTTTTCTATCAAGATTCTTGAATTGTGTTCCAATTTCTCTTTAATGTTTTGTTTAAAAGTACAAAGCATATCTGGAGATGGTAAATTTGTACCTACTTTTTTGCATTTTGTTCCAGTTTGGTTTTAATGTTTGTGTCAAAGTACAAAGCACATTTGGTGATAGAATTTTTTATCTAGTTTCTTGCATTGTGTTCGTGTTTTTTTATATTTTATGTCAAAGTACAAAGTATATTTGGTGACGGAAGTTTTGTATCTAGTTTCTTGCATTGTGTTCCAGTTTTGCTTTAATGTTTTGTATTAAGGATCAAAGAACATTTGGTGATTGCAGTTTTGTATCTAGTTTCTTTCATTTTGTTCCAGTCTTGCTTTAATGTTTTGTATTAAGCATCAAAGAACATTTGGTGATTGCAGATTTGGATCTAGTTTCTTTCATTTTGTTTCAGTTTTGCTTTAATGTTTTCTCTCAAAGTACAAAGCACATTTGATGATGGTAGTTTTGTATTTAGTTTCTTCCATTGTGTTTCAGTGCTGCTTTAATTTTTTGTGTTAAGCATCAAGGCACATTTGGTGATGGTAGTTTTGTATTTAGATATCTGCATAGTGTGGCAGTTTTGTTTTAATGTTTTGTGTCAAAGTAGAAATCACATTTCGTGATGGCAGTTTTGTATCTAGTTTTTTGCATTGTGTTCCAGTTTTTTTTAATGTTTTGTATACAAGTAAAAAGCACATTTAGTGATGGTAGTTTTGTATTTAGATTTTTGCATTGTGTTGCAGTTTTGCTTTAATATTTTGTGTCAAAATACAAAGCAAATTCGGTAATTGTAGTTTTGTATCTAGTTTCTCGCCTTGTATTCAACTTTTGATTTAATATTTCGTGGTAAGCATCTAAGTAAATTTGATGGTGGTAGCTTTCTATCTAATTTCTTGCATTGTGTTTAAATTTTTTTTAATGTTTTGTGTCAAAGTATAAAGCACCTTTGGTAATGGTAGATTTGTAACCAGTTTCTGGCATTGTCTTCTAGTTTTCTTTAATATTTTGTGTCAAAGTACAATGCACATTTCGTGATGGTAGATTTGTGTCTAGTTTCTTGCATTGTGTTCCAGTTTTGCTTTAATGTTTTGTGTCAAAGTACAAAACACATTTGGTGAAAGTAGGTTTGTTTCTAATTTTTTGCAATGTGTTCCTGTTATGTTTTGTGTTAATGTATAAAGCACATTTGTTGAGGGTAGTTTTGTTTCTAGTTTCTTGCATTGTGTTCCACTTTTCATTTAATGTTTTGTGTCAAAGTACAAAGCACATTTGGTGATCGTAGTTTTGTATCTACTTTTTTGCCTTGTGTTCAACTTTTGATTTAATATTTCGTGGTAAGCATCTAAGTAAATTTGATGGTGGTCGTTTTCTCTCTAAATTTTGAATTGTGTTCCATTTTATATTAATGTTTTGTGTCAATGTACAAAGCACATTTTGTGATGGTAGTTTTGTATCCAGTTTCTTGCATTGTGTTCCAGTTTTCTTTTAGTACTTTCCTTCTATGTATAAAGCACATTTGCTGATGGTAGTTTTGTATCTAATTTCTTGCATCATGTTCCAGTTTTCCTCTAATGTTTTTTGTCAATGTACAAAGCACATTTGGTGTTGTAGTTTTGTGTCTAGTTTTTGCATGGTGTTCCAGTTTTTTTTTTATATCTTGTGTTAAGCATCAAAGCACATATGGTGATGGTAGTTTTGTATTTAGTTTCTTGCTTTGTGTTCCTGTTATGTTTTTATGTTTTGTGTTAATGTATAAAGCACATTTGGTAGTTTTGTATCTAGTTTTTTTCATTGTGTTCCACTTTTCATTTAATGTTTTGTGTCAAAGTACAAAGCACATTTGGTGATCGTAGTTTTGTGTCTAGTTTTTTGCATTGTGTTCCAGTTTTGCTTTTATATTTTGTGTTAAGCATCAAAGCACATTTGATGATGGAAGTTTTATATTTCGTTTCTTGCATTGTATTCTAGTTTTGCTTTAATATTTTGTGTAAAGCATCAAAGTACATTTGTTGATGGTAGTTTCATATCTAGTTTTTTTAAATGTGTTCCAGAGTTTCTTTAATGTTTTCTGTCAAAGGTCAAAACATATTTCGTTCTGGTAGTTTGTATCTAGTTTCTTGCATTGTATTCTAGTTTTGCTTTAATGTTTTGTGTAAAGCATCAAAGCACATTTGGTGATGGTAGTTTCGTATCTGATATCTTGCATTGTGTTCCTGCTTTTCTTTAATTTTTTTTACCAATGTACAAACCAGATTTGGTGATGATAGATTTTTTATATAGTATCTTGCATTGTTTTCCAGTTTTCTTTAATTTCTGTGTTGAGCATCAAAGCACACTTGGTGACAGTAGTTTTGATCTAGTTTTTTGCATTGTGTTGAAGTTTTGTTTTAATGTATTGTGTCAATGTATAAAGCACATTTGGTGATGGTAGTTTTATGTCTAGTTTTTTGTATTGTGTTCCAGTTTTTTTTTTTATCTTTACGTGTCAAAGTACAAAGCACATTTGAGGATTGTAGATTAATATCTAGTTTCTTGCATTGTCTTCCAGTTTTGTTTTAATGTGTTTTTTCATGTACAAAGCACATTTGGTGATTATAGTTTTGTATCTCGTTTCTTGCATTTTTTCCAGTTTTGTTTTAATTGTTTGTGTCAAAGTATAAAGCTCATTTTGTGATGGTACATTTGTGTCTAGCTTCTTGCATTGTGTTTCAGTTTTGTTTAAATGTTTTATGTCAATGTATAAAGCACATTTGGTGATGGTAGTTTTGTTTCTAGTTTCTTGCATTATGTTCCAGTTTTGCTTTAATGTTTTGTATTAAGCATCAAAGATGATGTAGTGATGGTATTTTTATCTACTTTGTTGCATTGTATTCCAGTTTTGTATTAATGTTTTGTGTCAAAGGACAAAGCGCATTTGGTGATAGTAGTTTTATCTAGTTTCTTGCATTGTTTCCTAGTTTTGCTTTAATGTTTTGTGTCAAAGTACAAAGCACATCTGGAGATGGTAATTTTGTATCTAGTTTCTTGGATTGTGTTCCATTTTGTATTAATGTTTTGTGTTAATAATCAAAGCACATTTGGTGATGGTACTTTTCTATCTAGATTTCTGAAATGTGTTCCAATTTTTCTTTAATGGTTTGTTTTAAACTACAATGCACAATTGGTGATGGTAGTTTTGTATCTGGTTTCTTGCATTGTGTTCCAGTTTGGTTTTAATGTTTTTGTCAAAATATAAAGCACCTTTGGTGATGGTAGTTTTGTATCTGGTTTCTTGCATTGTGTTTGAAATTTGTTTTAATGTTTTATGTCAAAGTACAAACCACATTTCGTGATTGTACATTTGTATGTATATTTTGCATTTTTTTCCAGTTTTGCTTTAATATTTTGTGTTAAGCATCAAAGTAAATTTGATGATGGTAGTTTTCTATGTAGTTTCTTGCATTTCGTTCCTCAGCAGTATGTCTGCGGACTTACACGCTAAAATCCGCGTTTCGATACCCGTGTTGGGCAGAGCACAGATAGCCCATTGTGTAGCTTTGTGCTTAATTCAGAAACAACAACAGCATTGTGTTCCAGTTTTGTATTAATGTTTTGTGTCAAGGTATAAAGCACATTTGTTGATGGTAGTTTTCTATCTAGATTCTTGCATTGTGTTCCAGTTTTGCTTTAATGTTTTGTGTTAAGTATCAAAGCACATTTGGTGATGGTAATTTTGTATCTAGTTTCTTGCTTTGTGTTCCTGTTTTGTTTTTATATTTTGTTTCAATGTTTAAAGCACATTTGGTGATGGTATTAGGTTGAGGAATAATTTGTGAGCGTTTTTAAATAATTTCTTTCAAGCATTACATGCAAGACTATACAATACTTCAATGCATGAACACATTACACCGAAAACATTTATTTTGATACTTTATTTCATGTAATATTTAGGTACATAGCATTGTTTTAAACGAAATTGCAAGAAATTAAATGCGAAAAGCAGATGGTGTCGAAAATGCTCGATTTTGTCCACTTGACATTGCATTTAATGAGCTGAAAATGAAAGCAAAAATTAAAGACATATGAAAATCAAACACACCATCTGTTAGAGCAAAAAATTATCTACCAAATTACATGAAATATTTTATGAAAGCGTTTTATTTATGAATATATTTTAACTTGAAAAAACGCTCACGAATTATTCCTCAACCCAATATATTCGTATCTAGTTTCTTGCATTATATTTGAGTTTTGTTTTATGTTTTGTGTCAAAGTACAAAGCACATTTGGTGATAGTAGTTTTGTATCTAGTTTCTTGCATTGTCTTCCAGTTTTGGTATAATGTTTTGTGTAAAAGTACAAAGCACATTTAGTGATGATAGTTTTGGATATAGTATCTTGCATTGTGTTCTAGTTTTCTTTAATATTCTGTGTTAAGCATGAAAGCGCATTTGGTGACAGTAGTTTTGTATCTAGTTTTTTTCATTGTGTTCAAGTTTTGTTTTAATGTATTGTGTCAATGTATAAAGCACATTTGGTGATGATTGTTTTATATCTAGTTTCTTTCTTTGTGTTCCAGTTTTTGTTTAATGTTTTTTTTCCAATGAACAAAAACACATTTGGTTATAGTAGATTTGTATCTAGTTTCATGAACTTTGTTTTAGTTTTGCTTTAATATTTTATGTCAGAGTACAAAACACATTTACTGATCGTAGTTTTGTATCTAGTTTCTTGCATCGTGTTCCAGTTTTGATTTTATACTTTGTGTTAAGCATCAAAGCACATTTGATGATGGTAGTTTTGTTTCTAGTTTCTTTCATTCTGTCTCAGTTTTGCTTTAATGTTTTGTGTCAAAGTACAAAGCACATTTGGTGATGGTATTTTTTTTATCTAATTTTTTGCATTGTGTTCCAGTTTTGTTTTAATATTTTGTGTCAAAGTACAAAGCACATTTGACGATGGTAGTTTTGTTTCTAGTTTCTTGCAATTTGTTCCAGTTTTGCTTTAATGTTTTGTATTAAGAATAAAAGAACATTTGGTGATAGACAGTTTTGTATCTAGTTTCTTGCATTATGTTCCAGTTTTGCTTTAATGTTTTGTATTAAGCATCAAAGATCATTTGGTGATGGTATTTTTATCTAGTTTCTTGCATTGTGTTCGAGTTTTGAGTTAATGTTTTGTATCAAACTACAAAGCACATTTGGTGATTGAAGTTTTGTATCTAGTTCCTTGCATTTTGTTCCAGTTTTGCTTTAGCGATTTATGTCAAAGTACAAAGCACATTTGGTGATGGTAGTTTTGTATCTAGTTCCATACATTGTGTTCCAGTTTTCTTTTTATGTCTAGTGTCAAAGTACAAAGGACATTTTGTGACGAGAGTTTTGTATCTAGGTTCTTGCATTGTGTTCCAGTTTTCCTTTAATGTTTTGTAATAAGCATCAAAGAACATTTGGTGGTGGTATTTTTATCTAGTTTCTTGCATTGTATTCCAGTTTTGTATTAATGTTTTGTGTGAAAGGAGAAAGCACATTTCATGATGGAAGTTTTGTATCTAATTTCTTCCATTGTGTTCCAGTGTTGCTTTAATGTTTTGTATTAAGCATCAAAGATCATTTGGTAATGGTATTTTTCTATCTAGATAATTGAATTGTGTTCCAATTTTTTTATTAATGGTTTGTTTAAAAGTACAAAACACATCTGGAGTTGTTAATTTTCTACCTAGTTTCTTGGATTGTGTTCCAGTTTTCTTTGAATGTTTTGTGTTAAAGTACAAAGCATATTTGGTGATGTTAGATTTGTATCTTGTTTCTTGCATTGTGTTCCTGTTTTGCTTTAATGTTTTGTATTATGAATCAAAGCACATCTGGAGATGGTAATTTTGTACCTACTTTCTTGCATTGTGTTCCAGTTTTGTTTTAATGTTTTGTGTGAAAGTACAAAGCACATTTGGTGATGGAAGTTTTTTGTCTAGTTTCTCTTTGCATTGGGTTCCAGTAGTCTTTTAATGTTTTGTGTCAAAGTACAAAGCACATTTGGTGATGGTATTTTTGTATTTAGTTTCTTGCATTGTCTTCCAGTTTTGCTTCAATGTTTTGTGTCAAAGTGCAAAGCACATTTGTTGATGGTATTTTTGTATCTAGTTTCTTCCATTTCGTTCCAGTTTTGCTTTAATGCTTTGTGTCAAAGTACAAAGCACATTTGATGATGGTAGTTTTGTGTCTAGTTTCTTTCATTCTCTCTCAGTTTTGCTTTAATGTTTTGCGTCAAAGTACAAAGCACATTTGGTGATGGTACTTTTCTATCAAGATTCTTGAATTGTGTTCCAATTTCTCTTTAATGTTTTGTTTAAAAGTACAAAGCATATCTGGAGATGGTAAATTTGTACCTACTTTTTTGCATTTTGTTCCAGTTTGGTTTTAATGTTTGTGTCAAAGTACAAAGCACATTTGGTGATAGAATTTTTTATCTAGTTTCTTGCATTGTGTTCGTGTTTTTTTATATTTTATGTCAAAGTACAAAGTATATTTGGTGACGGAAGTTTTGTATCTAGTTTCTTGCATTGTGTTCCAGTTTTGCTTTAATGTTTTGTATTAAGGATCAAAGAACATTTGGTGATTGCAGTTTTGTATCTAGTTTCTTTCATTTTGTTCCAGTCTTGCTTTAATGTTTTGTATTAAGCATCAAAGAACATTTGGTGATTGCAGATTTGGATCTAGTTTCTTTCATTTTGTTTCAGTTTTGCTTTAATGTTTTCTCTCAAAGTACAAAGCACATTTGATGATGGTAGTTTTGTATTTAGTTTCTTCCATTGTGTTTCAGTGCTGCTTTAATTTTTTGTGTTAAGCATCAAGGCACATTTGGTGATGGTAGTTTTGTATTTAGATATCTGCATAGTGTGGCAGTTTTGTTTTAATGTTTTGTGTCAAAGTAGAAATCACATTTCGTGATGGCAGTTTTGTATCTAGTTTTTTGCATTGTGTTCCAGTTTTTTTTAATGTTTTGTATACAAGTAAAAAGCACATTTAGTGATGGTAGTTTTGTATTTAGATTTTTGCATTGTGTTGCAGTTTTGCTTTAATATTTTGTGTCAAAATACAAAGCAAATTCGGTAATTGTAGTTTTGTATCTAGTTTCTCGCCTTGTATTCAACTTTTGATTTAATATTTCGTGGTAAGCATCTAAGTAAATTTGATGGTGGTAGCTTTCTATCTAATTTCTTGCATTGTGTTTAAATTTTTTTTAATGTTTTGTGTCAAAGTATAAAGCACCTTTGGTAATGGTAGATTTGTAACCAGTTTCTGGCATTGTCTTCTAGTTTTCTTTAATATTTTGTGTCAAAGTACAATGCACATTTCGTGATGGTAGATTTGTGTCTAGTTTCTTGCATTGTGTTCCAGTTTTGCTTTAATGTTTTGTGTCAAAGTACAAAACACATTTGGTGAAAGTAGGTTTGTTTCTAATTTTTTGCAATGTGTTCCTGTTATGTTTTGTGTTAATGTATAAAGCACATTTGTTGAGGGTAGTTTTGTTTCTAGTTTCTTGCATTGTGTTCCACTTTTCATTTAATGTTTTGTGTCAAAGTACAAAGCACATTTGGTGATCGTAGTTTTGTATCTACTTTTTTGCCTTGTGTTCAACTTTTGATTTAATATTTCGTGGTAAGCATCTAAGTAAATTTGATGGTGGTCGTTTTCTCTCTAAATTTTTGAATTGTGTTCCATTTTTATATTAATGTTTTGTGTCAATGTACAAAGCACATTTTGTGATGGTAGTTTTGTATCCAGTTTCTTGCATTGTGTTCCAGTTTTCTTTTAGTACTTTCCTTCTATGTATAAAGCACATTTGCTGATGGTAGTTTTGTATCTAATTTCTTGCATCATGTTCCAGTTTTCCTCTAATGTTTTTTGTCAATGTACAAAGCACATTTGGTGTTCGTAGTTTTGTGTCTAGTTTTTGCATGGTGTTCCAGTTTTGCTTTTATATCTTGTGTTAAGCATCAAAGCACATATGGTGATGGTAGTTTTGTATTTAGTTTCTTGCTTTGTGTTCCTGTTATGTTTTTATGTTTTGTGTTAATGTATAAAGCACATTTGGTAGTTTTGTATCTAGTTTTTTTCATTGTGTTCCACTTTTCATTTAATGTTTTGTGTCAAAGTACAAAGCACATTTGGTGATCGTAGTTTTGTGTCTAGTTTTTTGCACCGTGTTCCAGTTTTGCTTTTATATTTTGTGTTAAGCATCAAAGCACATTTGATGATGGAAGTTTTATATTTCGTTTCTTGCATTGTATTCTAGTTTTGCTTTAATATTTTGTGTAAAGCATCAAAGTACATTTGTTGATGGTAGTTTCATATCTAGTTTTTTAAATGTGTTCCAGAGTTTCTTTAATGTTTTCTGTCAAAGGTCAAAACATATTTCGTTCTGGTAGTTTGTATCTAGTTTCTTGCATTGTATTCTAGTTTTGCTTTAATGTTTTGTGTAAAGCATCAAAGCACATTTGGTGATGGTAGTTTCGTATCTGATATCTTGCATTGTGTTCCTGTTTTTCTTTAATTTTTTTTACCAATGTACAAACCAGATTTGGTGATGATAGTTTTTTATATAGTATCTTGCATTGTTTTCCAGTTTTCTTTAATTTCTGTGTTGAGCATCAAAGCACACTTGGTGACAGTAGTTTTGATCTAGTTTTTGCATTGTGTTGAAGTTTTGTTTTAATGTATTGTGTCAATGTATAAAGCACATTTGGTGATGGTAGTTTTATGTCTAGTTTTTGTATTGTGTTCCAGTTTTGTTTTTATCTTACGTGTCAAAGTACGAAGCACATTTGAGGATTGTAGATTAATATCTAGTTTCTTGCATTGTCTTCCAGTTTTGTTTTAATGTGTTTTTTCATGTACAAAGCACATTTGGTGATTATAGTTTTGTATCTCGTTTCTTGCATTTTTTCCAGTTTTGTTTTAATTGTTTGTGTCAAAGTATAAAGCTCATTTTGTGATGGTACATTTGTGTCTAGCTTCTTGCATTGTGTTTCAGTTTTGTTTAAATGTTTTATGTCAATGTATAAAGCACATTTGGTGATGGTAGTTTTGTTTCTAGTTTCTTGCATTATGTTCCAGTTTTGCTTTAATGTTTTGTATTAAGCATCAAAGATGATGTAGTGATGGTATTTTTATCTACTTTGTTGCATTGTATTCCAGTTTTGTATTAATGTTTTGTGTCAAAGGACAAAGCGCATTTGGTGATAGTAGTTTTTATCTAGTTTCTTGCATTGTTTCCTAGTTTTGCTTTAATGTTTTGTGTCAAAGTACAAAGCACATCTGGAGATGGTAATTTTGTACCTAGTTTCTTGGATTGTGTTCCATTTTTGTATTAATGTTTTGTGTTAATAATCAAAGCACATTTGGTGATGGTACTTTTCTATCTAGATTTCTGAAATGTGTTCCAATTTTTCTTTAATGGTTTGTTTTAAACTACAATGCACAATTGGTGATGGTAGTTTTGTATCTGGTTTCTTGCATTGTGTTCCAGTTTGGTTTTAATGTTTTTTGTCAAAATATAAAGCACCTTTGGTGATGGTAGTTTTGTATCTGGTTTCTTGCATTGTGTTTGAAATTTGTTTTAATGTTTTATGTCAAAGTACAAACCACATTTCGTGATTGTACATTTGTATGTATATTTTGCACTTTTTTTCCAGTTTTGCTTTAATATTTTGTGTTAAGCATCAAAGTAAATTTGATGATGGTAGTTTTCTATGTAGTTTCTTGCATTTCGTTCCTCAGCAGTATGTCTGCGGACTTACACGCTAAAATCCGCGTTTCGATACCCGTGTTGGGCAGAGCACAGATAGCCCATTGTGTAGCTTTGTGCTTAATTCAGAAACAACAACAGCATTGTGTTCCAGTTTTGTATTAATGTTTTGTGTCAAGGTATAAAGCACATTTGTTGATGGTAGTTTTCTATCTAGATTCTTGCATTGTGTTCCAGTTTTGCTTTAATGTTTTGTGTTAAGTATCAAAGCACATTTGGTGATGGTAATTTTGTATCTAGTTTCTTGCTTTGTGTTCCTGTTTTGTTTTTATATTTTGTTTCAATGTTTAAAGCACATTTGGTGATGGTATTAGGTTGAGGAATAATTTGTGAGCGTTTTTAAATAATTTCTTTCAAGCATTACATGCAAGACTATACAATACTTCAATGCATGAACACATTACACCGAAAACATTTATTTTGATACTTTATTTCATGTAATATTTAGGTACATAGCATTGTTTTAAACGAAATTGCAAGAAATTAAATGCGAAAAGCAGATGGTGTCGAAAATGCTCGATTTTGTCCACTTGACATTGCATTTAATGAGCTGAAAATGAAAGCAAAAATTAAAGACATATGAAAATCAAACACACCATCTGTTAGAGCAAAAAATTATCTACCAAATTACATGAAATATTTTGCGAAAGCGTTTTATTTATGAATATATTTTTAACTTGAAAAAACGCTCACGAATTATTCCTCAACCCAATATATTCGTATCTAGTTTCTTGCATTATATTTGAGTTTTGTTTTATGTTTTGTGTCAAAGTACATAGCACATTTGGTGATAGTAGTTTTGTATCTAGTTTCTTGCATTGTCTTCCAGTTTTGGTATAATGTTTTGTGTAAAAGTACAAAGCACATTTAGTGATGATAGTTTTGGATATAGTATCTTGCATTGTGTTCTAGTTTTCTTTAATATTCTGTGTTAAGCATGAAAGCGCATTTGGTGACAGTAGTTTTGTATCTAGTTTTTTTCATTGTGTTCAAGTTTTGTTTTAATGTATTGTGTCAATGTATAAAGCACATTTGGTGATGATTGTTTTATATCTAGTTTCTTTCTTTGTGTTCCAGTTTTTGTTTAATGTTTTTTTTCCAATGAACAAAAACACATTTGGTTATAGTAGATTTGTATCTAGTTTCATGAACTTTGTTTTAGTTTCGCTTTAATCTTTTATGTCAGAGTACAAAACACATTTAGTGATCGTAGTTTTGTATCTAGTTTCTTGCATCGTGTTCCAGTTTTGATTTTATACTTTGTGTTAAGCATCAAAGCACATTTGATGATGGTAGTTTTATATTTCGTTTCTTGCATTGTATTCTAGTTTTGCTTTTATGTTTTGTGTAATGCATCAAAGTACATTTGTTGATGGTAGTTTCATATCTAGTTTTTTAAATGTGTTCCAGTTTTTCTTTAATGTTTTGTGTCAAAGTACAAAACACATTTCGTTCTGGTATTTTTGTATATAGTTTCTTACATTATGTTTAAGTTTTCTTTTTATCTTTTCTGTCAAAGTATAAAGCTCTTTTGATGATGGTATATTTGTATCTAGTTTCATGCATTGTCTTTAAGTTTTGCTCTAATATTTTGTGTTAAGCATAAAAGGAAATTT
Source organism: Tachypleus tridentatus (assembly GCF_004210375.1). Taxonomy (NCBI): domain Eukaryota; kingdom Metazoa; phylum Arthropoda; class Merostomata; order Xiphosura; family Limulidae; genus Tachypleus; species Tachypleus tridentatus. The sequence goes on from NC_134831.1 coordinate 103,470,198, forward strand.
GATGATGATAGTTTTATATCTAGTTTCTTACATTGTGTTCCTGTTTTTCTTTCATGTTTTTTACCAATGTATAAACCACATTTGGTGATGATAGTTTTGTATATAGTATCTTGCATTGTGTTCCAGTTTTCTTTAATATTCTGTGTTGAGCATCAAAGCACATTTGGTAACAGTAGTTTTGTATCTAGTACCTTGCATTGTGATCAAGTTTTGTTTTAATGTATTATGTCAATGTATAAAGCACATTTGATGATGGTAGATTTATAACTAGTTTGTTGCATTGTTTTCCAGTTTTGTTTTAATGTTTTTTATCAATGTACAAAGCACGTTTGGTGATGGTAGATTTGTATCTAGATTTTGGTATTGCTTTCCAGTTTTGTTTTAATGTCTTGTGTAAAAGTACAAAGTACATTTAGTGATTGTTGTTTTGTATCTAGTTTCTTGCATTGTGTTCAAGTTTTGTTTTAATGTATTGTGTGAATTTATAAAGTACATTTAGTGATTGGTGTTTTGTATCTAGTTTCTTGCATTGTGTTCCAGTTTTGTTTTAATGTCTTGTGTCAAAGTACAAAGTACATTTAGTGATTCTTGTTTTGTATCTAGTTTATTGCATTGTGTTTCAGTTTTCTTTAATGTTTTGTGTCAATGTAAAAATCACATTTGGTGATGGTAGATTTGTATCTAGTTTCTTGCATTCTTTTCTAGTTTGATTTAATAATTTGTGTCAATGTACAAAGCACATTTGATGATGGTAGTTTTATATCTAGTTTCTTACATTGTGTTGTTGTTTTTCTTTCATGATTTTTACCAATGTATAAACCACATTTGGTGATGATAGTTTTGTATATAGTATCTTGCATTGTGTTCCAGTTTTCTTTAATATTCTGTGTTGAGCATCAAAGCACATTTGGTAACAGTAGTTTTGTATCTACTTTTTTGCATTCTGATCAAGTTTTGTTTTATTGTATTATGTCAATGTATAAAGCACATTTGATGATGGTAGATTTATAACTAGTTTGTTGCATTGTTTTCCAGTTTTGTTTTAATGTTTTTTATCAATGTACAAAGCACGTTTGGTGATGGTAGATTTGTATCTAGTTTTTGGTATTGTTTTCCAGTTTTGTTTTAATGTCTTGTGTAAAAGTATAAAGTACATTTAGTGATTGTTGTTTTGTATCTAGTTTCTTGCATTGTGTTCAAGTTTTGTTTTAATGTATTGTGTCAAAGTACAAAGTACATTTAGTGATTCTTGTTTTGTATCTAGTTTATTGCATTGTGTTACAGTTTTCTTTAATGTTTGTGTCAATGTAAAAATCACATTTGGTGATGGTAGATTTGTATCTAGTTTCTTGCATTCTTTTTTTCTTTGATTTAATAATTTGTGTCAATGTACAAAGCATATTTGGTGATGGTAGTTTTGTATCTAGTTTCTTGCATTGTGTTCCAGTTTTGGCTTAATTTTTTTTAACAATATAAAAAAACACATTTTGTTATGGAAGATTTGTATCTAGTTTCATAAACTGTGTTCATTTTCGCTTTAATCTTTTGTGTCAAAGTACAAAGCATAGTTGGTGATCGTAGTTTTGTATCAAGTTTCTTGCATCGTGTTCCAGTTTTTCTTTCATATTTTGTTTTAAGCATCAAAGCACATTTGATGATTGTAATTTTATATTTCGTTTCTTGCATTGTATTCTAGTTTTGGTTTAATGTTTTGTGTAAAGCATCAAAGTACATTTGTTGATGGTTAGTTTCATATTTAGTTTTTTGATATGTGTTTCAGTTTTTTTTTAATGTTTTGTGTCAAAGTACAAAACACATTTCGTTCTGGTATATTTGTATCTAGTTTCATGCATTGTCTTCCAGTTTTGCTCTAATATTTTGTGTTAAGCATAAAAGGAAATTTGATGATGGTAGTTTTATATCTAGTTTGTTGCATTGTGTTTCAGTTTTCTTTAATATTCTGTGTTGAGCATCAAAGCACATTTAATGAGAGTAGTTTTGTATGTAGTTCTTTGCATTGTTTTCAAGTTTTGTTTTAATGTATTATGTCAATGTATAAAGTACATTTGATGATGGTAGATTTATATCTAGTTTTTGGTATTGTCTTCCAGTTTTGTTTTGTTTTGTGTCAAAGTACAAAGCACATTTTGTGATGATAGTTTTTTATATAGTATCTTGCATTGTGTTCCAGTTTTCTGTAATATTTTGTGTTAAGCATCAAAGCGCATTTGGTGACAGTAGTTTTGTATCTAGTTTTTTGAATTGTGTTCAAGTTTTGACTTATTGTATTGTGTCAATGTATAAAGCACATTTAATGATGGTAGTTTTGTATCTAGTTTCTTGCATTGTGTTCCAGTTTTGCTTTAATATTTTGTGTCAAAGTACGAAAGACATTTGGTGATTGTCGTTTTCTATCTGGTTTTTTTATTGTGTTCCAGTTTTATATTAATGGTTTGTGTCAAAGTATAAATCACATTTGGTGATGGTAAATTTGTATCTAGTTTCTAGCATAGTCTTCTAGTTTTCTTTAATGTTTTGTGCAAATGTACAAAGTACATTTGCTGATGGTAGTTTTGTATCCAGAGTCTTGCATTGTGTTCCAGTTTTCTTTTGGTATTTTGCTTCAATGTATAAAGCACATTTCGTGATGGTAGTTTTGTATCTAATTTCTTGCATCATGTTCCAGTTTTCCTCTAATGTTTTTTGTCAATGTACAAAGCACATTTGGTGATCGTAGTTTTGTGTCTAGTTTTTGCATGGTGTTCCAGTTTTGCTTTTATATCTTGTGTTAAGCATCAAAGCACATTTGATGATGGTAGTTTTATATTTCGTTTCTTGCATTATATTCTAGTTTTGCTTTAATGTTTTCTGTAAAGCATCAAAGCAGATTTGGTGATGGTAGTTTTGTATCTAGTTTCTTGCGTTGTGTTCAACTTTTGATTTAATTTTTGTGTTAAGCATCAAAGTAAATTTTATGATGTTAGTTTTGTATCTAGTTTCTTGCATTGTGTTCCAGTTTTGTTTTAATGTTTTTTTACCAATATGAAAAGGACATTTGGTGATAGTAGATTTGTTTCTGGTTTCTTGTATTGTCTTCCAGTTTTGGTTTAATGTTTTGTGTCAATGTACAAATCACATATGGTAATGGTAGTTTTGTGTCTAGTTTCTTGCTTTGTGTTCCTGTTTTGTTTTTATGTTTAGTGTCAATGTATAAAGCACATTTGGTGATGTTCGTTTTCTATCTAGTTTCTTTAATTGTGTTCCAGTTTTATATTAATGGTTTGTGTCAAAGTATAAATCACATTTGGTGATGGTAGATTTGTATCTAGTTTCTAGCATACTCTTCTAGTTTTTTTTAATGTTTTGTGTTAATGTACAAAGCACATTTGGTGATTTTAGTTTTGTGTCTAGTTTCTTGCATTGTGTTCCACTTTTGCTTTAATTTTTGTGTTAAGCATCAAAGTAAATTTGATGATGGTAGTTTTGTATCTAGTTTTTTGCATTGTGTTCCAGTTTTTTTTAATGTTTTTTTACCAATGTACAAAGCACATTTGGTGATGGTAGTTTTGTATCTAGTTTCTTGCATTGTGTTCCAGTTTTGCTTTAATGTTTTGTGTCAAAGTACAAAGCACATTTGGTGATGGTAGTTTTGTATTTAGTTTCTTTAATTGTGTTCCAGTTTTATATTAATGTTTTGTGTCAAAGTATAAAGCACATTTGGTGATGGTAGATTTGTATCTAGTTTCTTGCATTGTGTTCCAGTTTTTTTTTAATGTTTTGTGTTAATGTACAAAGCACATTTGGTGATGGTAGTTTTGAATCCAGTTTTTTGCATTGTGTTCCAGTTTTAATTCAGTATTTTCCTTTAATGTATAAAGCACATTTGGTGATTTTAGTTTTGTGTCTAGTTCCTTGCATTGTGTTTTTGTTTTGCTTTAATGTTTTGTGTGAAAGTTCAAAGCACATTTGATGATGGTAGTTTTGTATCTAGTTTCTTGCATTGTGTTCCAGTTTTGCTTTTATTTTTGTGTTAAGCATCAAAGTAAATTTGATGATGGTAGTTTTGTGTTTAGTTTCTTGCATTGTGTTACAGTTTTGCTTTAATGTTTTGTGTTAAGCATCAAAGCACATTTGATGATGGTAGTTTTGTATTTAGTTTCTTGCATTGTGTTCCAGTTTTGTTTTAATGTTTTTTGTCAATGTACAAAGCACATTTTGTGATGGTAGATTTGTATCTAGTTTCTTGCATTGTGTTCCAGTTTTGTTTTAATGTTTTGTGTCAAAGTACAAAGCACATTTGGTGATGGTAGTTTTGTATCTAGTTTCTTGCATTGTGTTCCAGTTTTGTTTTAATGTTTTTTTTACCAATGTACAAAGCACATTTAGTGATGGTAGTTTTGTATCTAGTTTCTTGCATTGTGTTCCAGTTTTGTTTTAATGTTTTGTGTTAAGCATCAAAGCACATTTTGTGATGGTAGTTTTGTATCTAGTTTCTTGCATTGTGTTCCAGTTTTGTTTTAATGTTTTGTGTCAAAGTACAAAGCACATTTGGTGATGGTAGTTTTGTATCTAGTTTCTTGCATTGTGTTCCAGTTTTGTTTTAATATTTTGTGTCAATGTATAAAGCACATTAAGTGATGGTAGTTTTGTGTCTAGATGGAATTTTTTATCTAGTTTCTTGTATTGTGTTCCAGTTTTGTTTTTATGTTTTGTGTCAAAGTTCAAAGCACATTTGATGATGGTAGTTTTATATCTAGTTTCTTGCATTGTGTTCCAGTTTTGTTTTAATGTTTTTTGTCAAAGTACAAAGCACATTTGGTGATGGTAGTTTTGTATCTCGTTTGATGCATTCATTGTTGTAGTTTTTTTTAATGTTTTGTTTCAATGTACAAAGCACATTTGGTGATGGTAGTTTTGTATCTAGTTTCTTGCATTGTGTTCCAGTTTTGTTTTAATGTTTTTGTCAAAGTACAAAGCACATTTGGTGATGGTAGTTTTGTATCTAGTTTCTTGCATTGTGTTCCAGTTTTACTTTTATGTTTTGTGTCAAAATACAAAGCACATTTGGTGATGGTTGTTTTGTATCTAGTTTCTTGCATTGTGTTCAAGTTTTGTTTTAATGTTTTGTGTAAGCATGTAACTACATTTGATGATGGTAGTTTTGTATCTAGTTTCTTGCATTGTGTTCCAGTTTTGTTTTAATGTTTTGTGTCAAAGTACAAAGCACATTTGGTGATGGTAGTTTTGTATCTAGTTTCTTGCATTGTGTTCCAGTTTTGTTTTAATGTTTTGTGTCAATGTACAAAGCACATTTGGTGATGGTAGTTTTGTATCTAGTTTCTTGCATTGTGTTCCAGTTTTGTTTTAATGTTTTGTGTCAAAGTACAAAGCACATTTGGTGATGGTAGTTTTGTATCTAGTTTCTTGCATTGTGTTCCAGTTTTGTTTTAATGTTTTGTGTCAAAGTACAAAGCACATTTGGTGATGGTAGTTTTGTATCTAGTTTCTTGCATTGTGTTCCAGTTTTGTTTTAATGTTTTGTGTCAAAGTACAAAGCACATTTGGTGATGGTAGTTTTGTATCTAGTTTCTTGCATTGTGTTCCAGTTTTGTTTTAATGTTTTGTGTCAAAGTACAAAGCACATTTGGTGATGGTAGTTTTGTATCTAGTTTCTTGCATTGTGTTCCAGTTTTGTTTTAATGTTTTGTGTGTCAAAGTACAAAGCACATTTGGTGATGGTAGTTTTGTATCTAGTTTCTTGCATTGTGTTCCAGTTTTGTTTTAATGTTTTGTGTCAAAGTACAAAGCACATTTGGTGATGGTAGTTTTGTATCTAGTTTCTTGCATTGTGTTCCAGTTTTGTTTTAATGTTTTGTGTCAAAGTACAAAGCACATTTGGTGATGGTAGTTTTGTATCTAGTTTCTTGCATTGTGTTCCAGTTTTGTTTTAATGTTTTGTGTCAAAGTACAAAGCACATTTGGTGATGGTAGTTTTGTATCTAGTTTCTTGCATTGTGTTCCAGTTTTGTTTTAATTTTTGTGTCAAAGTACAAAGCACATTTGGTGATGGTAGTTTTGTATCTAGTTTCTTGCATTGTGTTCCAGTTTTGTTTTAATGTTTTGTGTCAAAGTACAAAGCACATTTGGTGATGGTAGTTTTGTATCTAGTTTCTTGCATTGTGTTCCAGTTTTGTTTTAATGTTTTGTGTCAAAGTACAAAGCACATTTGGTGATGGTAGTTTTGTATCTAGTTTCTTGCATTGTGTTCCAGTTTTGTTTTAATGTTTTGTGTCAAAGTACAAAGCACATTTGGTGATGGTAGTTTTGTATCTAGTTTCTTGCATTGTGTTCCAGTTTTGTTTTAATGTTTTGTGTCAAAGTACAAAGCACATTTGGTGATGGTAGTTTTGTATCTAGTTTCTTGCATTGTGTTCCAGTTTTGTTTTAATGTTTTGTGTCAAAGTACAAAGCACATTTGGTGATGGTAGTTTTGTATCTAGTTTCTTGCATTGTGTTCCAGTTTTGTTTTAATGTTTTGTGTCAAAGTACAAAGCACATTTGGTGATGGTAGTTTTGTATCTAGTTTCTTGCATTGTGTTCCAGTTTTGTTTTAATGTTTTGTGTCAAAGTACAAAGCACATTTGGTGATGGTAGTTTTGTATCTAGTTTCTTGCATTGTGTTCCAGTTTTGTTTTTTTAATGTTTTGTGTCAAAGTACAAAGCACATTTGGTGATGGTAGTTTTGTATCTAGTTTCTTGCATTGTGTTCCAGTTTTGTTTTAATGTTTTGTGTCAAAGTACAAAGCACATTTGGTGATGGTAGTTTTGTATCTAGTTTCTTGCATTGTGTTCCAGTTTTGTTTTAATGTTTTGTGTCAAAGTACAAAGCACATTTGGTGATGGTAGTTTTGTATCTAGTTTCTTCCATTGTGTTCCATTTTTGTTTTATTTTTGTGTCAAAGTACAAAGCACATTTGGTGATGGTAGTTTTGTATCTCGTTTCTTGCATTGTGTTCCAGTTTTGTTTTAATGTTTTGTGTCAAAGTACAAAGCACATTTGGTGATGGTAGTTTTGTATCTAGTTTCTTGCATTGTGTTCCAGTTTTGTTTTAATGTTTTGTGTCAAAGTACAAAGCACATTTGGTGATGGTAGTTTTGTATCTAGTTTCTTGCATTGTGTTCCAGTTTTGTTTTAATGTTTTGTGTCAAAGTACAAAGCACATTTGGTGATGATGTTTTGTATCTAGTTTCTTGCATTGTATCTAGTTTTGTTTTTGCATTGTGTCAAAGTACAAAGCACATTTGGTGAGTAGTTTTGTATTTAGTTTCTTGCATTGTGTTCAGTTTTACAAAGCACATGTCAAAGTACAAAGCACATTTGGTAGTTTTGTATGTGGTTTCTTGCATTGTGTTCCAGTTTTGTTTTAATGTTTTGTGTCAAAGTACAAAGCACATTTGGTGATGGTAGTTTTGTATCTAGTTTCTTGCATTGTGTTCCAGTTTTGTTTTAATGTTTTGTGTCAAAGTACAAAGCACATTTGGTGATGGTAGTTTTGTATCTAGTTTCTTGCATTGTGTTCCAGTTTTGTTTTAATGTTTTGTGTCAAAGTACAAAGCACATTTGGTGATGGTAGTTTTGTATCTAGTTTCTTTCTTGCATTGTGTTCAAGTTTTTTTAGTTTCTTCCATTGTTTAATGTTTTGTGTCAAAGTACAAAGCACATTTGGTGATGGTAGTTTTGTATCTAGTTTCTTGCATTGTGTTCCAGTTTTGTTTTAATGTTTTGTGTCAAAGTACAAAGCACATTTGGTGATGGTAGTTTTGTATCTAGTTTCTTGCATTGTGTTCCAGTTTTGTTTTAATGTTTTGTGTCAAAGTACAAAGCACATTTGGTGATGGTAGTTTTGTATCTAGTTTCTTGCATTGTGTTCCAGTTTTGTTTTAATGTTTTGTGTCAAAGTACAAAGCACATTTGGTGATGGTAGTTTTGTATCTAGTTTCTTGCATTGTGTTCCAGTTTTGTTTTAATGTTTTGTGTCAAAGTACAAAGCACATTTGGTGATGGTAGTTTTGTATCTAGTTTCTTGCATTGTGTTCCAGTTTTGTTTTAATGTTTTGTGTCAAAGTACAAAGCACATTTGGTGTGATGGTAGTTTTGTATCTAGTTTCTTGCATTGTGTTCCAGTTTTGTTTTAATGTTTTGTGTCAAAGTACAAAGCACATTTGGTGATGGTAGTTTTGTATCTAGTTTCTTGCATTGTGTTCCAGTTTTGTTTTAATGTTTTTGTGTCAAAGTACAAAGCACATTTGGTGATGGTAGTTTTGTATCTAGTTTCTTGCATTGTGTTCCAGTTTTGTTTTAATGTTTTGTGTCAAAGTACAAAGCACATTTGGTGATGGTAGTTTTGTATCTAGTTTCTTGCATTGTGTTCCAGTTTTGTTTTAATGTTTTGTGTCAAAGTACAAAGCACATTTGGTGATGGTAGTTTTGTATCTAGTTTCTTGCATTGTGTTCCAGTTTTTTTTAATGTTTTGTGTCAAAGTACAAAGCACATTTGGTGATGGTAGTTTTGTATCTAGTTTCTTGCATTGTGTTCCAGTTTTGTTTTAATGTTTTGTGTCAAAGTACAAAGCACATTTGGTGATGGTAGTTTTGTATCTAGTTTCTTGCATTGTGTTCCAGTTTTGTTTTAATGTTTTGTGTCAAAGTACAAAGCACATTTGGTGATGGTAGTTTTGTATCTAGTTTCTTGCATTGTGTTCCAGTTTTGTTTTAATGTTTTGTGTCAAAGTACAAAGCACATTTGGTGATGGTAGTTTTGTATCTAGTTTCTTGCATTGTGTTCCAGTTTTGTTTTAATGTTTTGTGTCAAAGTACAAAGCACATTTGGTGATGGTAGTTTTGTATCTAGTTTCTTGCATTGTGTTCCAGTTTTGTTTTAATGTTTTGTGTCAAAGTACAAAGCACATTTGGTGATGGTAGTTTTGTATCTAGTTTCTTGCATTGTGTTCCAGTTTTGTTTTAATGTTTTGTGTCAAAGTACAAAGCACATTTGGTGATGGTAGTTTTGTATCTAGTTTCTTGCATTGTGTTCCAGTTTTGTTTTAATGTTTTGTGTCAAAGTACAAAGCACATTTGGTGATGGTAGTTTTGTATCTAGTTTCTTGCATTGTGTTCCAGTTTTGTTTTAATGTTTTGTGTCAAAGTACAAAGCACATTTGGTGATGGTAGTTTTGTATCTAGTTTCTTGCATTGTGTTCCAGTTCCAGTTTTGTTTTAATGTTTTGTGTCAAAGTACAAAGCACATTTGGTGATGGTAGTTTTGTATCTAGTTTCTTGCATTGTGTTCCAGTTTTGTTTTAATGTTTTGTGTCAAAGTACAAAGCACATTTGGTGATGGTAGTTTTGTATCTAGTTTCTTGCATTGTGTTCCAGTTTTGTTTTAATGTTTTGTGTCAAAGTACAAAGCACATTTGGTGATGGTAGTTTTGTATCTAGTTTCTTGCATTGTGTTCCAGTTTTGTTTTAATGTTTTGTGTCAAAGTACAAAGCACATTTGGTGATGGTAGTTTTGTATCTAGTTTCTTGCATTGTGTTCCAGTTTTGTTTTAATGTTTTGTGTCAAAGTACAAAGCACATTTGGTGATGGTAGTTTTGTATCTAGTTTCTTGCATTGTGTTCCAGTTTTGTTTTAATGTTTTGTGTCAAAGTACAAAGCACATTTGGTGATGGTAGTTTTGTATCTAGTTTCTTGCATTGTGTTCCAGTTTTGTTTTAATGTTTTGTGTCAAAGTACAAAGCACATTTGGTGATGGTAGTTTTGTATCTAGTTTCTTGCATTGTGTTCCAGTTTTGTTTTAATGTTTTGTGTCAAAGTACAAAGCACATTTGGTGATGGTAGTTTTGTATCTAGTTTCTTGCATTGTGTTCCAGTTTTGTTTTAATGTTTTGTGTCAAAGTACAAAGCACATTTGGTGATGGTAGTTTTGTATCTAGTTTCTTGCATTGTGTTCCAGTTTTGTTTTAATGTTTTGTGTCAAAGTACAAAGCACATTTGGTGATGGTAGTTTTGTATCTAGTTTCTTGCATTGTGTTCCAGTTTTGTTTTAATGTTTTGTGTCAAAGTACAAAGCACATTTGGTGATGGTAGTTTTGTATCTAGTTTCTTGCATTGTGTTCCAGTTTTTTTGTTTTAATGTTTTGTGTCAAAGTACAAAGCACATTTGGTGATGGTAGTTTTGTATCTAGTTTCTTGCATTGTGTTCCAGTTTTGTTTTAATGTTTTGTGTCAAAGTACAAAGCACATTTGGTGATGGTAGTTTTGTATCTAGTTTCTTGCATTGTGTTCCAGTTTTGTTTTAATGTTTTGTGTCAAAGTACAAAGCACATTTGGTGATGGTAGTTTTGTATCTAGTTTCTTGCATTGTGTTCCAGTTTTGTTTTAATGTTTTGTGTCAAAGTACAAAGCACATTTGGTGATGGTAGTTTTGTATCTAGTTTCTTGCATTGTGTTCCAGTTTTGTTTTAATGTTTTGTGTCAAAGTACAAAGCACATTTGGTGATGGTAGTTTTGTATCTAGTTTCTTGCATTGTGTTCCAGTTTTGTTTTAATGTTTTGTGTCAAAGTACAAAGCACATTTGGTGATGGTAGTTTTGTATCTAGTTTCTTGCATTGTGTTCCAGTTTTGTTTTAATGTTTTGTGTCAAAGTACAAAGCACATTTGGTGATGGTAGTTTTGTATCTAGTTTCTTGCATTGTGTTCCAGTTTTGTTTTAATGTTTTGTGTCAAAGTACAAAGCACATTTGGTGATGGTAGTTTTGTATCTAGTTTCTTGCATTGTGTTCCAGTTTTGTTTTAATGTTTTGTGTCAAAGTACAAAGCACATTTGGTGATGGTAGTTTTGTATCTAGTTTCTTGCATTGTGTTCCAGTTTTGTTTTAATGTTTTGTGTCAAAGTACAAAGCACATTTGGTGATGGTAGTTTTGTATCTAGTTTCTTGCATTGTGTTCCAGTTTTGTTTTAATGTTTTGTGTCAAAGTACAAAGCACATTTGGTGATGGTAGTTTTGTATCTAGTTTCTTGCATTGTGTTCCAGTTTTGTTTTAATGTTTTGTGTCAAAGTACAAAGCACATTTGGTGATGGTAGTTTTGTATTTAGTTTCTTGCATTGTGTTCCAGTTTTGTTTTAATGTTTTGTGTCAAAGTACAAAGCACATTTGGTGATGGTTGTACAAAGCACATTTGTATGGTAGTTTTTATCTTGCATTGTGTTCCAGTTTTGTTTTAATGTTTTGTGTCAAAGTACAAAGCACATTTGGTGATGGTAGTTTTGTATCTAGTTTCTTGCATTGTGTTCCAGTTTTGTTTTAATGTTTTGTGTCAAAGTACAAAGCACATTTGGTGATGGTAGTTTTGTATCTAGTTTCTTGCATTGTGTTCCAGTTTTGTTTTAATGTTTTGTGTCAAAGTACAAAGCACATTTGGTGATGGTAGTTTTGTATCTAGTTTCTTGCATTGTGTTCCAGTTTTGTTTTAATGTTTTGTGTCAAAGTACAAAGCACATTTGGTGATGGTAGTTTTGTATCTAGTTTCTTGCATTGTGTTCCAGTTTTGTTTTAATGTTTTGTGTCAAAGTACAAAGCACATTTGGTGATGGTAGTTTTGTATCTAGTTTCTTGCATTGTGTTCCAGTTTTGTTTTAATGTTTTGTGTCAAAGTACAAAGCACATTTGGTGATGGTAGTTTTGTATCTAGTTTCTTGCATTGTGTTCCAGTTTTGTTTTAATGTTTTGTGTCAAAGTACAAAGCACATTTGGTGATGGTAGTTTTGTATCTAGTTTCTTGCATTGTGTTCCAGTTTTGTTTTAATGTTTTGTGTCAAAGTACAAAGCACATTTGGTGATGGTAGTTTTGTATCTAGTTTCTTGCATTGTGTTCCAGTTTTGTTTTAATGTTTTGTGTCAAAGTACAAAGCACATTTGGTGATGGTAGTTTTGTATCTAGTTTCTTGCATTGTGTTCCAGTTTTGTTTTAATGTTTTGTGTCAAAGTACAAAGCACATTTGGTGATGGTAGTTTTGTATCTAGTTTCTTGCATTGTGTTCCAGTTTTGTTTTAATGTTTTGTGTCAAAGTACAAAGCACATTTGGTGATGGTAGTTTTGTATCTAGTTTCTTGCATTGTGTTCCAGTTTTGTTTTAATGTTTTGTGTCAAAGTACAAAGCACATTTGGTGATGGTAGTTTTGTATCTAGTTTCTTGCATTGTGTTCCAGTTTTGTTTTAATGTTTTGTGTCAAAGTACAAAGCACATTTGGTGATGGTAGTTTTGTATCTAGTTTCTTGCATTGTGTTCCAGTTTTGTTTTAATGTTTTGTGTCAAAGTACAAAGCACATTTGGTGATGTATCTAGTTTTGTATGTTAGTTTTTTGTCTTGCATTGTGATTCCAGTTTTGTATCTAGTTTCTTGCATTGTGTTTTTGTTTTAATGTTTTTTGTGTTCAAAGTGTCAAACAAAGCACATTTGGTGATGGTAGTTTTGTATCTAGTTTCTTGCATTGTGTTCCAGTTTTGTTTTAATGTTTTGTGTCAAAGTACAAAGCACATTTGGTGATGGTAGTTTTGTATCTAGTTTCTTGCATTGTGTTCCAGTTTTGTTTTAATGTTTTGTGTCAAAGTACAAAGCACATTTGGTGATGGTAGTTTTGTATCTAGTTTCTTGCATTGTGTTCCAGTTTTGTTTTAATGTTTTGTGTCAAAGTACAAAGCACATTTGGTGATGGTAGTTTTGTATCTAGTTTCTTGCATTGTGTTCCAGTTTTGTTTTAATGTTTTGTGTCAAAGTACAAAGCACATTTGGTGATGGTAGTTTTGTATCTAGTTTCTTGCATTGTGTTCCAGTTTTGTTTTAATGTTTTTGTCAAATACAAAGCACATTTTGATGTTTTGTCAAAGTACAAAGCACATTTGGTGATGGTAGTTTTGTATCTAGTTTCTTGCATTGTGTTCCAGTTTTGTTTTAATGTTTTGTGTCAAAGTACAAAGCACATTTGGTGATGGTAGTTTTGTATCTAGTTTCTTGCATTGTGTTCCAGTTTTGTTTTAATGTTTTGTGTCAAAGTACAAAGCACATTTGGTGATGGTAGTTTTGTATCTAGTTTCTTGCATTGTGTTCCAGTTTTGTTTTAATGTTTTGTGTCAAAGTACAAAGCACATTTGGTGATGGTAGTTTTGTATCTAGTTTCTTGCATTGTGTTCCAGTTTTGTTTTAATGTTTTGTGTCAAAGTACAAAGCACATTTGGTGATGGTAGTTTTGTATCTAGTTTCTTGCATTGTGTTCCAGTTTTGTTTTAATGTTTTGTGTCAAAGTACAAAGCACATTTGGTGATGGTAGTTTTGTATCTAGTTTCTTGCATTGTGTTCCAGTTTTGTTTTAATGTTTTGTGTCAAAGTACAAAGCACATTTGGTGATGGTAGTTTTGTATCTAGTTTCTTGCATTGTGTTCCAGTTTTGTTTTAATGTTTTGTGTCAAAGTACAAAGCACATTTGGTGATGGTAGTTTTGTATCTAGTTTCTTGCATTGTGTTCCAGTTTTGTTTTAATGTTTTGTGTCAAAGTACAAAGCACATTTGGTGATGGTAGTTTTGTATCTAGTTTCTTGCATTGTGTTCCAGTTTTGTTTTAATGTTTTGTGTCAAAGTACAAAGCACATTTGGTGATGGTAGTTTTGTATCTAGTTTCTTGCATTGTGTTCCAGTTTTGTTTTAATGTTTTGTGTCAAAGTACAAAGCACATTTGGTGATGGTAGTTTTGTATCTAGTTTCTTGCATTGTGTTCCAGTTTTGTTTTAATGTTTTGTGTCAAAGTACAAAGCACATTTGGTGATGGTAGTTTTGTATCTAGTTTCTTGCATTGTGTTCCAGTTTTGTTTTAATGTTTTGTGTCAAAGTACAAAGCACATTTGGTGATGGTAGTTTTGTATCTAGTTTCTTGCATTGTGTTCCAGTTTTGTTTTAATGTTTTGTGTCAAAGTACAAAGCACATTTGGTGATGGTAGTTTTGTATGTAGTTTCTTGCATTGTGTTCCAGTTTTGTTTTAATGTTTTGTGTCAAAGTACAAAGCACATTTGGTGATGGTAGTTTTGTATCTAGTTTCTTGCATTGTGTTCCAGTTTTGTTTTAATGTTTTGTGTCAAAGTACAAAGCACATTTGGTGATGGTAGTTTTGTATGTAGTTTCTTGCATTGTGTTCCAGTTTTGTTTTAATGTTTTGTGTCAAAGTACAAAGCACATTTGGTGATGGTAGTTTTGTATCTAGTTTCTTGCATTGTGTTCCAGTTTTGTTTTAATGTTTTGTGTCAAAGTACAAAGCACATTTGGTGATGGTAGTTTTGTATCTAGTTTCTTGCATTGTGTTCCAGTTTTGTTTTAATGTTTTGTGTCAAAGTACAAAGCACATTTGGTGATGGTAGTTTTGTATCTAGTTTCTTGCATTGTGTTCCAGTTTTGTTTTAATGTTTTGTGTCAAAGTACAAAGCACATTTGGTGATGGTAGTTTTGTATCTAGTTTCTTGCATTGTGTTCCAGTTTTGTTTTAATGTTTTGTGTCAAAGTACAAAGCACATTTGGTGATGGTAGTTTTGTATCTAGTTTCTTGCATTGTGTTCCAGTTTTGTTTTAATGTTTTGTGTCAAAGTACAAAGCACATTTGGTGATGGTAGTTTTGTATCTAGTTTCTTGCATTGTGTTCCAGTTTTGTTTTAATGTTTTGTGTCAAAGTACAAAGCACATTTGGTGATGGTAGTTTTGTATCTAGTTTATTGCATTGTGTTCCAGTTTTTTTTTTAATGTTTTGTGTCAAAGTACAAAGCACATTTGGTGATGGTAGTTTTGTATCTAGTTTCTTGCATTGTGTTCCAGTTTTGTTTTAATGTTTTGTGTCAAAGTACAAAGCACATTTGGTGATGGTAGTTTTGTATCTAGTTTCTTGCATTGTGTTCCAGTTTTGTTTTAATGTTTTGTGTCAAAGTACAAAGCACATTTGGTGATGGTAGTTTTGTATCTAGTTTCTTGCATTGTGTTCCAGTTTTGTTTTAATGTTTTGTGTCAAAGTACAAAGCACATTTGGTGATGGTAGTTTTGTATCTAGTTTCTTGCATTGTGTTCCAGTTTTGTTTTAATGTTTTGTGTCAAAGTACAAAGCACATTTGGTGATGGTAGTTTTGTATCTAGTTTCTTGCATTGTGTTCCAGTTTTGTTTTAATGTTTTGTGTCAAAGTACAAAGCACATTTGGTGATGGTAGTTTTGTATCTAGTTTCTTGCATTGTGTTCCAGTTTTGTTTTAATGTTTTGTGTCAAAGTACAAAGCACATTTGGTGATGGTAGTTTTGTATCTAGTTTCTTGCATTGTGTTCCAGTTTTGTTTTAATGTTTTGTGTCAAAGTACAAAGCACATTTGGTGATGGTAGTTTTGTATCTAGTTTCTTGCATTGTGTTCCAGTTTTGTTTTAATGTTTTGTGTCAAAGTACAAAGCACATTTGGTGATGGTAGTTTTGTATCTAGTTTCTTGCATTGTGTTCCAGTTTTGTTTTAATGTTTTGTGTCAAAGTACAAAGCACATTTGGTGATGGTAGTTTTGTATCTAGTTTCTTGCATTGTGTTCCAGTTTTGTTTTAATGTTTTGTGTCAAAGTACAAAGCACATTTGGTGATGGTAGTTTTGTATCTAGTTTCTTGCATTGTGTTCCAGTTTTGTTTTAATGTTTTGTGTCAAAGTACAAAGCACATTTGGTGATGGTAGTTTTGTATCTAGTTTCTTGCATTGTGTTCCAGTTTTGTTTTAATGTTTTGTGTCAAAGTACAAAGCACATTTGGTGATGGTAGTTTTGTATCTAGTTTCTTGCATTGTGTTCCAGTTTTGTTTTAATGTTTTGTGTCAAAGTACAAAGCACATTTGGTGATGGTAGTTTTGTATCTAGTTTCTTGCATTGTGTTCCAGTTTTGTTTTAATGTTTTGTGTCAAAGTACAAAGCACATTTGGTGATGGTAGTTTTGTATCTAGTTTCTTGCATTGTGTTCCAGTTTTGTTTTAATGTTTTGTGTCAAAGTACAAAGCACATTTGGTGATGGTAGTTTTGTATCTAGTTTCTTGCATTGTGTTCCAGTTTTGTTTTAATGTTTTGTGTCAAAGTACAAAGCACATTTGGTGATGGTAGTTTTGTATCTAGTTTCTTGCATTGTGTTCCAGTTTTGTTTTAATGTTTTGTGTCAAAGTACAAAGCACATTTGGTGATGGTAGTTTTGTATCTAGTTTCTTGCATTGTGTTCCAGTTTTGTTTTAATGTTTTGTGTCAAAGTACAAAGCACATTTGGTGATGGTAGTTTTGTATCTAGTTTCTTGCATTGTGTTCCAGTTTTGTTTTAATGTTTTGTGTCAAAGTACAAAGCACATTTGGTGATGGTAGTTTTGTATCTAGTTTCTTGCATTGTGTTCCAGTTTTGTTTTAATGTTTTGTGTCAAAGTACAAAGCACATTTTGTGATGGTAGTTTTGTATCTAGTTTCTTGCATTGTGTTCCAGTTTTGTTTTAATGTTTTGTGTCAAAGTACAAAGCACATTTGGTGATGGTAGTATTTGTATCTTATTGTGTTTCTTGCATTGTGTTCCAGTTTTGTTTTTAATGTTTTTTGTGTCAAAGTACAAAGCACATTTGGTGATGGTAGTTTTGTATCTAGTTTCTTGCATTGTGTTCCAGTTTTGTTTTAATGTTTTGTGTCAAAGTACAAAGCACATTTGGTGATGGTAGTTTTGTATCTAGTTTCTTGCATTGTGTTCCAGTTTTGTTTTAATGTTTTGTGTCAAAGTACAAAGCACATTTGGTGATGGTAGTTTTGTATCTAGTTTCTTGCATTGTGTTCCAGTTTTGTTTTAATGTTTTGTGTCAAAGTACAAAGCACATTTGGTGATGGTAGTTTTGTATCTAGTTTCTTGCATTGTGTTCCAGTTTTGTTTTAATGTTTTGTGTCAAAGTACAAAGCACATTTGGTGATGGTAGTTTTGTATCTAGTTTCTTGCATTGTGTTCCAGTTTTGTTTTAATGTTTTGTGTCAAAGTACAAAGCACATTTGGTGATTGTAGTTTTGTATCTAGTTTCTTGCATTGTGTTCCAGTTTTGTTTTTAATGTTTTTTGTGTCAAAGTACAAAGCACATTTGGTGATGGTAGTTTTGTATCTAGTTTCTTGCATTGTGTTCCAGTTTTGTTTTAATGTTTTGTGTCAAAGTATAAAGCTCATTTGGTGATGGTAGTTTTGTATATAATTTCTTGCATTGTGTTCCAGTTTTGTTTTAAATGTTTTGTGTCAAAGTACAAAGCACATTTGGTGATGGTAGTTTTGTATCTAGTTTCTTGCATTGTGTTCCAGTTTTGTTTTAATGTTTTGTGTCAAAGTACAAAGCACATTTGGTGATGGTAGTTTTGTATCTAGTTTCTTGCATTGTGTTCCAGTTTTGTTTTAATGTTTTGTGTCAAAGTACAAAGCACATTTGGTGATGGTAGTTTTGTATCTAGTTTCTTGCATTGTGTTCCAGTTTTGTTTTAATGTTTTGTGTCAAAGTACAAAGCACATTTGGTGATGGTAGTTTTGTATCTAGTTTCTTGCATTGTGTTCCAGTTTTGTTTTAATGTTTTGTGTCAAAGTACAAAGCACATTTGGTGATGGTAGTTTTGTATCTAGTTTCTTGCATTGTGTTCCAGTTTTGTTTTAATGTTTTGTGTCAAAGTACAAAGCACATTTGGTGATGGTAGTTTTGTATCTAGTTTCTTGCATTTTTCTTGCATTGTGTTCCAGTTTTGTTTTAATGTTTTGTGTCAAAGTACAAAGCACATTTGGTGATTTGGTGATGGTAGTTTTGTATCTAGTTTCTTGCATTGTGTTCCAGTTTTGTTTTAATGTTTTGTGTCAAAGTACAAAGCACATTTGGTGATGGTAGTTTTGTATCTAGTTTCTTGCATTGTGTTCCAGTTTTGTTTTAATGTTTTGTGTCAAAGTATAAAGCACATTTCTATATGGTAGTTTTGTATCTAGGATCTTGCATTGGGTTTGTTTTGTTTTAATTTTTTGTGTCAAAGTAAAAAACACATTTGGTGATGGTAGTTTTCTATGTACTTTCTTGCATTGTGTTCCAGTTTTGTTTTAATGTTTTGTGTCAAAGTACAAAGCACATTTGGTGATGGTAGTTTTGTATCTAGTTTCTTGCATTGTGTTCCAGTTTTGTTTTAATGTTTTGTGTCAAAGTACAAAGCACATTTGGTGATGGTAGTTTTGTATCTAGTTTCTTGCATTGTGTTCCAGTTTTGTTTTAATGTTTTGTGTCAAAGTACAAAGCACATTTGGTGATGGTAGTTTTGTATCTAGTTTCTTGCATTGTGTTCCAGTTTTGTTTTAATGTTTTGTGTCAAAGTACAAAGCACATTTGGTGATGGTAGTTTTGTATCTAGTTTCTTGCATTGTGTTCCAGTTTTGTTTTAATGTTTTGTGTCAAAGTACAAAGCACATTTGGTGATGGTAGTTTTGTATCTAGTTTCTTGCATTGTGTTCCAGTTTTGTTTTAATGTTTTGTGTCAAAGTACAAAGCACATTTGGTGATGGTAGTTTTGTATCTAGTTTTGCATTTGCAGTTTTGTTTTAATGTTTTGTGTTACAAAGCACATTTGGTGATGGTAGTTTTATCTAGTTTTTGCATTGTTTTGTGTCAAAGTACAAAGCACATTTGGTGATGGTAGTTTTGTATCTAGTTTCTTGCATTGTGTTCCAGTTTTGTTTTAATGTTTTGTCTCAAAGTACAAAGCACATTTGGTGATGGTAGTTTTGTATCTAGTTTCTTGCATTGTGTTCCAGTTTTGTTTTAATGTTTTGTGTCAAAGTACAAAGCACATTTGGTGATGGTAGTTTTGTATCTAGTTTCTTGCATTGTGTTCCAGTTTTGTTTTAATGTTTTGTGTCAAAGTACAAAGCACATTTTTGGTGATGGTAGTTTTGTATCTAGTTTCTTGCATTGTGTTCCAGTTTTGTTTTAATGTTTTGTGTCAAAGTACAAAGCACATTTCGTGATGGTAGTTTTGTATCTAGTTTCTTGCATTGTGTTCCAGTTTTGTTTTAATGTTTTGTGTCAAAGTACAAAGCACATTTGGTGATGGTAGTTTTGTATCTAGTTTCTTGCATTGTGTTCCAGTTTTGTTTTAATGTTTTGTGTCAAAGTACAAAGCACATTTGGTGATGGTAGTTTTGTATCTAGTTTCTTGCATTGTGTTCCAGTTTTGTTTTAATGTTTTGTGTCAAAGTACAAAGCACATTTGGTGATGGTAGTTTTGTATCTAGTTTCTTGCATTGTGTTCCAGTTTTGTTTTAATGTTTTGTGTCAAAGTACAAAGCACATTTGGTGATGGTAGTTTTGTATCTAGTTTCTTGCATTGTGTTCCAGTTTTGTTTTAATGTTTTGTGTCAAAGTACAAAGCACATTTGGTGATGGTAGTTTTGTATCTAGTTTCTTGCATTGTGTTCCAGTTTTGTTTTAATGTTTTGTGTCAAAGTACAAAGCACATTTGGTGATGGTAGTTTTGTATCTAGTTTCTTGCATTGTGTTCCAGTTTTGTTTTAATGTTTTGTGTCAAAGTACAAAGCACATTTGGTGATGGTAGTTTTGTATCTAGTTTTTCTTGCATTGTGTTCCAGTTTTGTTTTAATGTTTTGTGTCAAAGTACAAAGCACATTTGGTGATGGTAGTTTTGTATCTAGTTTCTTGCATTGTGTTCCAGTTTTGTTTTAATGTTTTGTGTCAAAGTACAAAGCACATTTGGTGATGGTAGTTTTGTATCTAGTTTCTTGCATTGTGTTCCAGTTTTGTTTTAATGTTTTGTGTCAAAGTACAAAGCACATTTGGTGATGGTAGTTTTGTATCTAGTTTCTTGCATTGTGTTCCAGTTTTGTTTTAATGTTTTGTGTCAAAGTACAAAGCACATTTGGTGATGGTAGTTTTGTATCTAGTTTCTTGCATTGTGTTCCAGTTTTGTTTTAATGTTTTGTGTCAAAGTACAAAGCACATTTGGTGATGGTAGTTTTGTATCTAGTTTCTTGCATTGTGTTCCAGTTTTGTTTTAATGTTTTGTGTCAAAGTACAAAGCACATTTGGTGATGGTAGTTTTGTATCTAGTTTCTTGCATTGTGTTCCAGTTTTGTTTTAATGTTTTGTGTCAAAGTACAAAGCACATTTGGTGATGGTAGTTTTGTATCTAGTTTCTTGCATTGTGTTCCAGTTTTGTTTTAATGTTTTGTGTCAAAGTACAAAGCACATTTGGTGATGGTAGTTTTGTATCTAGTTTCTTGCATTGTGTTCCAGTTTTGTTTTAATGTTTTTTGTGTCAAAGTACAAAGCACATTTGGTGATGGTAGTTTTGTATCTAGTTTCTTGCATTGTGTTCCAGTTTTGTTTTAATGTTTTGTGTCAAAGTACAAAGCACATTTGGTGATGGCAGTTTTGTATCTAGTTTCTTCCATTGTGTTCCAGTTTTGTTTTTTTAATGTTTTGTGTCAAAGTACAAAGCACATTTGGTGATGGTAGTTTTGTATCTAGTTTCTTGCATTGTGTTCCAGTTTTGTTTTAATGTTTTGTGTCAAAGTACAAAGCACATTTGGTGATGGTAGTTTTGTATCTAGTTTCTTGCATTGTGTTCCAGTTTTGTTTTAATGTTTTGTGTCAAAGTACAAAGCACATTTGGTGATGGTAGTTTTGTATCTAGTTTCTTGCATTGTGTTCCAGTTTTGTTTTAATGTTTTGTGTCAAAGTACAAAGCACATTTGGTGATGGTAGTTTTGTATCTAGTTTCTTGCATTGTGTTCCAGTTTTGTTTTAATGTTTTGTGTCAAAGTACAAAGCACATTTGGTGATGGTAGTTTTGTATCTAGTTTCTTGCATTGTGTTCCAGTTTTGTTTTAATGTTTTGTGTCAAAGTACAAAGCACATTTGGTGATGGTAGTTTTGTATCTAGTTTCTTGCATTGTGTTCCAGTTTTGTTTTAATGTTTTGTGTCAAAGTACAAAGCACATTTGGTGATGGTAGTTTTGTATCTAGTTTCTTGCATTGTGTTCCAGTTTTGTTTTAATGTTTTGTGTCAAAGTACAAAGCACATTTGGTGATGGTAGTTTTGTATCTAGTTTCTTGCATTGTGTTCCAGTTTTGTTTTAATGTTCCAGTTTTGTTTTTTTTGTCAAAGTACAAAGCACATTTGGTGATGGTAGTTTTGTATCTAGTTTCTTGCATTGTGTTCCAGTTTTGTTTTAATGTTTTGTGTCAAAGTACAAAGCACATTTGGTGATGGTAGTTTTGTATCTAGTTTCTTGCATTGTGTTCCAGTTTTGTTTTAATGTTTTGTGTCAAAGTACAAAGCACATTTGGTGATGGTAGTTTTGTATCTAGTTTCTTGCATTGTGTTCCAGTTTTGTTTTAATGTTTTGTGTCAAAGTACAAAGCACATTTGGTGATGGTAGTTTTGTATCTAGTTTCTTGCATTGTGTTCCAGTTTTGTTTTAATGTTTTGTGTCAAAGTACAAAGCACATTTGGTGATGGTAGTTTTGTATCTAGTTTCTTGCATTGTGTTCCAGTTTTGTTTTAATGTTTTGTGTCAAAGTACAAAGCACATTTGGTGATGGTAGTTTTGTATCTAGTTTCTTGCATTGTGTTCCAGTTTTTGTTTTTTAATGCACATTTTTTGTGTCAAAGTTACAAAGCACATTTGGTGATGGTAGTTTTGTATCTAGTTTCTTGCATTGTGTTCCAGTTTTGTTTTAATGTTTTGTGTCAAAGTACAAAGCACATTTGGTGATGGTAGTTTTGTATCTAGTTTCTTGCATTGTGTTCCAGTTTTGTTTTAATGTTTTGTGTCAAAGTACAAAGCACATTTGGTGATGGTAGTTTTGTATCTAGTTTCTTGCATTGTGTTCCAGTTTTGTTTTAATGTTTTGTGTCAAAGTACAAAGCACATTTGGTGATGGTAGTTTTGTATCTAGTTTCTTGCATTGTGTTCCAGTTTTGTTTTAATGTTTTGTGTCAAAGTACAAAGCACATTTGGTGATGGTAGTTTTGTATCTAGTTTCTTGCATTGTGTTCCAGTTTTGTTTTAATGTTTTGTGTCAAAGTACAAAGCACATTTGGTGATGGTAGTTTTGTATCTAGTTTCTTGCATTGTGTTCCAGTTTTGTTTTAATGTTTTGTGTCAAAGTACAAAGCACATTTGGTGATGGTAGTTTTGTATCTAGTTTCTTGCATTGTGTTCCAGTTTTGTTTTAATGTTTTGTGTCAAAGTACAAAGCACATTTGGTGATGGTAGTTTTGTATCTAGTTTCTTGCATTGTGTTCCAGTTTTGTTTTAATGTTTTGTGTCAAAGTACAAAGCACATTTGGTGATGGTAGTTTTGTATCTAGTTTCTTGCATTGTGTTCCAGTTTTGTTTTAATGTTTTGTGTCAAAGTACAAAGCACATTTGGTGATGGTAGTTTTGTATCTAGTTTCTTGCATTGTGTTCCAGTTTTGTTTTAATGTTTTGTGTCAAAGTACAAAGCACATTTGGTGATGGTAGTTTTGTATCTAGTTTCTTGCATTGTGTTCCAGTTTTGTTTTAATGTTTTGTGTCAAAGTACAAAGCACATTTGGTGATGGTAGTTTTGTATCTAGTTTCTTGCATTGTGTTCCAGTTTTGTTTTAATGTTTTGTGTCAAAGTACAAAGCATATTTGGTGATGGTAGTATTTGTATTTAGTTTCTTGCATTGTGTTCCAGTTTTGTTTTAATGTTTTGTGTCAAAGTACAAAGCACATTTGGTGATGGTAATTTTGTATCTAGTTTCTTGCATTGTGTTCCAGTTTTGTTTTAATGTTTTGTGTCAAAGTACAAAGCACATTTGGTGATGGTAGTTTTGTATCTAGTTTCTTGCATTGTGTTCCAGTTTTGTTTTAATGTTTTGTGTCAAAGTACAAAGCACATTTGGTGATGGTAGTTTTGTATGTAGTTTCTTGCATTGTGTTCCAGTTTTGTTTTAATGTTTTGTGTCAAAGTACAAAGCACATTTGGTGATGGTAGTTTTGTATCTAGTTTCTTGCATTGTGTTCCAGTTTTGTTTTAATGTTTTGTGTCAAAGTACAAAGCACATTTGGTGATGGTAGTTTTGTATCTAGTTTCTTGCATTGTGTTCCAGTTTTGTTTTAATGTTTTGTGTCAAAGTACAAAGCACATTTGGTGATGGTAGTTTTGTATCTAGTTTCTTGCATTGTGTTCCAGTTTTGTTTTAATGTTTTGTGTCAAAGTACAAAGCACATTTGGTGATGGTAGTTTTGTATCTAGTTTCTTGCATTGTGTTCCAGTTTTGTTTTAATGTTTTGTGTCAAAGTACAAAGCACATTTGGTGATGGTAGTGATTTGTTTTGTATCTAGTTTCTTGCATTGTGTTCCAGTTTTGTTTTAATGTTTTGTGTCAAAGTACAAAGCACATTTGGTGATGGTAGTTTTGTATCTAGTTTCTTGCATTGTGTTCCAGTTTTGTTTTAATGTTTTGTGTCAAAGTACAAAGCACATTTGGTGATGGTAGTTTTGTATCTAGTTTCTTGCATTGTGTTCCAGTTTTGTTTTAATGTTTTGTGTCAAAGTACAAAGCACATTTGGTGATGGTAGTTTTGTATCTAGTTTCTTGCATTGTGTTCCAGTTTTGTTTTAATGTTTTGTGTCAAAGTACAAAGCACATTTGGTGATGGTAGTTTTGTATCTAGTTTCTTGCATTGTGTTCCAGTTTTGTTTTAATGTTTTGTGTCAAAGTACAAAGCACATTTGGTGATGGTAGTTTTGTATCTAGTGTCTTGCATTGTGTTCCAATTTTGTTTTAATGTTTTGTGTCAAAGTACAAAGCACATTTGTTGATGGTAGTTTTGTATCTAGTTTCTTGCATTGTGTTCCAGTTTTGTTTTTTCAAAGTGATGGTAGTTTTTTGTGTCAAAGTACAAAGCACATTTGGTGATGGTAGTTTTGTATCTAGTTTCTTGCATTGTGTTCCAGTTTTGTTTTAATGTTTTGTGTCAAAGTACAAAGCACATTTGGTGATGGTAGTTTTGTATCTAGTTTCTTGCATTGTGTTCCAGTTTTGTTTTAATGTTTTGTGTCAAAGTACAAAGCACATTTGGTGATGGTAGTTTTGTATCTAGTTTCTTGCATTGTGTTCCAGTTTTGTTTTAATGTTTTGTGTCAAAGTACAAAGCACATTTGGTGATGGTAGTTTTGTATCTAGTTTCTTGCATTGTGTTCCAGTTTTGTTTTAATGTTTTGTGTCAAAGTACAAAGCACATTTGGTGATGGTAGTTTTGTATCTAGTTTCTTGCATTGTGTTCCAGTTTTGTTTTAATGTTTTGTGTCAAAGTACAAAGCACATTTGGTGATGGTAGTTTTGTATCTAGTTTCTTGCATTGTGTTCCAGTTTTGTTTTAATGTTTTGTGTCAAAGTACAAAGCACATTTGGTGATGGTAGTTTTGTATCTAGTTTCTTGCATTGTGTTCCAGTTTTGTTTTAATGTTTTGTGTCAAAGTACAAAGCACATTTGGTGATGGTAGTTTTGTATCTAGTTTCTTGCATTGTGTTCCAGTTTTGTTTTAATGTTTTGTGTCAAAGTACAAAGCACATTTGGTGATGGTAGTTTTGTATCTAGTTTCTTGCATTGTGTTCCAGTTTTGTTTTAATGTTTTGTGTCAAAGTACAAAGCACATTTGGTGATGGTAGTTTTGTATCTAGTTTCTTGCATTGTGTTCCAGTTTTGTTTTAATGTTTTGTGTCAAAGTACAAAGCACATTTGGTGATGGTAGTTTTGTATCTAGTTTCTTGCATTGTGTTCCAGTTTTGTTTTAATGTTTTGTGTCAAAGTACAAAGCACATTTGGTGATGGTAGTTTTGTATCTAGTTTCTTGCATTGTGTTCCAGTTTTGTTTTAATGTTTTGTGTCAAAGTACAAAGCACATTTGGTGATGGTAGTTTTGTATCTAGTTTCTTGCATTGTGTTCCAGTTTTGTTTTAATGTTTTGTGTCAAAGTACAAAGCACATTTGGTGATGGTAGTTTTGTATCTAGTTTCTTGCATTGTGTTCCAGTTTTGTTTTAATGTTTTGTGTCAAAGTACAAAGCACATTTGGTGATGGTTTTGTTTTGTATCTAGTTTCTTGCATTGTGTTCCAGTTTTGTTTTTATGTTTTGTGTCAAAGTACAAAGCACATTTGGTGATGGTAGTTTTGTATCTAGTTTCTTGCATTGTGTTCCAGTTTTGTTTTAATGTTTTGTGTCAAAGTACAAAGCACATTTGGTGATGGTAGTTTTTGTATCTAGCACATTTTAGTTTCTTGCATTGTGTTCCAGTTTTGTTTTAATGTTTTGTGTCAAAGTACAAAGCACATTTGGTGATGGTAGTTTTGTATCTAGTTTCTTGCATTGTGTTCCAGTTTTGTTTTAATGTTTTGTGTCAAAGTACAAAGCACATTTGGTGATGGTAGTTTTGTATCTAGTTTTTTCTTGCATTGTGTTCCAGTTTTGTTTTAATGTTTTGTGTCAAAGTACAAAGCACATTTGGTGATGGTAGTTTTGTATCTATTTTCTTGCATTGTGTTCCAGTTTTGTTTTAATGTTTTGTGTCAAAGTACAAAGCACATTTGGTGATGGTAGTTTTGTATCTAGTTTCTTGCATTGTGTTCCAGTTTTGTTTTAATGTTTTGTGTCAAAGTACAAAGCACATTTGGTGATGGTAGTTTTGTATCTAGTTTCTTGCATTGTGTTCCAGTTTTGTTTTAATGTTTTGTGTCAAAGTACAAAGCACATTTGGTGATGGTAGTTTTGTATCTAGTTTCTTGCATTGTGTTCCAGTTTTGTTTTAATGTTTTGTGTCAAAGTACAAAGCACATTTGGTGATGGTAGTTTTCTATTTAGTTTATTGCATTGTTTTCCAGTTTTGTTTTAATGTTTTGTGTCAAAGTACAAAGCACATTTGGTGATGTTTTTCTTTTGTATCTAGTTTATTGCATTGTGTTCCAGTTTTGTTTTAATGTTTTGTGTCAAAGTACAAAGCACATTTGGTGATGGTAGTTTTGTATCTAGTTTCTTGCATTGTGTTCCAGTTTTGTTTTAATGTTTTGTGTCAAAGTACAAAGCACATTTGGTGATGGTAGTTTTGTATCTAGTTTCTTGCATTGTGTTCCAGTTTTGTTTTAATGTTTTGTGTCAAAGTACAAAGCACATTTGGTGATGGTAGTTTTGTATTTGTTTCTTGCATTGTGTTCCAGTTTTGTATCAATGGTTTGTGTCAAGGTAGAAAGCACATTTGGTGATGGTAGTTTTGTATCTAGTTTCTTGCATTGTGTTCCAGTTTTGTTTTAATGTTTTGTGTCAAAGTACAAAGCACATTTGGTGATGGTAGTTTTGTATCTAGTTTCTTGCATTGTGTTCCAGTTTTGTTTTAATGTTTTGTGTCAAAGTACAAAGCACATTTGGTGATGGTAGTTTTGTATCTAGTTTCTTGCATTGTGTTCCAGTTTTGTTTTAATGTTTTGTGTCAAAGTACAAAGCACATTTGGTGATGGTAGTTTTGTATCTAGTTTCTTGCATTGTGTTCCAGTTTTGTTTTAATGTTTTGTGTCAAAGTACAAAGCACATTTGGTGATGGTAGTTTTGTATTTAGTTTCTTGCATTGTCTTCCAGTTTTGTTTTAATGTTTTGTGTCAAAGAACAAAGCACATTTGGTGATTGTAGTTTTGTATCTAGTTTCTTGCATTGTGTTCCAGTTTTGTTTTAATGTTTTGTGTCAAAGTACAAAGCACATTTGGTGATGGTAGTTTTGTATCTAGTTTCTTGCATTGTGTTCCAGTTTTGTTTTAATGTTTTGTGTCAAAGTACAAAGCACATTTGTGTGATGGTAGTTTTGTATCTAGTTTCTTGCATTGTGTTCCAGTTTTGTTTTAATGTTTTGTATCAAAGTACAAAGCACATTTGGTGATGGTAGTTTTGTATCTAGTTTCTTGCATTGTGTTCCAGTTTTGTTTTAATGTTTTGTGTCAAAGTACAAAGCACATTTGGTGATGGTAGTTTTGTATCTAGTTTCTTGCATTGTGTTCCAGTTTTGTTTTAATGTTTTGTGTCAAAGTACAAAGCACATTTGGTGATGGTAGTTTTGTATCTAGTTTCTTGCATTGTGTTCCAGTTTTGTTTTAATGTTTTGTGTCAAAGTACAAAGCACATTTGGTGATGGTAGTTTTGTATCTAGTTTCTTGCATTGTGTTCCAGTTTTGTTTTAATGTTTTGTGTCAAAGTACAAAGCACATTTGGTGATGGTAGTTTTGTATCTAGTTTCTTGCATTGTGTTCCAGTTTTGTTTTAATGTTTTGTGTCAAAGTACAAAGCACATTTGGTGATGGTAGTTTTGTATCTAGTTTCTTGCATTGTGTTCCAGTTTTGTTTTAATGTTTTGTGTCAAAGTACAAAGCACATTTGGTGATGGTAGTTTTGTATCTAGTTTCTTGCATTGTGTTCCAGTTTTGTTTTAATGTTTTGTGTCAAAGTACAAAGCACATTTGGTGATGGTAGTTTTGTATCTAGTTTCTTGCATTGTGTTCCAGTTTTGTTTTAATGTTTTGTGTCAAAGTACAAAGCACATTTGGTGATGGTAGTTTTGTATCTAGTTTCTTGCATTGTGTTCCAGTTTTGTTTTAATGTTTTGTGTCAAAGTACAAAGCACATTTGGTGATGGTAGTTTTGTATCTAGTTTCTTGCATTGTGTTCCAGTTTTGTTTTAATGTTTTGTGTTTACATTTGTGATTTGTTTTGTATCTAGTTTCTTGCATTGTGCACAGTTTTGTTTTAATGTTTTGTGTCAAAGTACAAAGCACAAAGGTACTTGCATTGTGTTCCAGTTTTGTTTTGTTTTGTGTCAAAGTACAAAGCACATTTATAATTGTAGTTTTGTATCTAGTTTCTTGCATTGTGTTCCAGTTTTGTTTTAATGTTTTGTGTCAAAGTACAAAGCACATTTGGTGATGGTAGTTTTGTATCTAGTTTCTTGCATTGTGTTCCAGTTTTGTTTTTATGTTTTGTGTCAAAGTACAAAGCACATTTGGTGATGGTAGTTTTGTATCTAGTTTCTTGCATTGTGTTCCAGTTTTGTTTTAATGTTTTGTGTCAAAGTACAAAGCACATTTGGTGATGGTAGTTTTGTATCTAGTTTCTTGCATTGTGTTCCAGTTTTGTTTTAATGTTTTGTGTCAAAGTACAAAGCACATTTGGTGATGGTAGTTTTGTATCTAGTTTCTTGCATTGTGTTCCAGTTTTGTGTTTTAATGATTTTGTTTTGTCAAAGTACAAAGCACATTTGGTGATGGTAGTTTTGTATCTAGTTTCTTGCATTGTGTTCCAGTTTTGTTTTAATGTTTTGTGTCAAAGTACAAAGCACATTTGGTGATGGTAGTTTTGTATCTAGTTTCTTGCATTGTGTTCCAGTTTTGTTTTAATGTTTTTGTGTCAAAGTACAAAGCACATTTGGTGATGGTAGTTTTGTATCTAGTTTCTTGCATTGTGTTCCAGTTTTGTTTTAATGTTTTGTGTCAAAGTACAAAGCACATTTGGTGATGGTAGTTTTGTATCTAGTTTCTTGCATTGTGTTCCAGTTTTGTTTTAATGTTTTGTGTCAAAGTACAAAGCACATTTGGTGATGGTAGTTTTGTATCTAGTTTCTTGCATTGTGTTCCAGTTTTGTTTTAATGTTTTGTGTCAAAGTACAAAGCACATTTGGTGATGGTAGTTTTGTATCTAGTTTCTTGCATTGTGTTCCAGTTTTGTTTTAATGTTTTGTGTCAAAGTACAAAGCACATTTGGTGATGGTAGTTTTGTATCTAGTTTCTTGCATTGTGTTCCAGTTTTGTTTTAATGTTTTGTGTCAAAGTACAAAGCACATTTGGTGATGGTAGTTTTGTATCTAGTTTCTTGCATTGTGTTCCAGTTTTGTTTTAATGTTTTGTGTCAAAGTACAAAGCACATTTGGTGATGGTAGTTTTGTATCTAGTTTCTTGCATTGTGTTCCAGTTTTGTTTTAATGTTTTGTGTCAAAGTACAAAGCACATTTGGTGATGGTAGTTTTGTATCTAGTTTCTTGCATTGTGTTCCAGTTTTGTTTTAATGTTTTGTGTCAAAGTACAAAGCACATTTGGTGATGGTAGTTTTGTATCTAGTTTCTTGCATTGTGTTCCAGTTTTGTTTTAATGTTTTGTGTCAAAGTACAAAGCACATTTGGTGATGGTAGTTTTGTATCTAGTTTCTTGCATTGTGTTCCAGTTTTGTTTTAATGTTTTGTGTCAAAGTACAAAGCACATTTGGTGATGGTAGTTTTGTATCTAGTTTCTTGCATTGTGTTCCAGTTTTGTTTTAATGTTTTGTGTCAAAGTACAAAGCACATTTGGTGATGGTAGTTTTGTATCTGTTTTCTTGCATTGTGTTCCAGTTTTGTTTTAATGTTTTTTGTCAAAGTACAAAGCACATTTGGTGATGGTAGTTTTGTATCTAGTTTCTTGCATTGTGTTCCAGTTTTGTTTTAATGTTTTGTGTCAAAGTACAAAGCACATTTGGTGATGGTAGTTTTGTATCTAGT
This sequence comes from Tachypleus tridentatus, assembly GCF_004210375.1. Taxonomy (NCBI): domain Eukaryota; kingdom Metazoa; phylum Arthropoda; class Merostomata; order Xiphosura; family Limulidae; genus Tachypleus; species Tachypleus tridentatus. Next base: position 103,499,908 of record NC_134831.1, read on the forward strand.
TTCTTGCATTGTGTTCCAGTTTTGTTTTAATGTTTTGTGTCAAAGTACAAAGCACATTTGGTGATGGTAGTTTTGTATCTAGTTTCTTGCATTGTGTTCCAGTTTTGTTTTAATGTTTTGTGTCAAAGTACAAAGCACATTTGGTGATGGTAGTTTTGTATCTAGTTTCTTGCATTGTGTTCCAGTTTTGTTTTAATGTTTTGTGTCAAAGTACAAAGCACATTTGGTGATGGTAGTTTTGTATCTAGTTTCTTGCATTGTGTTCCAGTTTTGTTTTAATGTTTTGTGTCAAAGTACAAAGCACATTTGGTGATGGTAGTTTTGTATCTAGTTTCTTGCATTGTGTTCCAGTTTTGTTTTAATGTTTTGTGTCAAAGTACAAAGCACATTTGGTGATGGTAGTTTTGTATCTAGTTTCTTGCATTGTGTTCCAGTTTTGTTTTAATGTTTTGTGTCAAAGTACAAAGCACATTTGGTGATGGTAGTTTTGTATCTAGTTTCTTGCATTGTGTTCCAGTTTTGTTTTAATGTTTTGTGTCAAAGTACAAAGCACATTTGGTGATGGTAGTTTTGTATCTAGTTTCTTGCATTGTGTTCCAGTTTTGTTTTAATGTTTTGTGTCAAAGTACAAAGCACATTTGGTGATGGTAGTTTTGTATCTAGTTTTTCTTGCATTGTGTTCCAGTTTTTTTGTTTTAATGTTTTGTGTCAAAGTACAAAGCACATTTGGTGATGGTAGTTTTGTATCTAGTTTCTTGCATTGTGTTCCAGTTTTGTTTTAATGTTTTGTGTCAAAGTACAAAGCACATTTGGTGATGGTAGTTTTGTATCTAGTTTCTTGCATTGTGTTCCAGTTTTGTTTTAATGTTTTGTGTCAAAGTACAAAGCACATTTGGTGATGGTAGTTTTGTATCTAGTTTCTTGCATTGTGTTCCAGTTTTGTTTTAATGTTTTGTGTCAAAGTACAAAGCACATTTGGTGATGGTAGTTTTGTATCTAGTTTCTTGCATTGTGTTCCAGTTTTGTTTTAATGTTTTGTGTCAAAGTACAAAGCACATTTGGTGATGGTAGTTTTGTATCTAGTTTCTTGCATTGTGTTCCAGTTTTGTTTTAATGTTTTGTGTCAAAGTACAAAGCACATTTGGTGATGGTAGTTTTGTATCTAGTTTCTTGCATTGTGTTCCAGTTTTGTTTTAATGTTTTGTGTCAAAGTACAAAGCACATTTGGTGATGGTAGTTTTGTATCTAGTTTCTTGCATTGTGTTCCAGTTTTGTTTTAATGTTTTGTGTCAAAGTACAAAGCACATTTGGTGATGGTAGTTTTGTATCTAGTTTCTTGCATTGTGTTCCAGTTTTGTTTTAATGTTTTGTGTCAAAGTACAAAGCACATTTGGTGATGGTAGTTTTGTATCTAGTTTCTTGCATTGTGTTCCAGTTTTGTTTTAATGTTTTGTGTCAAAGTACAAAGCACATTTGGTGATGGTAGTTTTGTATCTAGTTTCTTGCATTGTGTTCCAGTTTTGTTTTAATGTTTTGTGTCAAAGTACAAAGCACATTTGGTGATGGTAGTTTTGTATCTAGTTTCTTGCATTGTGTTCCAGTTTTGTTTTAATGTTTTGTGTCAAAGTACAAAGCACATTTGGTGATGGTAGTTTTGTATCTAGTTTCTTGCATTTGCAGTTTTGTGTTCCATTTTTGTAGTTTTTAATCTTTTGTGTCAAAGTACAAAGCACATTTGGTGATGGTAGATTTGTATCTAGTTTTTTGCATTGTTTTCCAGTTTTGTTTTAATGTTTTGTGTCAAAGTACAAAGCACATTTGGTGATGGTAGTTTTGTATCTAGTTTCTTGCATTGTGTTCCAGTTTTGTTTTAATGTTTTGTGTCAAAGTACAAAGCACATTTGGTGATGGTAGTTTTGTATCTAGTTTCTTGCATTGTGTTCCAGTTTTGTTTTAATGTTTTGTGTCAAAGTACAAAGCACATTTGGTGATGGTAGTTTTGTATCTAGTTTCTTGCATTGTGTTCCAGTTTTGTTTTAATGTTTTGTGTCAAAGTACAAAGCACATTTGGTGATGGTAGTTTTGTATCTAGTTTCTTGCATTGTGTTCCAGTTTTGTTTTAATGTTTTGTGTCAAAGTACAAAGCACATTTGGTGATGGTAGTTTTGTATCTAGTTTCTTGCATTGTGTTCCAGTTTTGTTTTAATGTTTTGTGTCAAAGTACAAAGCACATTTGGTGATGGTAGTTTTGTATCTAGTTTCTTGCATTGTGTTCCAGTTTTGTTTTAATGTTTTGTGTCAAAGTACAAAGCACATTTGGTGATGGTAGTTTTGTATCTAGTTTCTTGCATTGTGTTCCAGTTTTGTTTTAATGTTTTGTGTCAAAGTACAAAGCACATTTGGTGATGGTAGTTTTGTATCTAGTTTCTTGCATTGTGTTCCAGTTTTGTTTTAATGTTTTGTGTCAAAGTACAAAGCACATTTGGTGATGGTAGTTTTGTATCTAGTTTCTTGCATTGTGTTCCAGTTTTGTTTTAATGTTTTGTGTCAAAGTACAAAGCACATTTGGTGATGGTAGTTTTGTATCTAGTTTCTTGCATTGTGTTCCAGTTTTGTTTTAATGTTTTGTGTCAAAGTACAAAGCACATTTGGTGATGGTAGTTTTGTATCTAGTTTCTTGCATTGTGTTCCAGTTTTGTTTTAATGTTTTGTGTCAAAGTACAAAGCACATTTGGTGATGGTAGTTTTGTATCTAGTTTCTTGCATTGTGTTCCAGTTTTGTTTTAATGTTTTGTGTCAAAGTACAAAGCACATTTGGTGATGGTAGTTTTGTATCTAGTTTCTTGCATTGTGTTCCAGTTTTGTTTTAATGTTTTGTGTCAAAGTACAAAGCACATTTGGTGATGGTAGTTTTGTATCTTTTTTCTTGCATTGTGTTCCAGTTTTGTTTTAATGTTTTGTGTCAAAGTACAAAGCACATTTGGTGATGGTAGTTTTGTATCTAGTTTCTTGCATTGTGTTCCAGTTTTGTTTTAATGTTTTGTGTCAAAGTACAAAGCACATTTGGTGATGGTAGTTTTGTATCTAGTTTCTTGCATTGTGTTCCAGTTTTGTTTTAATGTTTTGTGTCAAAGTACAAAGCACATTTGGTGATGGTAGTTTTGTATCTAGTTTCTTGCATTGTGTTCCAGTTTTGTTTTAATGTTTTGTGTCAAAGTACAAAGCACATTTGGTGATGGTAGTTTTGTATCTAGTTTCTTGCATTGTGTTCCAGTTTTGTTTTAATGTTTTGTGTCAAAGTACAAAGCACATTTGGTGATGGTAGTTTTGTATCTAGTTTCTTGCATTGTGTTCCAGTTTTGTTTTAATGTTTTGTGTCAAAGTACAAAGCACATTTGGTGATGGTAGTTTTGTATCTAGTTTCTTGCATTGTGTTCCAGTTTTGTTTTAATGTTTTGTGTCAAAGTACAAAGCACATTTGGTGATGGTAGTTTTGTATCTAGTTTCTTGCATTGTGTTCCAGTTTTGTTTTAATGTTTTGTGTCAAAGTACAAAGCACATTTGGTGATGGTAGTTTTGTATCTAGTTTTATTTTTTGTGTTCCAGTTTTGCTTTAATGATTTGTGTCGAAGTTCAAAGTACATTTGGTTATGGTAGTTTTGTATCTAGTTTCTTGCATTGTGTTCCAGTTTTGTTTTAATGTTTTGTGTCAAAGTACAAAGCACATTTGGTGATGGTAGTTTTGTATCTAGTTTCTTGCATTGTGTTCCAGTTTTGTTTTAATGTTTTGTGTCAAAGTACAAAGCACATTTGGTGATGGTAGTTTTGTATCTAGTTTCTTGCATTGTGTTCCAGTTTTGTTTTAATGTTTTGTGTCAAAGTACAAAGCACATTTGGTGATGGTAGTTTTGTATCTAGTTTCTTGCATTGTGTTCCAGTTTTGTTTTAATGTTTTGTGTCAAAGTACAAAGCACATTTGGTGATGGTAGTTTTGTATCTAGTTTCTTGCATTGTGTTCCAGTTTTGTTTTAATGTTTTGTGTCAAAGTACAAAGCACATTTGGTGATGGTAGTTTTGTATCTAGTTTCTTGCATTGTGTTCCAGTTTTGTTTTAATGTTTTGTGTCAAAGTACAAAGCACATTTGGTGATGGTAGTTTTGTATCTAGTTTCTTGCATTGTGTTCCAGTTTTGTTTTAATGTTTTGTGTCAAAGTACAAAGCACATTTGGTGATGGTAGTTTTGTATCTAGTTTCTTGCATTGTGTTCCAGTTTTGTTTTAATGTTTTGTGTCAAAGTACAAAGCACATTTGGTGATGGTAGTTTTGTATCTAGTTTCTTGCATTGTGTTCCAGTTTTGATGGTAGTTTTTAATGTTTTGTGTCAAAGTACAAAGTACAAAGCACATTTGGTGATGGTAGTTTTGTATCTAGTTTCTTGCATTGTGTTCCAGTTTTGTTTTCATGTTTTGTGTCAAAGTACAAAGCACATTTGGTGATGGTAGTATTGTATGTAGTTTTTTTGCATTGTGTTCCAGTTTTGTTTTATTGTTTTCTGTCAAAGTACAAAGCACATTTGGTGATGGTAGTTTTGTATCTAGTTTCTTGCATTGTGTTCCAGTTTTGTTTTAATGTTTTGTGTCAAAGTACAAAGCACATTTGGTGATGGTAGTTTTGTATCTAGTTTCTTGCATTGTGTTCCAGTTTTGTTTTAATGTTTTGTGTCAAAGTACAAAGCACATTTGGTGATGGTAGTTTTGTATCTAGTTTCTTGCATTGTGTTCCAGTTTTGTTTTAATGTTTTGTGTCAAAGTACAAAGCACATTTGGTGATGGTAGTTTTGTATCTAGTTTCTTGCATTGTGTTCCAGTTTTGTTTTAATGTTTTGTGTCAAAGTACAAAGCACATTTGGTGATGGTAGTTTTGTATCTAGTTTCTTGCATTGTGTTCCAGTTTTGTTTTAATGTTTTGTGTCAAAGTACAAAGCACATTTGGTGATGGTAGTTTTGTATCTAGTTTCTTGCATTGTGTTCCAGTTTTGTTTTAATGTTTTGTGTCAAAGTACAAAGCACATTTGGTGATGGTAGTTTTGTATCTAGTTTCTTGCATTGTGTTCCAGTTTTGTTTTAATGTTTTGTGTCAAAGTACAAAGCACATTTGGTGATGGTAGTTTTGTATCTAGTTTCTTGCATTGTGTTCCAGTTTTGTTTTAATGTTTTGTGTCAAAGTACAAAGCACATTTGGTGATGGTAGTTTTGTATCTAGTTTCTTGCATTGTGTTCCAGTTTTGTTTTAATGTTTTGTGTCAAAGTACAAAGCACATTTGGTGATGGTAGTTTTGTATCTAGTTTCTTGCATTGTGTTCCAGTTTTGTTTTAATGTTTTGTGTCAAAGTACAAAGCACATTTGGTGATGGTAGTTTTGTATCTAGTTTCTTGCATTGTGTTCCAGTTTTGTTTTAATGTTTTGTGTCAAAGTACAAAGCACATTTGGTGATGGTAGTTTTGTATCTAGTTTCTTGCATTGTGTTCCAGTTTTGTTTTAATGTTTTGTGTCAAAGTACAAAGCACATTTGGTGATGGTAGTTTTGTATCTAGTTTATTCCATTGTGTTCCAGTTTTGTTTTAATGTTTTGTCTCAAAGTACAAAGCACATTTGCTGATGGTAGTTTTGTATCTAGGTTCTTGCATTGGGTTGGTTTTGTTTTTTAATGTTTTGTGTCAAAGTACAAAGCACATTTGGTGATGGTAGTTTTGTATGTAGTTTCTTGCATTGTGTTCCAGTTTTGTTTTAATGTTTTGTGTCAAAGTACAAAGCACATTTGGTGATGGTAGTTTTGTATCTAGTTTCTTGCATTGTGTTCCAGTTTTGTTTTAATGTTTTGTGTCAAAGTACAAAGCACATTTGGTGATGGTAGTTTTGTATCTAGTTTCTTGCATTGTGTTCCAGTTTTGTTTTAATGTTTTGTGTCAAAGTACAAAGCACATTTGGTGATGGTAGTTTTGTATCTAGTTTCTTGCATTGTGTTCCAGTTTTGTTTTAATGTTTTGTGTCAAAGTACAAAGCACATTTGGTGATGTAGTTTTGTATCTAGTTTCTTGCATTGTGTTCCAGTTTTGTTTTAATGTTTTGTGTCAAAGTACAAAGCACATTTGGTGATGGTAGTTTTGTATCTAGTTTCTTGCATTGTGTTCCAGTTTTGTTTTAATGTTTTGTGTCAAAGTACAAAGCACATTTGGTGATGGTAGTTTTGTATCTAGTTTCTTGCATTGTGTTCCAGTTTTGTTTTAATGTTTTGTGTCAAAGTACAAAGCACATTTGGTGATGGTAGTTTTGTATCTAGTTTCTTGCATTGTGTTCCAGTTTTGTTTTAATGTTTTGTGTCAAAGTACAAAGCACATTTGGTGATGTTTGTTTTGTATCTAGTTTATTGCATTGTGTTCCAGTTTTGTTTTAATGTTTTGTGTCAAAGTACAAAGCACATTTGGTGATGGTAGTTTTGTATCTAGTTTCTTGCATTGTGTTCCAGTTTTGTTTTAATGTTTTGTGTCAAAGTACAAAGCACATTTGGTGATGGTAGTTTTGTATCTAGTTTCTTGCATTGTGTTCCAGTTTTGTTTTAATGTTTTGTGTCAAAGTACAAAGCACATTTGGTGATGGTAGTTTTGTATCTAGTTTCTTGCATTGTGTTCCAGTTTTGTTTTAATGTTTTGTGTCAAAGTACAAAGCACATTTGGTGATGGTAGTTTTGTATCTAGTTTCTTGCATTGTGTTCCAGTTTTGTTTTAATGTTTTGTGTCAAAGTACAAAGCACATTTGGTGATGGTAGTTTTGTATCTAGTTTCTTGCATTGTGTTCCAGTTTTGTTTTAATGTTTTGTGTCAAAGTACAAAGCACATTTGGTGATGGTAGTTTTGTATCTAGTTTTCTTGCATTGTGTTCCAGTTTTGTTTTAATGTTTTGTGTCAAAGTACAAAGCACATTTGGTGATGGTAGTTTTGTATCTAGTTTCTTGCATTGTGTTCCAGTTTTGTTTTAATGTTTTGTGTCAAAGTACAAAGCACATTTGGTGATGGTAGTTTTGTATCTAGTTTCTTGCATTGTGTTCCAGTTTTGTTTTAATGTTTTGTGTCAAAGTACAAAGCACATTTGGTGATGGTAGTTTTGTATCTAGTTTCTTGCATTGTGTTCCAGTTTTGTTTTAATGTTTTGTGTCAAAGTACAAAGCACATTTGGTGATGGTAGTTTTGTATCTAGTTTCTTGCATTGTGTTCCAGTTTTGTTTTAATGTTTTGTGTCAAAGTACAAAGCACATTTGGTGATGGTAGTTTTGTATCTAGTTTCTTGCATTGTGTTCCAGTTTTGTTTTAATGTTTTGTGTCAAAGTACAAAGCACATTTGGTGATGGTAGTTTTGTATCTAGTTTCTTGCATTGTGTTCCAGTTTTTGTTTTAATGTTTTGTGTCAAAGTACAAAGCACATTTGGTGATGGTAGTTTTGTATCTAGTTTCTTGCATTGTGTTCCAGTTTTGTTTTAATGTTTTGTGTCAAAGTACAAAGCACATTTGGTGATGGTAGTTTTGTATCTAGTTTCTTGCATTGTGTTCCAGTTTTGTTTTAATGTTTTGTGTCAAAGTACAAAGCACATTTGGTGATGGTAGTTTTGTATCTAGTTTCTTGCATTGTGTTCCAGTTTTGTTTTAATGTTTTGTGTCAAAGTACAAAGCACATTTGGTGATGGTAGTTTTTGTATCTAGTTTTCTTGCATTGTGTTCCAGTTTTGTTTTAATGTTTTGTGTCAAAGTACAAAGCACATTTGGTGATGGTAGTTTTGTATCTAGTTTCTTGCATTGTGTTCCAGTTTTGTTTTAATGTTTTGTATCAAAGTACAAAGCACATTTGGTGATGGTTGTTTTGTATCTAGTTTCTTGCATTGTGTTCCAGTTTTGTTTTAATGTTTTGTGTCAAAGTACAAAGCACATTTGGTGATGGTAGTTTTGTATCTAGTTTCTTGCATTGTGTTCCAGTTT